>NC_138133.1:29635318-30094718 GCF_964188305.1 Podarcis bocagei
GCTGTTCCAACAGCATGTCACAATAAGATTAATCCATACAATGTGGTTAGCACATCCATTAACATCAATGAGTGCTTAACTTTCATTGGATTATGCCCAGTATTCTAACTGTATATCCTCGATTTATGTAATGCCATCCCTTCTTAAAAGTCAGAGAATGCTACAGATTATATCACACGGCGAGGGAGGGGTATACTCTAGTACTAAAAAGTGAATGGATTGAGAAGTACAAATCTAAAATACATTTCTGTACAAAATTGATATATTTTGCTTTATTTTTTGTTGAATAAGGTACAACGAAATAGAATCTTGGGTTTTTTAAGAAGGGTTGTTGTTTTTTAACTGTTTTTAATAGCAATTGAAATTCTGATTGCCAATCAAACAGCTTGCAAGCAGGCTGCTTGCCAATATATTGATCACAAATACAAGCAATCCAGATAAAGTACTACATATTTTTATATATAGGATGTGCAAAAACAAGTTTGAAGCATAAACAAAAAGAGGCTCTAATACAATTGGAAGAAAGTTAGGGGTTTGTAGCCAATGTTAGTCAATTTCAGAGCAGGCCCACTGAAATTGATGGGCAGAAACTTAGATTTATTAATTTCAATGGGTTTACTCTGAGAAGAACCTACTTGGATAAAAATCCAGTGTTTCCAGATTCATGTGGTTCACAACACATTAGTCAGACTTCAATTGCCTAATTATCTTAAAATGGATTTGAGATTCCATTTCACAGAGCTTTCACAGTATGTTGTCCAGTGACTAGGGTACTTGACTTCAAACAGGTTTATGGGTTAAGTAACTCCCGGCGACTCCCAAATAAACAACTTACCAGACTGTAGAATTCAGGAAATGAGACTAACCCACATTTCACAAATGAAGACAGAGGCGCTCTCTTCCGAGAACTGAGAGCCATTGAGAGCCATAACCCTGATTGCAGGTTTCCAACCAAAGCATGCCTTAGTGTTCATGTGCATGCATGTTGACGAATGTACACCAGGCTACTAAAGTCATAACGCATCTGCAGAGCGAAAGGTGCTAGATCATGAAGAATGGAGACTCTGGGCACAGATGTGCATGCTAGAATTTTTGGCGAAAGACATTCCTCACAATGTGGCGGAAGATGTTATTTTTAAACTGCATCTGCAAGCTCTGGGCAACAGTTGTGCTTCATATGCCATAAGAACAAAAAGAAGAGCTTGCTGGATCAGTGGCTCATTTAGATCAACAGCCTGTTCTCACAGTGGCCAACTAGATGCCTATGGTAAGCCCCCAAACTGGTCCTGAATGCAACAGCACTGTCCCCTCCTGTAGTTTCATGTAGAGCTCATGTTCAGAAGAATATTGCCTCTTGGCAGTGAAGGTAGAACAGAGCCACAGGGGTTAAAAATCACTGGGAGCCTTATTCTCCATCAGTACTTCATATGTGATAATATACACATTTTCGTGGATACAGAGGTTCTGTTTTGTGCGAGACAAAGGAAATTGGTCTCTGCCATGAATTGTCTTGGATGGAGAGATGAGCCAAATCACTGCCTTTTAGAAGGTTATTCCTGCACCTTTTCCCTTGCTGCTCAGCAAAGGTGCACAATGGGATACGCTTCCTGTGTCTTATTTGGTGACACACAGCTTTACATCAGGCACAACTCCTCTTAATGCATCTAACTGGCACAGGGAGATTTGGATGCTAGATTTTCCCAGGGCAAGAGCACCCCCATGTGAGTGGGAAATAAGGAAAGGGGGGGGGAGTTCGAAGCCACCCCACCTTGTAGCTTGCCAGCTTTTGGTGGTTTCCAAAACCTTTCATTTGTGCATGGGAACAATGTTATGGTTCATCTTTATAGCACCATAGTACATGTAGTTCTGTTATAATGAATGGCTTTTGTTTTTGTGATACTGACAACAATAATGAATATGGTGACTTGATCTTGACATGATAACACCAGCAATAATATTTCAAATGCTTGGGGCTTTTTAAAACCATGTATTTTACCTGACCTTGCACTAGAATTATCTTCTCAGGGATCCAAGGGGATCCATTTGACAGATTTTTAAAAGCTGCCTTGAGCATGTTGATATTCAAATCATAATATATGTACAGTGTTAAAAAAGGAAACATATAATGGGTTGGGGGGGATAGTCTGCTTACCACTCAGTCAATTTCTTTTTAGCTTGCTTTAACGACTCAACTGGAAAACTTAAGGTAATAATTATAATATTGCTGCAATAGAAAGCATGGGAAAAATTGATACCCATATTCATATAATTCTCTCAGTTTACAGGTGTTCAAAAGGAGATAGAAATTGAGCATTTTGTAGGAGGTTCGGCAGCTGCTTTCAAAAGAGAATATTATAGTTTAGCTAACCCCTGGAAGGTCAAGTGAAAATTCAGCTCTGAATTTAGGGATGTTAAAGTGAGAACTAACAACAGTAAAAGAGAGAGAAAAAAAATAGGGTTTTTCACTAATAAGAAATAAATCCTGCACTCTATGGCTGATCCAGGTTTATATGTTCAGTTTACACATACACACACAACTTGCATGTTATCCAAAATAATTCATAGTTGTACCCAATGCTAGTCCTACTCAAAGTAAACACACTGAAATTAAAGACCCTACAGTAGTCATGCCTATGAACTTCAATAGGTCTACTCTGAATAGGACTAGCATTGGAAACAGCCCATTTTTAAAGGGTTTCCCTCACCATTAAGTAATTGCAACAAGCAGCTGCTCATTAGAGGAAAATGGAGTCAGAGGAGGTAGGATTGAATCCTGCCTCCTTACAATTAAGTGCCACCTGAAAGGAAAACTGCCAGGGAAGATGAGGAGGTAGACTAAAATACATCAACCAATGTCGTCCTCTTATTGGTGTGCTCCAGTCCCCTTCCTTCCCTCCTTCCTAGAAAATATGCCTGACTCTTAAATTTTGCAGCAAAGTTTGCATCCTTGCATTTAGCATGTGAATCAGCAGGAAAGAGGCACTTGCTTTTCTGATTGGCAGCCATGATAATCTGTACAAAGAAGGTGCTTAAATAATAATAATACGACATTTGGGGGGGGAGCAAAAAAACACAAAAGCCTTCCTTTGTATGGATAATTCTAACCTGATTTGAGGGGGCTGAGATTGCAAGCAGTACATTGTGCAATTTTATGTATTGTTCCTTTTTTCTTACTGTACTACCAAGCACTGCTCTTATGTAGAAGGGAGAGAGCGTAAGAAGGTTCTTTCCTTTGAAATGTTAACAAGCAATTGAACTGTAAATAGCATGTGTTTGTATATGTGTGTATTTATGCAAAGTGTTTGTTTTTCTGTGTTTCTGTTTTTAAAAATGACAAATCTTTCATTCTGTGAGCTATCAAAAGCCCCCTTTACACCAGTTAAGATTAGACTTTCATCTTTGTACTGGAGGCATCTGTCATTTGGAAGAAGCAAAGCCATATTGCAAAGTAGCAATTGCACAGTTGAGTTTGCCTGCTGGCAATCCTAATTTTTTTTATTCACTTAGAGCACGAGGATTTTCTACCATATCCTCCCAAACTCTTAATTATCAATAGATTGATTAAACCCTTTAAGCAGTTGAATCCAACTAGTATAACACTGAGAGGATTAGGCAATATAGCAAGGCAAAATCACAGTGCAAAGTAAAAGCATCTTATATCATTTGCTATCATTGTGGAAAACTTTTGCCTGAAGGTCAGTACTGCACTTGGTGTGTGTGGATAAGATGGTAGTTAGCAGTGCTTGCTTGAAATCTGCCCCAGAGAAATCCATACCTTAATCTGTTCATGCAAAACCAGAAAAAAGGTTCTATTCATAATGCTTGGGACAGAGATAATAGCATCATAGAATTGTTATTCTTGGGAGAAAAGTGATAACAAACCTAGACAGCATCTTAAAAAGCAGAGACATCACCTTGCTGACTAAAGCTATGGTTTTCCAAGTAGTGATGTATGAAAGTGAGAGCTGGACCATAAGGAAGGCTGATTGCAGAAGAGTTGATACTTTTGAATTGTGGTTCTGGAGGAGACTCTTGAGAGTCCCTTGGACTGCAAGAAGATCAAACCTATCCATTCTTAAGGAAATGAGCCCTGAGTGCTCACTGGAAGGACAGATCATGAAGCTGAGGCTCCAATACTTTGGCCACCTCATGAGAAGAGAAGACTCCCTGGAAAAGACCCTGATGTTGGGAAAGATTGAGGGCACAAGGAGAAGGGGACGACAGAGGACGAGATTGCTGGACAGTGTTCTCGAAGCTACTAACATGAGTTTGACCAAACTGCGGGAGGCAGTGGAAGACAGGAGTGCCTGGCGTGCTCAGGTCCATGGGGTCACGAAGAGTCGGACACGACTAAACGACTAAACAACAACAACAACAAACAACTAAACAACAAAAAAAGGAACCCTAAGGGTCATCTAATTCAATCTCCTACAATGCAATGCAAGAATCTTAGCTAAAGAATCCCTGGCAGATGGTCATCCAACCTGTGTATAAAAACCTCCCATAAAGGAGAGTCCATAATCTTCCAAGGCAAACCATTCCACTGTCAAAAAGCTCTTACTGTCAGAAAGTTATTCCTAATGTTTAATTGGATTTGAATACATCGGTTCAAGTCCTAACCTCTGGATCAACAGAAAACAAGCTTGTTCCATCTTCCATGTGATAGCCATTCAGATATCTGAAGATGGCGATCATATCACCTCTCAATCTTCTCTTTTTCAGGCTAAACATATGCAATTCCCTCAACAATTCGTCATAATGCATGGTTTCCAAAATGCTTTATTATCAACTGAAATTAAACAGAATCATTAATGTTCTACGTGCTCGTTGGGAATGAGTTGTGTGTACATTGGGATCACACTGCAGCATGGGATATGTGGTCCTTAATGCAGAAACACGGATTGCTAATCATGCATTATTTGTTGCATATGTACATTTGATAGGGCATGGTATTTGTAGTGTTTATAATATGTTTGCAGTTTACATAAACTGGCAGGAAAGGGAATATTGAAGAATTTGATGATACTATGATGCTTGACAATCCTTCATATTTGTGTGGTACATTTCAAAGTGCTTCACAGTAATATTATCAACTATTCTGCAGGGTAGGCCAGTAATGCTTCACATCGTGGAGGTGAGGTAGCAGTAGCTTACATTCTCATTTAGAGAATTTGTGTTTGAGATAAGATTTGAACCAGGTTTTCATAGCTGCCCTAGAAGAGCTTGCAAAGTGAAACCTTACAGGAAAATGCTTGCAACTGGTGTATTTGATTGGGGGGGGGGATTTATAAACAAAATTTATAAACAAAACCATCTAGTATGCTTTCCCCACAGTGGGAATGTTTGTTATGCTGGTGGGTGACACAGTACTGATTCTGAAGTCCTAAGTAACGTAGAGAATTCAGACAGGTCTCCAGCCCAAGCATATAGCTTTTCATTCCTACTTTGTTCTCTTTGACAAATTGAGGACAAATCATTGGGTTTGTCTCCAATTATTATTTTATTGCCAGCTACTGAACTTCTCATTAATATCTGGAACCTCTTGCTGTGAAGACCTGCTATAATTTTAGAAAACGTCAAATGAATTAAATTTCAGCAATTCTTACACCGGAATTGGTTTCCATCTATGGCAGGTGACAAATGGTACCTCTGAGTTTTTGCACACACAGAGTTCAGAATTCATTAATATCACTTGAAAATTTTCACAGTATAATAGGTACTATTTCTGTGTAAAACAGCTCATTTCACATATCTGTTAAGATTTTAATTATGTTGAAAAAGTACACGCACGCGCGCGCACGGGATGTTCTTCCTCCATTTAAGAAATGAGAATTTGGTAACATGGAATAGGATGCATTTCTCATAGCTAAATCCTTCTGGATTTATTTATAAATATCCTTCCTGCTGCACTAAGAAGATGCTTAGCAAGCATGGAAGACGAAGCCTTGCTTTGACACTACATTTGGTGGAAATTGCATTAACATGAATGAATCAAAATGCTCCAAAGACAGGAAATTGGAAATAAATGTGAGTTCATACATGCGTTAACGATGTGGCGGCTTCACTTATTAACTGATGCATTAATAACTGATTGTCTGACAGTGGAAAATTACTTGCATCTGTTGTTTCAGGCAGGGGTCTTCAAATAGGAATCCTATAGGAAGTGAGGAGGCACTTCCAATGTGCTCCTTTATGGCTGATGCCAACCAGTTGTTCAACTATGTGCATTTTACACAAAGGGTTAATCTATTTACATATGCAAATTCGAATAGGCATAGGTGAACCTGTCAGTTTCCGTTTCCTTCTGTTTCTCATTTTTCTAGTCTTAAGTTCAGTTTGCCACATTTCCACATAAGTTTGTAAAAAAAAGATTAATGAAAATTTCTTAGCATTTTACCATGCATCTGTCTTAATCTACCCATCGTGGTCCCAGTTGCAGGGCCAGATGTAGGTGGATTTTGGCTCAGGCTCTGGGTGTATATCTGTCTCAGCCTTCTGGTAGAGGGCAGAGACATTTCAAGGTTGTGACGGGAAGCACTTTTGGCCTCCGCAAGATGCCTATCTACTGTGAAGGCCAACTTAAGTTGCCATTAGAAGCTCTATGGCCCATCTTCCCCATCCTTGGCTTCTGGACAGAGACATCCACCAAGACCCCTTTAATGGCAAGGGGTTCCACAGGTTCCACAAAGGGTGCTAAACCAATTCACCCAAACTTCTGACGGCTAGGATTCCACCCAATGCCGTAACCACCAAAAGTTGTGATATTTTGCTATGGGGAAGGCAAAACCTGGAAACGGGGCCAGTCTGATTGCAGGCAAATTCCTTCCTGGCTCCGCATATGGCAGCCATTAGTAACCATAGCAAGGTCAGGCAGTGCAGGAAAGAAAAACAAGGTTAAACAGACGAGAACCTAGGGAATATAACAAGGTTAAACCGGCAACCTGGAAAGTAAAACACGTTTAAAATACACCATAAAGGATTGACCTGGAATGTGATAATATTGCTAATGATATGGGAGGGAGGGTGGGCCTGCTTTTCTGCTGACTATACTGAGAGAGCCAGGAGTGACTGGCTTTTATGCATCGCTGGCTGACTGGGGATGGGTGCAGCCAATGGCCGGTCAGCCAGCGAGGTGCTTTGGTGCATGTTGGTTCATTGGAGAACGGCACCATAAAATTCAAATTTTGAAAGATGGCTGCATTTCAGTTCACAAATGGTATAAATTAGGCAGGCTTGCATTAAAACGCAAACCAAACCAGGTTTCTCCTCCATCCTGACTTTTGAGTAAAGAACATTTATAGGCTCCGGCTGTCCAAGTACTTCCTCTTGGGTTAATGTACTGTCCTATCTCTTTAGTTCTTTCCAGTCTTCAGTGACCTGGTCCAAAACCCAATTGTTCTAAGTATGCTTCACACTTAATGGTGCATTAAATTAAATGTGTTGTTTGCAGCCCAGCAATGGGAACCTTTCTCCCCTTATACTAATTGCAGTGTGATGGCAGAAGAGTTAAAACCTCACTGCAGTGCTGGTGGAAATGGAGGGCAGCATGCCTAGGATAAAGGGATGGGGGAAATCCCCTGAAATTACTGCAAGCAACACATTTACTCTAACGTGCAATTAGGCACTCTGAACTGCAGCTGACACTCTGGAACTTTCTACGTCAGTTTCAATGTATTTAAAGGATAAGCCCACACTGGAGTTAATTGGCAAAAACAATGAACAAAAACAATGAAACCCAACTATTATAATATCATGGTGCTTTAGAGGCACACAAGGGACTTCAGTAGTTGGAAGTGTGCATTCTCACACAGAACAGGAGCTGTCATTGTCAAGGCCCACAGCTTTACTAAAGCATCATAAAACTTATCTTCAATCTCATGAGTGAGCTAGTATGGATGAAAATGTTTTGCATGCAAGGCAAACCAAACAGAAGCCCTGTTTCTTGTCAAAGTGCAATCCAATCCAATAATTGTCTGCTGGTGCTTGTGAAACCGTTGTTTTGAATCCTCTTTTTTTGCCATTTTGGACAGAGTAGTCAGGTCAGATTTTGAAAGAAACTTCCTGGGTTGCCTTTGAAACATTGACATCTCCTATATTTGAAACCTGTGGCGTCTTGAAATTAGACCGACACAAACCAGTTCCTACTGTCTGTAAACTCTGATCAATAGCTTGATGTTACAGATGAAGAGAACAGATCATTATACTTCTTGTAAGTTTATATTTCCAAATAGCAAATATAGGTAGCTGACCTTAGGATATGGCTGAGAGACAATGATTACATAAGCGGAATATCAAAAGAAATAATAATAGCACATTTTTTGGCCTTATTTTTTATACTAGAGCTTTCATTTTCATCAGAATTTCTTTGTGGCCTTTACAATGAAGAAAACCGTTGACTGATGCCCAGCGTTAATGGAAGCAAAATTATACATTAATGGGAGACAGAGTTTCAAGCTGTTGAAACAAGCTCGACAGCCCTGGATAGAAAATGTTGTATCTCCAGAACAGCATTTAACAGCACAGGTTTGGCAATGAATGGATACCTGCAGTGACATCCAAATACGTTGACCTTGAAGGGCCACCTCTTAGAGTGAGGGAACAATTTAGTGACTTGGCACACAAGGCTTGGGCTTGTTTTATTTTTATTTTTTTGCAACTGTAATTGCATGTCATTGTGGTAACTGCCCACTCAGAAAGGTAGGGGAATAATTATGCATGGAAAGGTGGGCAGCCAGTGGCATTTTAATTACTGTGTTGTGAGCAAATCTGAACCAGCAGCATTGGAAGTTCTTATTAACTTTAGTCAAGATTTTGGACTTTGGTTTCTGGCCTAATCCTACAAAGAGTGAGTGTCAATTAATGCACATTACACAGGGTGTTTCGTGTTTGGTTTGGTTTTCCCAAGTGAGCAGCCACTTTCTTCCCAATCTTTTTTCATTTTCGCTTTTAAGGGCAACTATCAGTCCCCTCAAGGGACGCGGGTGGCGCTGTGGGTAAAACCTCAGTGCCTAGGACTTGCCGATCGTATGGTCAGCGGTTCGAATCCCCGTGGCGGGGTGAGCTCCCGTCGTTCGGTCCCAGCTCCTGCCCACCTAGCAGTTCGAAAGCACTCTTAAGTGCAAGTAGATAAATAGGGACCGCTTTATAGCGGGAAGGTAAACGGCATTTCCGTGTGCTGCGCTGGTCTGGCTTGCCAGCTGCAGCTTCGTCACGCTGGCCACGTGACCCGGAAGTGTCTTCGGATGGCGCCGGCTCACGGCCTCTAGAGCGAGATGAGCACGCAACCCCAGAGTCGGACACGACTGGCCCATACGGGCAGGGGTACCTTTACCTTTATCAGTCCCCTCTGCCTTTCCTTGAATGAAGGGGGAAAGCTTTCAGAGCAGAAATGGAAAATAAACATGCCAGTATTATTTCCTCCTCGCTTCTCCCCCATAACTCTGAAATTGCCTTGACAGGAAAACAAACAAGCCATGAGAATTATTGCATAAAAATCTAGGAGGTGTCGGTTCAGTTTGCTCAAATTATATTCTGCCTGACCTTTACCCATCATATTTTCCTTCTCCCTGTATTAGCTGCATGAGGACCGTTGCTAAAGTGTGAAATGAATCAAGGCGAGGCAGGGAAGGGATGCAAAATTGCTCAAAATGAGGGGTTTGAAGTTGGTTAAAATAAGAGCAGATGGATTTGTTTGGTTGGTTAACCTGCGTCCCTCCAAATACTATTGGACTCCAGCTCCCATCAGCCCCAACCTGCATGGTCAATGGTCAGGGATGATGGGAGCTAAAATCCAACCACATTGAGGGGGAAAGGGACTAATCCTGTTTTAAGATCTTTTAAAATGTTGCCTGTTTTATGGACAGCCGCACTGGAAGCCTGGGGCATTGAGACCTTTTGAGAAAGCTATGATACTAGTAGTTGCTAGGCAACCACTAATATTCCCTCACCGCTTGTGTAAATGATAACAGCAGGTGAGTTTTGGATAGGGGAGGCAATTTGAAATTAGTGTCTCAGACCTCAGTGTTTCTGTGGGTAAAGCAAGCCAAATTCCCATCTAGACAAACTCTCTGCCCTCACAGTAGACAACTAACTGAGCACCACAGCATTGTCCCCACCTGCAAGTCCTAGAAGCTGGTATTCAGAGGCATACCGCCTCTGATAGTGGAAACAGAACATAGCCATTTTAGCTAACAGCCATCATTAATTTGCCTAACCCTCTTTTAAAGCTACCCCTCCTTGCCTGGAAAGAGCTCCTGGCTTCATCCTCTGGCATCCAGGATAGCCACAAAAGACAAAATGCATTATCAACAAAAGGCATTTTTTTAAAGGACCCTGATTAGCATAACATTTGCATGTGCTAAGCCATATGTACAGGTCCAAATTTAGGATTAACTACTGCGGTTTAAATAGGAATGCAATGCAACTCACTGTAGTGAGGAGACTGTGACCTAGTGACATTCTGGGTGCCTGCTCAGCCTGCCATCCAGATGCTAACCAAGTGCCAAGGGACAATGTCAAGTCTTACCTTCCTTGTGGTTCTTTATCTTTACACCAGACTTGGAGAGAGCTTCCCTTCAAACAGACATAGAGGACGCATTCAAGTGGAGGACTGTTCAAGGACAGTAGATGACTGCCCTTTGTAGGGCACATGGCGACCCTACTGGCATTTGCAAGTCAGGCTTGGGAAGGTCCCTGCCTGAAAACCTGGAGAGCTTTGTCAGTAGTTTTCAACTTTATCAGACCTAGGACCCCTTTTTAGACCCAACATGCATTTGAAAGACCCATTTCTACTACTTTTTTTTGTATGGATGTATTTGTATGGATGTAGTGCAGCTGTTGTGACCCACCTTAAGTCAGGTTGCAGTCCATTAGTGGGTCCCACCCCAACAGTTGAGGTGGTATAAACAATATGGAGCTAAATGGATCAAGGATAAGGTATGAAGTGGCTTCCTGTGTTCTTATTCAATTAGCCATTGATTGACCTTCAGTGGAGCAATGGTTCAAAGTGTTTGGCTGTTAACCAGAAGGTTGGTGGTTCAAGCCCACCCAGCAACTGCTGTGGGCAGGATTCCTGCACTGCAGTGGGTTAGACCTTGTGGTCCCTTCCATCTCTACAATTCTGTGACTCTATGATTTATTCTTCTTTCAGAAACTTCACTGGCACACTTAAATGAGGGGATAACTACATTATAGTTGGCCAAGTAAATAAAGAGAAAAGATTAATGTGCAGGGAAATCAAAACTTATCAGGAAGTTATTAGGTAGTTTAAATATTTTTTTGTTCTCTTATGAAATCAACTGGATAAAATACCACTGTTGTCTAGCTCTGCCCTCTAAGGAATTGGGAAAGGAAAGGGCCCTGCATTATTTTCTTGTAGGTAGACTAAAGGAGAAAGAATTAAATCTTGACAAGTCGGTTTTATTACTGGGAGGAGGTACATCTCAGCTCTGGTTGCCTTACATTATACTTACACTGGCAAAACTCAGAGATAGTACTGCTAAATTAATCATAGGGTATTTCAACCAGCTAATCATATCTTTAATGCATAAAACAATTAACTACTACTTTTCAGGGATCATATGAAGCATTAAATCTGACTTCATATTTAATTTCAGTTAACTAAGACTATTGTATGGGAAATACACACCCTCCAACATTTCTCCAATGAAAATAGGGACGTCCTAAGGAAAAGCGGGACGTTCCGGGATCAAATCAGAAACCGGGACGGCTTCTCTAAATCAGGGATGTCCCTGGAAAATAGGGACACTTGGAAGGTCTGGAAATATTTCTAGGCCTTCAATACTTCTTGTAACTTAAAAAAGGAAAATAATTTGCTTTTGGACCCTGAGGTGAATTGCTTTTTTGACCTAACAGCTGAGGGCTGGGCAAGACAAAGGCAGAGAGAGAGTGAGACAACGAAGCAGGTCCATCTTGCCTTGCTTTGCAGAAAGCAGGTAGGTGCTCCCATGAACTGACTGAACTACCTGCCAGTGGATGCTCAGCTAGTCCTGCCCATAATAAACTTCCACAAACAGGAAAATTGGTTTTAACCAGTTGGGGTGTTTGGTTTTGCTCACACCAATGGATGCCTTGGGTAGTGAAAAACTGGGATCACACCCCTTCCTTTGAGCACTGGCCCAATCATTAGGCAGAGTGAGGTGCTTTCTCTTTTTAGATTTTTGCATAGCAGACATCATAAGAAGCAACTCTTGAATGTGAGAAAAAGCCTCTTTTAAGATGGTGCTTGCCATCTGCAGTTTCTATAAATATGTGTACAATAATAATCCTCTTCCCCCTTTTTAAAGGGTTCTTTGTTAGTCAATTAGAAGCTGGTAAAACAATAAATCTGACCAATTAATCAATTTAAGTGCTGCAGCCCTTAAAAACAAACAACCAAACCCCTTATATGGAAAAGTAATATGCTGGGGAGAATGCTCTTTTCCAGACATTTTGTCCATGCGGAGGAACATTCAGTTGTGTGAACCTCAATCTGAAGTAGTTTACAATCTTGTCTCCCGTCTCAAATAAGTAGACACTGTTCTAGAGTTAAGGACTGCCTTTTCTATTAAAACGAAAACATTTTTGTAATATTATTTTTAGGCAGCCATTCAGGGTAAATCTTTACACAAGGTGGTTTACAGACCTTGACTTGGGTGGTTGCTTTCCCTGCCTGAGGTCCCTCATGACACCACTAATTCATAACATTTGTCTGCCTCAAGAGACAATGGAGTGTGCCTCTGGGGGTGAAGTCCAATTACTGCATTTGCAGCACCAAAGTGATCTTCTCAGGTTGGGTGTTGTGTCTGGAGTTCCTGGCAAGGGGCTGTACTGAGATCTCTCTATAGGAGCGAGGCAGAGTTCTGTGTGGGGTAGTGTAAGCCTTCCTTCCCCAACCAGGTGCCCCCCACATTTTTGGACTACAACTTCCATCTGTCCTAGACAGCACAGCTGTAGTCAAAAAATCTGGGGGTGGCTGGTGTAAGTAATATGTTACTGTGGAGTGATTTGCTATGTTTCTATGATTCTTCAGGTGAACTACCCTGAAGATGTGGTTGGAGGCAGCCTCCCAGTTCACAAGTTTATAACTAATCTGTCACACATTGCTGTGGACCACAGGTAGTCTGAAATTGTCAGATTATCTCTCTGGCTTCATTATGTATTGAGGATGTGACATTCCTGTTTCCCATAAAAGCTATTGGATGTGTTTTGTATTTAATGTTGATCCTTAAAAAAAACAATTATGGCTTTTGTATCTACCTTTAAAAAGTGTGGGGCGATCTCATATTCACATTTGTGTTGATAACTTTTTGGCTTCCTTTAGTCTGAAATCATTATCGTGAAGACGTTTCCAATTCAGCTTAACATCATCGGCTAATTAAACCTGGTTTGTCTAAGTGGTTGGGGTTTCATTACAAAGGTGAAGAAAACCTCATAAGAAAGTATTGATTTATTTTATGGTTGTAGTGAGAACTGTCTTTGGAACTGTCCATATGATGACTGCTTTAAAGTTATTTTAACAGCAATTCCAGTCCAGTTCTTTGCCTACTTGCACAGAAACAAGTTCTATATTGGTTGGGGCATTCTCCCTGGTTTGCAGCTCTGAAGTCCATTTTCGGTTATATTTCTCATTCTTTGGTTTATATCTTTGCTTGCTGTAAGATTGCTTGATAATAAAATGGTTTATTTTATGGCCTTCGAAAATGCATTTCTGAAATGCATGCATTCTGTGCTTGGAAAAACAAAACCTGAAGTGGTAAGCATTCGAGCACAGAGAAATACATTTCACATAGCATAACATTCAGTACTGAACATATAGTATCTTTGCAATGATTTCAGCCATTTCTCGCACGGTGTTTACAGACTCTTTAAAGTAATGGCAATAATCCCTTGTATGCAGTGCACAAGAACAGAAGCCACCTCCCCCCCCCCCATTTCTTCATTTCTAGGAAAAACAGAGCTGCCTTTCTGTTTACGCAACATTCTGTGCAGCTGCTGACTCTGGGGCATTAAGACTGCACTTTTACTAGAAATCCTGGACAGAAACTGTCAGGTGACACAGTGCCTCAGTGTGTCTGGCTGTTCACCAGACGGTTGGTGGTTCGAGCCCATGCAGGGGTGGCTGTGGGCAGGATTCCTGCATTGCAGGGGGTTAGACTGGATGGTCTTTGGGGTCCCTTCCACCTCTACAATTCTATGATTCTATTATTTTCCCAACTGTGCCTTGTCGCACTCAGGGTGCTTGCATTCTTGAATATAGAATATTCAGGTAACATTTGCTTCAATATAAATCCATCATGATGGCGATTCTGCTTTTGAAGGTAGTGGCATCCTTAAGTATAACTGATACAGCTATAGGAATCAGAGTGATGTGATTCAGGTTTCTATTACTTCTATCGCTTTCCATGCTTTCTTTAAAAAAAAAATCCTACAAGCCTAGACTTCACTTCTGCAAGAGTTTAATACAGATGTGTTCATACACCATGGCAAACAGAGATAACATCATTATTATTATTATTATTATTATTATTATTATTATTATTATACCCCACCCATCTGACTGGGTTGCCCCAGCTACTCTGGAAGGCTTCCAACAAATATAAAAGCATAATAAAACATCAAGCATTGAAAACTTCCCTTTACAGGGCTGCCTTCAGATGTCTTCTAAAGGTTGTATAGTTATTTATTTCCGTGACATAGACATAGAGTGCCATCTTAACGCACACAAACACAATTGATGGCTGGGGGTAGGGCTGGTTAGGATAGGTTCTCTCCATTGGCCTACAATGGGTGGGGGCAGGTAACTTTGCTAAGGCAAAAGCTCCATCTTTGCCCTAGCAGGAGAAAAGCTAGCAGTAGCCAGCTGAGAACTCCACAATGTGGTGCATTTTGGGGTAGATCACTGGAGGCGTCATCCTTGGGCCCCTCAGCTGTGCCAGTTTGGAGTTGGTGCAGCAAAAAAAACAAACCACCTGAGGCAAGTTCCTTCCTGGCAGAAATGAGTGGCAAGGCTTCGGATGCCGTGGTGCATCTGTCGCTCTGTCGCCTCCAAGCAAGCATTTGGATTGCTATGTATTGTTTCCTTCTTGCCTTCCTATTCTGCGCCAGTTTTCTTTTGAGAGGGAAGGAGCAAAAATTACTTTCACAAGCCTGCGAGTGCAGGGTGGGGAACCTGGAGAAGTTCCAAGACTTTTTCTTTTCTTTTTTTTTGCATTGATGGATTATGAAATGGGACTAAAGGTTACAAAAGGGATAGTTTAAAAAGCATTTTTCCTTCCAGGTTCTCGTATGCAGATGCCGTGTGACCTTTTCATTTCTGCTTTTTATTAGCCACTGCTATTAATCTTGCACCTTTCCATGGACACATTGGCTTGTATGTGCACATTCATGCCAAATATATATTCCAAAACCAAGTAGCTCTTAGATACGCAAGTGTAATTCCCTGCACAGTGTGTTTCCCTGTGTTAATATAATTTTCACCTGAATTATTGATGACTGGAGGGGGTCTGAGAGAGGAATGTGGCATGGAATTGCTCGCAGTGTCTCTGTATGGAGAAATGATCTCCAGAAAAGAATGGGTTCTATCTAGCTTTAGCAATTTCAGCTTAAATTTACTGAATGGCCAGCTAGTTAATACATGATATGGCTTAATTTTAACCCTTGTCTATAATTTCCTGGCACTCTCATGAGTCCTTTTTAAAAAATGGTGCTACTTTAACCAGTTTCTTGTCCTCAGGTGCAGACACTCATCTTAAGAAGAAATTATATCTTTCTAATAAAAGATCCACTATTTCACATTTGAAACTCTCAGGTGGACTCTGTCTGGACGCAGTGATTGGTTAATTTTTAGTTTGTCACTAAGACCTAGAACTTCATCTCTTATCAACACTGATTCAGATCCTTTTCTTGAAACAGTCAACTTTGCCTTACCGCTTCCTCACTGATGCAAAGAATTCATTTGGCTTCTCTGCAGTCTCCTTATCGTCTTTAATATACTTCTAATTCACTGGTTGGGCCACTTTCCTGCTTCTGGTGGTCTTAACGTTCTTATTGATACACTTCTTAGAATCATTTTTTAAAAATTGCTTAATGTCTGTTCTCTTACCAAAGTTTGCATTCTTGTATGGCATCCTTTGGGCAGGACTTTCATTTTCTTAAGGAAGCCTTCTTACCGTTAATAACTGTCTTGACTCTGCTCATTAACCAGTGTTGTCTTGGTCCTGGTGGTACCTTTCCTGAGCTAAACCCCATTGACCGTCCCATGTTGTGTTCCACATGAGACTTCTATAAGCATTTGCGCTGTACCCAGAAATGCATTATATATATCTCTCTAATTTACTCCTTACATGCTTTAGCTTTGTAGCTTAACCATACTGCCTGTTCCCTGTGTCAAGGAAAATAAATGGCATCCAATCAGGGTTTGTGTTTGCACTGCAAGCTCTTGCACGGATGGGAGTATAATGGTCTCTGATTTACAATTTCATTGTGTGTTCCCATGAAAAGCACTTCAGCAATTTTTAGCCTCGTGTCTTCAGTTGGCTTAGAGAAAAATAGATTGTTAGGGAAGAGATTAAGGATGTTTGTTTAATGCAACATGATTTTGTAAGAGGAGATGATAATACCGAGTAGGCAAACATCTATTTCCTCATCTGTACTAGAATGTACAGATATAATCTGTATGAGGAAGGACCAATAGCTCAGTACAGGGCTGGGATGGTGTGGATCTTTAGAGATTCTGGGCCACAAAGATGCTAGGTTGGTTTGAGGCTTCCTTACCTGGAAAAAACTGAGGAAAAAACTATAGAGCAGTACCTGATGTCCTCCTTATTGTGTGTTCATGAAGATTTGTGCTCAATTATGCTTTTGGGGTAGTCATAAGTGATCCCACTTTCAAAATTATTTGCACTTGCAGAAGTTTTTGGGTGGTCATTCTGCTTCATTTCCTCTCACTGTATACCTTAAAAAAAACCCCAAAACTTCTTGCTAAAATCCTGTAACATTTCATGCCACAAATGTTGGGAGCGGGGTTATCCTACTTTTGTTTTGCTATAACCTCTCTGGACAGCAGTAATGTGGTAGCACTGGGGAAGGACCACAGAACAAGTAGCAAAACAAAATAAATCCACCACCCAATGCAATATTATTATAGAGTCAAGAACATGTTGCAGAATGTAAAACAGCCGTATGGAGGGTCTCATACTTTGTGCAGGAAGCGTCCTCTTCCTAAGACCCTGGAGAGCTGCTGCCAGTTCGGGTAGACAGTGCTGGGCTGGATGGTCAAATAGCCTGAGTTATTTTCCAGGCATATTCCTCTGCAGCCCCTAAGGTACAGTTTTAGGAACATAATTTGTGTGGCAGAAATAGGGGAGAAATTGCATTGTTTATCTGAGCATTGCCTCAGATCCTTCAGCAACTAATGAGAATGGCTTGCGAACCCTAAGGTTCTTCTCTTTTTTCCCCTCAACAAAGAGAGCAAATACTGTTGCATTTGGTCAGATTCACTGTCATAGTAGGTCCCATGCACTAAGTAAAGATTTCCCCACTCTGTAGTAGGCAGAAGCAGGTAAATGATGGTGTGGGCAGAAATGAATAAGAGGGGTCTTTCCTAAGTTCACAATTTGCCTGTTCATTTTGCAATAGTGATTAGCTTTCCTCTTATTCTCGTTGGCCATATGTAGAAAGGCAGTGGTGCTCTTTTAGAACAAAAAACACCAAAGCCCGATGTTGTTCTAGAAATGCTAGTTCTTAAATGCATATTAACGTGACTGCTGGCTATAAATCATACCTATTCTAGTCACGTAACTAAAAAAGCATTGTGAAGTTGATTGACTCATCACAGTGACTGACAAAGGATTTGTGTAGTGAATGACAGGGAAGTCACCACATGAATTATATACCTGGCAAGAGTTAAGAGATTTTAAAAATATTAAGCAGTTTAAAATAAATGAAAGAAGATTTGGGTTGGGTTGGTGGTTGTGTGCTGTTCCTTTTACATGTCATCTACATGCTACAGTCCCTGCAGTCTGGTGCTTTACTGTGATTTCAGAATACGTGCTTCATTCCCACTCCCTCATACCATGCCCTATAACTGTCTGTGTCCTGTTGGAATAGAAAATTGAATTAGGCAGGAAGGAAATGTTTCCTCCATAAAAAGAAAGGAAATCTGCACATGCTCTGGGTGGGAAACTTATTTCATGGGTTGCACACCAGTTATGGATGGGGGCAGAGGCAACAAGTAGGCCTCTTCCAGCAGACTTATGTTCCAGACATGAGGTTCCTCTTTGCCAATACATTATTTTTTTAAATAAAGATTTCCTTCCACCTGGTGGGAACTCTGCACATTCCCAGAGATTCAGGTGTCATAACTTTTAGAAACACAAAGGTGCTTATGCTAGTCAAATGGTGGGCTATTTGTACATTTCATTTATAGCTTATGTTTCTTGCCACGTGGCAGTATAGTTGGGGTTCCCAGGCAGTCTTCCATTTGTGTACCGACTGGATTTCCTGAGCTTCAGCAGGGTTGCTGAATCTTGTGACTTCAGACCGTAACCTGGAAACTTAAGTTCAGTTAAATAATAATAATAATAATAATAATAATAATAATAATGGGCACTAGCATTGGTTTATGACATTGTATGCAATTATATGAATATTTGCATATTGCAGGGAAGGGCTATAAAGCATTGTGTATATTTTAATTAAAAAACACCTGCATTGCCTCTCAGGTTCTGGTGAATATTTCTCTATGTTAGAGTAGACTGGCCATTGTCATTTGTTTTTTATGTAGCTCTTTGGCACTAATTCAGCATGTTAATAGCTTGGATTTTTTCTGCATAATACTGAATCCACAAGCTTATAGGAGAAGCCCCATTGCCACCTAGAAAGTCTTTCATTGGCCTTTCATCAGTGCCTTTATCATGCCATTAATGATATACCTGAAGGAAGAATTATCTGTTAAGAGCTCTGCTTTTCTCAACATACGTAGCCTCAGTTTTAAAAAAATAAAATTGGATGAGATATGCCTTTTGTCTTCTTATTTTTCAAGGGACTGAGCCTAGAAAGTCCACCTGATATCACCCAAGGACCAGATTGCATGTATACTAGCTCGTCTCTTTGGCAGTTGCTGTAATATCTGTGAAATAAAGGATAACGCTTTAGGCAGCAAGCATCTAGTGTTATGTTCTCAATGGAATCTCTGTGACCTTTTAAAGACCGTGAATAAGCCTCAGTTCTAAAGCCACTTGAGGTGTCACAATCTCTCACTTTTTTTTTTTTACAGGGGTGGGGAAGAATATCCTTGGGAACTTCCTGTCGTTTATCCATATTTAAGCATTCTTCTGCCCCCACGTGGTCAGAGTCAGCATCGCACCAGATACCGATGGCAGCTGCCTTTCAAAGGATGGCAAAATTCCACCCGAATGAGCAGCTGTGCCTTCACAAGCAATTTTCCACAGAGAATTAGGACTGGATACTATTACCAAGTGGTAACGCCCCACCACCTTTAAATGTTTATTGTGCTACAATTCCATTCAAAGTGATGGGTGGCGGCGGAGGGCATTGGGAAGAGAGAACCAAAAGCGGGTGAGCCACCATATCCAGAACTCTGCTGTGTAGCAGTGCGTAAGTGGATCAGGCCAAAGGCTCATCTAGTGGCCAGGCAGATGCCTACAGGAAGCCCGAAAGCAGGACCTGAGCGAAACAGCACTTTGCCCACAAGTGGCATTCAAAGGCGTATTGCCTCTGACAGTGGTTATAGTTATGGGCTTCATTGGCAGTAGGATGGAAAGGAGGGTGAAGTTTTCATTTTGAAAACTCTAGCAGACAGTTGAGAGTCTTTTGCGAGGACACAGACAGGGTGGCAATAATCTGAGGGTGTCTTCTTTGGTGATCACTCGTAGCCGTGTAAGACTGTCTTCCATCAACACGGTCTTAACAGTGAGTCCGTAAGTGACTGTGGAGGCCAGTTCTGGATCCACACATACTTCCACAATGGGGACATAGGTTTTCGGGTGGGAGTTGAGATCACCATGAGGGTTTGCAAAATGTGCCTTCCTCTCAGCTCATTTCTCCTTTTCGCCCTGAGTTTGTGCTTCTTCAAAGTCCATGACACCTTTGGTAAAGGCTGTTCTCCAGTTGGAGCGCTCGCAGGCCAGAGTTTCCCGGTTATCAGTACTTATGTTACATTTTTTAAGATTTGCCTTAAGAGCATCTTTAAACCTCTTTTGTTGTCCATTGTATTTTGCTTTCCATTCTTGAGTTGGGAATAGAGTAGTTGCTTTGGAAGATGAAAATCAGGCATCCAAACATGACCAGTCCAACAAAGTTGAAGAATCATTGACACTGTTGATCTCTGCTTCTTCCAGTACACTGGCATTAGTTTGCCTGTCTTCCTGCGTAATGTGTAAAAAAATGGAATCTTTCGAGGAGTTGGAGATGTCGTTTATAAGCAGTCCATGTTTCACAAGCATACAGTAAAGTTGGTAGTTCAATAGTTTTGTCCCGCAAATATCCCGGTCCTCAAACATTCTGCACTTCAATTGGGAGAAAGCTGCACTCACTGGATTTCAGCATCAATGTTGGCCCTTGTGGAAAGATAACTGCCCAGGTAGGAAAAGTGATTGGCAGTTTCCAACATTACACCATTAAGTTGGGTTTGTGGCGCTGCAAATGGGTTGTTTTGTGTTTGTTGGTGCAGCTCTTTGGTTTTTTGGATATTGAGCAATAGGCCAAGTTTTCGTAAGCTTCTGCGAAGATATTTAGGGTGGTTTGGAGGCCATCCTCTGAGTGTGCACACACTACATTGTCATCAGCATACTGAAGCTCTATGATGGAAGTTATGGTAACCTTACTCTTTGCTTTCAGCCTACTCAGGTTAAAGACCTTTCCATCTGTTCGTGGAGATGAAGATAATACATAGAGTTGGGATGATAACACATCCCGGTTTAATGCCCGATCCCACTGTGAATGGTTCACTTTGAGAGCCATTGTTATCTGTGATTGTTGCTGTCATGTTATCGTGGAGGAGCTGAAGGATGTTCACAAATTTCACAATAATTACAATAATTTCAGGGTGTAAATTGCTGTTGGTTAAGGGCAATATTAGCTGAAGTTGGACTAGGCTGCCCCCCTTTCCCTAAAAGGGTTATATCTAATGTGTCTTTGGTGAGTCTCCTATATCAGTTCTTCCCAAATTACCTCCTGGATTCTGCCCCCCGACCCCCCAGAAAGCATTGGACAAGCTTGTTTTCTGTTTGTTTGTTTGTTTGTTTGTTTGTTTGTTTGTTTTGCTAGCATGAATACAGTATTGTCACTCCATGCCCCTACTTCCATGTGCTTTATAGTACAGCTTTGTTGTTTGTCATCCTAGTGTGGTGCAATCCATTATTCTAATTAACAGGTTGCTTAAGCCATCTTCCAGACCCATAGGAAAAGTGATAAATATTTTTCGCACAAGGGAAGATTTGAAGGAGGACACTTCGTCATCTGATCTATCTCCTTCAATGTGCACAAGCTTTCCCCTCTGGGATATTAATTATTCCCCAAGCAGAAGACTGTTAATTCAATTCAAAATCCTATACTGTACGGCTCAGCCAATCACTCTGAATTTCTAGTGGATGGTAACTCACCAGGACTCAGGCTGCTGAAGAGAGACACATGTTTCCATTGCATTGATTAAGCAGTGAAATTCATTACTCTGAAATAATATTTCTTGTTCTTTAAGGGAGGGGAAGAGCAGGAAGGAAGGAGAAAGAGAAGCCTTCCTACACTTTGCATTATAACTAGGATTGAGCCAAAGATTCTCAAATCAAAGGTATCAGACTGGGAACAATTTCTAAAATTTTGGGTGCCTTTCCACTGAAGATACAACAGTCTTACTTTTCTTTTCTTTTTTCTTTTCTTTCCTTTTTTCTTTTCAACTATACCAAGGATACAAAACCTGTGGCTCTCTTGGCATTCTTTGACTCTGTCTCCTATCAGTCCTTACCTACATGCTCAATGGACCAGGACGATAGGAGTTGTAGTTGAGCAACATCTGAGAGGCACAGGATTGGTTCCTCCTCCTCAGTGCTTTCTCCTTCAAAGGAAAGCAACTTATTGCTGAGACTTCTTGCTGCTCATGGATGTAGTGTGTCCACAACAATATCAAGTAGGTTTTGGTGGACGTCCTTCTGAGCCATTCCCACAAACATGCCAACAAGCCATATTTGTTGTCACCAAAGCCATGTAGGGCTGACACCAGGCTGACATTAATCCAGGCTTTGTGATGTGAGTTCATATTTGATAAAGGCCACTGGTTTGTTACATTCAAACTTCATTTTTTTATTAACATGTGTGCCTGATATGTAGATACATTGCATGAATCAGCCTGCTTCTTCTGCCTATCCGTTTTCTTCTCTTTTTAATTCTTTCAACAACCAGGCCTTAATTGCTATGTACCTTTCGCAGAAATTTCTCAGAATGCCTCCCCCCCCCTTTGCCAGTCCCACCCACTCATCCTCATTCATATTGCTAGAATTATTCTGCAGCCAAACTCTTTTCCCAGATATGATGTCAAATGTAAGGATATCTGATGAAACTAAAATAACAGCTTCAGTGGGATTGCTATCTTGAGTAGAAAATTAGTGATTTTTCTTTCCCTCTCTCACCAACAGCACCTTCAGACCGTTTCTGTGAAAATGTTAAAAGCCCATTTGTTAGCACACAGGGGTTTTTCCCCTGACACTTTAATCATGGAGATTATTTTTATTTGAAGGATTTCCATATTTGGATGACTGCCTGGACTGCTTCCTTTCCAGTGAGGAGTGTGGGTGGGCTAGCAGCTGCAATATACTTCCTGGCTTATGGGCTTTGGAGGTGGGATCACTTCTAAGGACCAAGGCGCAGTTTGAATTGAGAAGGATCAAAAGGCCATCTTGTACAATCTGTTCCTTTGAGGTAGAATCAACTGCCCCTCAATATATGCCGATGCACACACATCACCATGACACAATCCAAAGCAGAGTGTGCCACAACACAAAGATAATGCATGTAAGACTGTTCTGATGATTATGTTTATTGGAAGGGAGCATGTGACAGAAGAAGTTCTTTCTCAAGCCAACATTGTAGACCGCTTTCAACAAGCCTCCCCCTTCCCTTAACACACTGTGAGATGATGTCTGAATACTTCTCCGTGTACAAAGACTCGGGGGGAGGGGAGGCAAGGGGAAGGAAATGCATTGGTTAAAAAAAAAGAAAGAGGACACCAATTTCCATATTTTTACCATATTGCATATATGTATAGTGGGAAATTTAGAAAAGATCACTATAATTTAAACCTGGTGGTGAAGCAATAAAACTGCTAGCACATTTGCCAAGCTAAGTAGGGTCCGGTGTGGTTTCAAATTGGATGGGGGACCACGTGTTGAGTTTCCTGCATTGCAGGGATCCCTTCCAACTCTACAATTCTATGATTGTATGAAACAGAAATATGATATATCTTACCATACTGGGGAAGACTGTGACCCGGTAGACTGTGCGCCTGCTTAGTCTGCTGCCAGGTGCTCACCGGTGATCAGAAGTTTCAAGACCCCCTCATCTTCATTATTTATAAAAATGGCTCCTTATATTTAAAATAGAGGACTTTCCATTGCAGAGTAGGACACATGGCCACTCTAACAAAAACTACCTGCACATTCAAAAATAGCATGTCAGAGGAAAGGCTGCCTTAAGCTTGTTCCTCTAAGAGGCAAGCTTGGGGTACACAGGGAGTTTTAGTAAATTATTCCCGCCCCCAACCCAACCCACTTCCCTTCGTTTAAACATCATTCATTTGCTCTGACACTGCAGGCCCTCTCCCAGCCACTGCAGCAAAAATGCCTCACTCTTGGAGGAAGAGATGGAGGGGTGGTGGTCACAGGAGCCCTGAGTCCAGGTACACACCAATTCATTGCACCCTTGAGCATCAACCTAAGATAATTGTTTCATTCTGCTCATGATTAGGCCAGCACTGAGTCTTGTAGCTGTGAGTTTCTTTGTTGTTGGTGGTGGTGGTACGGTGATAATACTTTCATTGACTCAAAGTAGGGAGAACAACAAAAGCCTATCCTGGGCAATTTTAGGAAGTTCTGATGTGCTGCTACAGACAAGGCCATTCATAATTAAACTCCTGTCATACCCCTATAGGAAAAGAGCACCATTCCCTTGTGATCCCTTTTTAATGAAAATAGTTTTTAAACAGAAAACGCAGTTGCTTCGCTCTCTCTGATTGCCTGACAATGTGCTGAAATACCCTCTGATTCTTTCTTAAATGAAAAGGCACACCGACATCATGGGGTAGACACACAGCCACCTGCCACGTTCTTTTTTTATATGGTGCTGGCAGGTTGCGAAACCAGGCTGGTTGGGAGGCTGGTCTCTGTCCAGTTAGTGTTCTGAAGCCGCCAAGCATCTGTGTGAGATCTGATCATATGTGTCTTGTGCTGATTTAGAACAGGGGTGAGTGTAAGGCCTAGCCAAAGGCAGGTACTGGGGCGTGGAGTGCTGGTACACGGTTGAAGCCAGCTTGCCGATGCTGAGTTGGCATGGGTTTGGTTAGTAGCTGGAGAGGAGACCAGCTGAGAATCCAATGCAATGCCACCTTAAATTCTGCGATGGGAAAAACCAGGCTAGAAATGTAACACAATAGAAACATTTTGTATGGTATTTGTCAGGCTTCAGGGAATCCTTCCCCCAGTGGCAGCAAAGACGCAGATAGATAGAAAAGAAGAGTAGTTTATTCAATAATTCACAGCAAGAGACAAAGGAATGCGGTCTCTCTCTAAATGATGGCATGGCTCCAAGTAAAGTCCCTCCTATTTTACATCACCCCTGTGATGGCTGATCTGTGCTTTCTGCCTCTGAGCTTTCTGTTCTACTACTCTCAACGCCCACCTAGTCCTGGGACAGGGGGGCTCAGGAATGCTTTCCAAAGACACTGAATCTGTCAGCTGTCTCTCCCCCAGTGTTTCTTCTTCCTTCTGTTCCTCCCCCAATATTTCCCAGCTTCCCCCCTCTGCACCCTCTGAACTATGTGCTTCTGCAAACCACTGTTCTAAATCTATACTGTCCTCCTGTCTTCAGGAAGGTTCAGGAGAAGGGGGGGAAGGCTCCCACCATTCCTCCTCAGTCCAGCCCCTAACAGTATTACATCTTGGGATGCGCTACTGCTGTGCTTGTAATATCCACACTAATTAAATAATTAACAGCATCCTTTGTTAGTAGGTATGGTTAAATATCCCCTCACAACAACCTCTGGGGAATAACAGGATGCTATGAGTGGGTACCATTTCTCAGACACCTTTAGGTTTTAACTTCAGGTGGCCATTTGTCCTTTTCTTCTTTTCACCCTTGTCTTTTCCCATTTCCCTTTCCTTATCAATTATCCTTATCCTTCCGCTCCTTCTCTCTCCCTCTTCTCACAGCTATAGACAGGCAATTGAACAAAGCACTGTAAAGTTAAGAAGGCTGCCTCAGGAGAAGGAGGGATATCAGTGGCCAGACTTTACTATCATGCTCTGGGCTCAAGTGATTACTGTGTTGACTTGGGAACAAGGAAGCAATTTTCTCCCAGATCAAATTGCATGGTAAGCCTCTGGGGCTTCTGTCTTTCTCTGCTACACAAGTCAGTGGGCACGGCTTGCTTGCTAATGCCAACAGGATATGTGTGTTTCCCATAGCTATAGATATATAAACATAAACCAACCATGGGTGGTATTCAGTGCTAGTCCTACTAACTGAAGTTAGCAGGCATGACTAACTTAAGTTCATTTATTTCAGTGGGTCCACTCTGCAACGGACTTGATTAAATCTATCCCCATTGACCCACTTGGTCCAGTATTGTCTGGTTTATAGTATCTCTCCAGGCCTTTCCAACCTCTGATTCCCAAGATCCTTTAACTAGATCCAGGGGTCAGCAAACTTTTTCAGCAGGGGGCCAGTCCACTGTCCCTCAGACCTTGTGGGGGGCTGGACTATATTTTGGGGGGCACAAATTCCTATGCCCCACAAAGAACCCAGAGATGCATTTTAAATAAAATGACACATTCTACTCATGTAAAAACACGCTGATTCCCGG
Organism: Podarcis bocagei; assembly: GCF_964188305.1. Lineage (NCBI taxonomy): Eukaryota > Metazoa > Chordata > Lepidosauria > Squamata > Lacertidae > Podarcis > Podarcis bocagei. Next base: position 29,661,408 of record NC_138133.1, read on the forward strand.
ACTGTCTGCGAGCCAGATTTAGAAGGTGATTGGGCTGGATCTGGGCCCATGAACTAAGAGATCTGGGCATGGATCTTAAAAAAATAATTGAGTGTGAATGAGAATGACTCTGTGCCTATAACCTCCAGATTGATTCCAGAATTAACCTGTTGAGATTTGTCTATTTCCTTCCAGTGGCCTACTTGCCACGGACAAGATAGAAAGGGGGAAGGGAGAGAGCTTCAGCTTCTCTTCCCAACTTTTGACTTGTGCACATGAAATGCCCATCATTTTACCCCACATTACCCTGTCCGACCCCTGTAAGCATTAGATGCAGCATTTATCTAGGGAACTGCACAAAGGCAATAGGCAGATGGGCCTTCAGGACTGGCGTAGATTGGAAGATGCTAAGGGAGGGGCTAATGTCCTTTTCAACATTTAATCAATGGATTATACAAAGTGATAAACTGCTTAGGGGTTTCGCTTTCATTTTTTTTTAAAAAAATCCTGTATCTAGAAATCTGCCTTCTTCAGTAATCTCCCTTTCTCAGAGACAGCTATCTGAAGATCCCCAATGATGTCAGCTGTAAACTGGAGCGGTGATATAGTTAGGTAATTTCAGAACCTGGACATAATGGTATTTCCCTCACCCTGCCCCTTTGGATGGTAAAAGGCATTCATTTACTTCAAAATGGAATAAACCATCCTTCCCAAGGTGGCGGGGGTGGTGGTTCCTGCTAATTTTGCTGAGTGCATCCCTGGACTTCTGCCCTGAATTCCTACGTTGGTACCACCCGCTCTAATCTATAGTAATGCAGTGGCAACAATAGAAAACTTCTGTGACCACTAGCCTTACACATACAAATTGGGCACATCATGCATAATATAATCCTCTCATCCTTCTCCAATACGGGTTTTAAGATTTGTGTGATAGGATTTATATGAGCTTTGTATGTTAAATTGCCTAGATCTTCTGCATAGGAAAAGAAATCTTCCATATCCCCAAACTTCTGAAAACAGAATGTGATGGCAATTTTTATACCTTGCAGCTTTTAGATGGCACAACCAATAAATGCATAAAAACACACCAGTACAGATAAAAGATAGGTCTTAAAGATCCCGACCCACTAAAAGAAGCAACAAGTACCTGAAACGTTTCAAATTCAGGACTGAAGCCCAAGTCAAAAAGAAAGGTTTGCCTGACACCTTAAAATAGATAAAATAACTTTCCATAAGTTGGGGGCCACCACTGAAAAGGCCTCTTCTCATGCTGTCAGTCTCTGGGCCTTCCTTGGAGCAGGGCCTAAGATGACCATTGCAAGGTTCAAGTCGGTTCATGTGGAGAAAGGCAAGCCTTGAAGGGCAGAGGTCCTGAGCCACATAAGACTTTATAGGTCAAAACCAGCACTTTGGAAACTGATCCTTGTAGTGGTGATAGTGTATTGGACTAGGACCTGGGAGACCTGCATTCAAATCCCCATTCTGCTATGAACCTGAGTGACCTTGAGCCAGTCACTGCTTCTCAGCCCAATCCAGTCTACCTCACAAGGTTGTTGTGAGCTTAAAATGGGGAGGGAGAGAACTATGTAAACGACTTTGAGCTACCTAGAGGAAAGATGCAGTATTTTTTTAAAAATGTGAAAAGCATATACCAAAGTTGTTTCTTCTGCAGAAATGTTAACGTGCACCAGAACTTAAATAAAGTCCTGATAGGGCAGGAGAGTTGATGGGAGTTAAGAAGGAGGAAAGTTGCCTAACCCTAAAAGTGTTCATAGCATTTTATTTTTAAAAAATCACTCATTGAGTATTTTGGCTGACCTAGAAAACACCCATAGACACAAATACTTGTTTTCACTTGACTGTGTCGCTGCTCTGCATTTTTCATCTGCTTACAGCTGTCACAACAGGATCCTCTTCTGGGTCATTGTTTAGGATTGTGTCCGTGTGTTATCATAACACACATGATTCTAGTTACACTTGGAGGTGGATGCAGACCTACAATGTAGAAATGAAAATGTCAGTCTTCTGTTGAATATCAAGAAAACCAAGTGGATAATATGTTTGGGAGCAGGTTCCTACATAGACTACCATCACTATTCCATGGACTGATACCTATTTTATTTTGCACTTCTAGAATTTATACACATTCGTGATTGTGTGGCCCATTAGCCTTTTGCATTGATTTGTTTTACTATTTTAGATCCAGACAGGTGTTTATGGTGGAACTGGTGCAGGTAAGAACATAAGAGCTTGTCAAGAGCCCATCTAGTTAAGCATCCTATTCTGACAGTGGCCAACCAGATATCTGTGGGCAGCCCGCAAACAGGACCAAGCACAAGACAACTTACCCCGGCTGTGTTTAGCCACTGGTAGCCTAAGCCTCCATGAATCTGTCTAATCCTCTTTTAAAGCATGCAATATTTTTGCAGCACCAACACAATGTCATTAGCGTCAAAATGCCAGCCTGTGTTCCCACTCCATCACTCATTTAATCCAGATTTACCCATTCCAGGGGAAATCAGATAAGTAAAAAACAAAGCAACTATTGTCAACATCCTTTGCAATGTCTCAGTGACCCATTTGCAAATTACCGTAAGCCCTTGTGTGAAAGCAGCCACGATTGTTGTGAATTATCTGAACAGGTCAGAAGTCCTTAGTACCCTAGCTGTACCTGATCATCTCTCTCTTTTTGTGTGTGGTTAGGATTTTGTGTCCTCTGCAAGTTCTCCTGGCTTGTTTGCTCAGATTCAAAAATATGCATAACTGAGTCCTGTCTGGAGCCTGATTCCATGCAGACTGACTTGGAGAAAAGTTCTGCTCTAATAGTTTTAAACCATATGTTGGAGTAGAAATTAGATTTCCCCCTTTCTCATCTTCCAGTTAATTATGTCAACACTAATAGTTCCCCTGAGCCAGAGAGGGAGAAACATCACTGAGCACAGTTTGTTATTCCTTCCTTGGCCCGGGGTCTAAGGCGGGAATCAAAGCTGATAACTCCTGACACAGAACATAAATCCTTTATTCCACCAAAGAGGAGGTTCCCCTGGTGACAAGGCAGACAATATTTACACTGTGCTGATTGCTGATCAGAGACTGTGGAACTAAGAAATCGCCATCCAACGGATAACATTCCCATCAATTAGTATACAGTACACTAATTCATTACTACACATTGATGCCACTGCAATTCTGACTGGTTGTCTCTGTTTGAGCTCCATCTTGTGGATATATATAAAAATGCAATAGAAGGTTCAAAGTGCCAGAAGCAAGCTTCTGCATTGCACAGAACCCTTTTCTCACTTTCCATTCCACACCTACAGTAGAAACATGAAGTGGCAAGGATTGTGCCAGTTGCTTCCACAGGTCCCTGCAGAGTTGGTAGAAGGTGAGAACCTGACTTCTACATACATGCAATATAGAGTGCATTCCCACCTGACTAGGAATGCTGAATGATCAGGGTGCCTGATTGTATAGAAGCGTTCATGCACATTGGAGCTGTGGCCAAGGGGGATAAACTTGCTTCAGTTCACATTTAAAGGTGAGCCTGTGTAATTTGCCCTTCCCGAAACAGAACAGGAACGGAAGCACAGCCATCCTTCAAAATCCTTCAACTATTGTAGTGCCGCGTAGTGTGTAAAAAAAATGCACATACTGAAGTGTGCCTCAAAATGCATGTATTTGTGAAAATAACATACAAAATGCATTATATTTGGGGAACTCACTTGCAAAAACATGTAGAGTGGATAATGGGCCGTACCAAAATGTGTATATTCGGAGAAAATTGCATGAAAATATGGGTGAGTTTTCATGAGGACTTTTTAAGATAAAATCCCAAACTGATGCGGAAATGTGGAGAATTGAATTTAAGTTTGGAAAAATGAGAAACTGACATATTCATTTTGTTGCCCTCAGCAAGGGGTGCAAGCCAACCATTGGTGTTGCTACACATTCATTTTATGCATGTAACAGAACATGAGGATAGGGCTACAAGCCAAAAGGTGTTTTTTATTTTTTTAAAAAAGCTAAAATAAATAAGTTAAAATAACAATTTTTTAATGTATTAGATTGGCATAGATGCCCACCAATAAATATTCCTTGGGTAGCTTATAACAAAATACTAAAAACATAGTTTATAATATTTTAAAAGCAAGCAAACAATAGACGACAGCACACAAAAAACCTTCTTACACAACGGCAACGTAAATTAAAATCCTTTACAACCTGGATTTAAAAGACCAGTTAAAAAGCCTGTTCGTATAAAAAAGGTCATTGCCTGGTACCGAAAAGACCATAAATAAAAGGCTAAATGTTAACTTGTTCAATTTTAAGTGTGCTTAGAAACAAGGGAGCAGGCAGATTTAAGCAGAGATGGTGTATGTTACATTACAAACAAATCCTGCTTTGTTCCCCTCCCCCAAGAGAATAAGTTTTTTTCTCCATATTGTACAGGGTAGCTTCTCTAGCACAGCAGCTTCCCTGTTGCAATGTTGAGGGAGGTGGGGCCAGGCAGTGGCGTAGCGTGGGGGGTGCAGGGGGGGCGGCCGCACCGGGCGCAACATCTGGGGGTTAGGGTTAGGGGGCGCAAATCCACGGGTTAGGGGGTGCAAATCCATGGGTTAGGGGGCGGAAATTACTTGCCTTGCCCCGGGTGCTGACAACCCACGCTACGCCACTGGGGCCAGGCCATCAAAACGTGACCTGTGCATAATCTGACAGGGACTCAAATATTCTCAGCCTGTTGCTACCTGTGCTGGGCACTCCCAGCCAAGGAGGGCAGATGGCTGGTAGTTTTATTTTTTATTTGCAAAACCACACACTTACAACAGCTCCTAAGGTACACAGAACACACACACAAAAACACACATGCTTCTAGCAGCTGGCATTCACTTTCCCAGGCTTGTGCCCCTACACGGAAGTAGCCGCTGCGCTTGCCTCTTCAATACCCCCCCCCCCCAGTTCTAGGAGACAGCGGGGCAGCGGATGGTGAGGATTCGATTGGCCCGCCCCTCACCTGAATAGCCTCTGCTTCTGCCAGGTCCTGCACCCCTTCTCCTGCCTCTGACTGCTCAGTCTTCCCCTTCCACCAGACATGGCTCCTGCCTCGCAAGTGGCACCAAACCCCATCAATCTCTGGCCCTCCTGGGTCAGCCTCTGGCCTCCCTGCTTTCACCACACACTTGCCATAGCCCTGAAACTTTTTTCATCATAAGTCAACTACCAGGCCATCTTGGAGAATTCCTCTGCACAATACTAACTGACTGGCCCTTGCATAATTTTGGACCATATTTTGCAGCCTTCACTACCCTGCTGCTCTCCATATGTTTTAGACTCCCACTCCCATCAGCCCCAGCCAAGGGCACCAGGTAGCCAAAGTGTAATATGTTAATCTCTCTTCCTTTCAGCCAGTTAAGTCATTTACGCCTTGAACTTGCAATACATTCATAAAACACAAGAGGGCAATGAAACTTTAAGAATTGCATATGTATCCACTCCTTGTAGCTTTCTTTACCTGGGCTAGAGCTGTAGAACATCCAGGTTAGAGAAACCTGTTTTGATTTGTGGAAAGGAAACTTGGCGCTTTTTGAAATTGTATAATGTCTTATTAGAAGTGTACAAAATGCATTTAATTGCCGAACTTTTATACTTCTTTACAGTTCAAGAGTTGACATCTCAACAAAAATCAATGTACAGTATATTACATCAAGATACAAATCCCACATTCAATGCAGCTGCAACTTCTAATAACAATAATGTAATTCTACATTTTAAGTATGATAATTAAGTAATACATCAAGAAAGAAGTAAGATAATTAAGCCATAATGACAATTAAGCAATTACGCATTAATAAAGCAATAAATTATTAAACACTTGTCTGTTTGGCTATAAAGCAGGGCAGGTAGTTAACTTTTTACAGTAAATGGAGTGCACGGGGGAGGGAAGCAAACCCATTGTTGTCCTCCCAACACTCGCTTTACCTCACCACACTCCCAATTCAAACCATTTCTGCTTCATGTCTGCAAACCCACAATGTGTTGCCATGGCAGATACATAGATTCTGATTGGCCACCCAGAGCCACTTCCAAGTTTGAGGGGGTCCACAACAGAGTGCCTGAAGGTGGCTCCCCCTCCTACATAGGCCCCATCTGCTTCCCCCCAGCCTGGACCTCTGCTCCTTTCATTTACCTTTTAAAAGAGTGTCTTTTGCTGCTGCCACTGACAGCACCGCTCTTGGTGGGCTCTATGTGGCTTCCTTCAATCTTTCTTTCTTTCTTTTGGAACTTTTTGTTCTAAGGCCATAGGCAACTGCATGAGCAGAGCTCCGATTTCCCCACAATTTAACAGCGTTCCAGTGTCTTGTGGGGAAATCAGTGTGGATGCTGCTGAAATGAGAATGTTGCTTTTGCATCTTGCGGCAGCAGGTTTTCGGAATGTGAGAGGAAGCTGCTCACAGACCGGCTGGTTGCCCGCAGACTGCACTTGCCTCTATTAAGTAGTGGGTTGACATAGCAGCCGGCACAGCGATTTCTTCAAGTAGCTCTTTATTAAGACAAGCTGGAATAGAACTGACTGAGAACAGCTCAGCCGGCCTGTATTTATAGGCAGCCGGCTGTCAACATTGTAACCACAACAGCTCAGAGTTCCCGCCTAAACTAACTGCCGCGGACCTGAGTGAAAACTATCTACAGACCTGAGTGAAAACTATATACAGTATCCCCCTGTTGGCCCAGGGTGAAACTACACTACATAACACCCCTCCCCACCGAGATAAGGCGTTAGTTACAATCGTAATGGTTTCCTTATATACAGCACTACGCGTAATGGTTCAATTAGGCACAAAAGCATATCGGTTACATTTCCCATACTTAGACCAACAGTGATACCTGTCCAACAACGTAGTCCTTTAAATGAGTTGGGCGCTTGGAAACTCTGCCAGACCGCCGGGGACTGGTAGCCAAGTCCGGAGGGCCACACAGTTCTCGCTGAGGCTGTGGTGCGACCCTAGGTGGCGTTGGAACCAACTCCCCTGGATCCGCTGCTGTGGGTGGAGTCTCCGCAAGTGGAGTGGTCTGAGTCTGTTCTGAGACGGCTTGGTTCGGCTCCACGCTGGCAGTTTGCGAGGGAGGTGTAGGTGGGGCCTCGCCATCTGTACGTGTCTCTTCTGGAGCCGCAAACGCAGTTGGGGGCACCTCGGTAGTGTCTAAGTCGCCAACCCTGCGCCTAAGCTGGTCTATGTGCCGTCGCCACAAACGTCCGTCTTCGAGTGCCACCTGGTACGAGCGAGGTCCAGTGACTCCCACTACTGTGGCTGGCACCCAAGGAATGTCCCCCACATAGTTCCGGGCAAAGACCTGGTTTCCTGGGACAAATGACCGTGGTGCATTGGCACAGCCTGGGGGTTCAGCCACGGCAAAGTCTGGGTGTAGCCGGTCGAGCGGTGACCTGAGGCGGCGGCCCATAAGCAGTTCAGCAGGACTCTTCCCTGTGGCCGCATGAGGAGTGATGTGCTGCACGAACAAGTATTCGGCGACCCGCTCATGCCAGTCTCCCCGGTCCAGGCGCGCCAGTGCCTCTTTTGTCGAGCGCACCATTCTTTCCGCTTGCCCGTTGCTGGATGGATGAAAAGGTGCCGTTAGGGCATGGCGGATGCCCAGTCCCAAAAGATACCGCTCAAACGTGCCTGACGTGAACTGCGGTCCGTTGTCAGAGACAAGGACATCAGGACACCCATGCGTTGCAAACAGGCCTCGCAGCACCCGGATGACAGCTTCGGTAGTAGTGGAGGGCATCAGGGCGACCTCCAGCCATTTGGAATAGGCGTCCACCACTACCATAAAGGTCCGGCCGTGAAAGGGGCCAGCCAGATCGATGTGCACCCTCGACCAGGGTGTCTTTGGCGTCTCCCAGGTGTGTCCCTTAGCTGCCGGTGGTGCAGGCCTCGACTCTTGGCACGCTTGACAGGCGGATACCCAGGCAGTGATGGCATCGTCCATATTAGGCCACCAGACGTAACATCGAGCCAACGCCTTCATTTTGACAATTCCCGGGTGGCCAACGTGCAGAGCCTCCAGGACGCGCTGACGGAGTCCCTGGGGAATCACGACGCGGTCTCCCCACAGCAGACAGCCGCGATGAGCTGAGAGTTCATGTTGTCTGGTTGCGAAGGGCTGGAACTCCGATGCAAAAGGCCCTTGTGTCCACCCCCTCCACACCCAGTTGAGCACCCGGCTGATGGTGCGATCCTGGGCAGACGCGGAGGCCACAGTGGCAGCCGATACAGGCGCTGCCGGAAGATCCTCAATCAGAAGGAGCGATGAAGCTGGAGCCGGGTCTTCCACAAATGCTGGAAGAGGGCAACGGCTGAGGGCGTCGGCATGGCCCATCGATTTCCCCGGGCGATGGATGAGCTGGTAGTGGTAGGCAGCCAGGAAAACAGTCCATCGCAGCATGCGTGGTGAGAGGACCGGTGGAGTTGGACGATCACCGGCGAGGAGGCCCAGGAGTGGCTTGTGGTCAGTGATGAGGTCAAAAGTCCTGCCATAGAGGTATTCATGGAACCTCTTCACTCCAGCCACAAGTGCCAATGCCTCCTTGTCGAGCTGGCTGTAATTCCGTTCCGCCGGAGATAGTGTCCTGGAAAAGTAGGCGAGCGGTGCTTCTCTTCCATCTGGAAAACGGTGACTAAGGACAGCACCGATGCCAAAAGGTGAGGCGTCGCAGGCAAGGACCAGCGGTCTGGATTCACTGTACTGTACCAGCACACTGTCTGAAGAAAGGAGAGCCTTGACCGCGTTGAAGGCCGCCGTCTCTCGATGACCCCAGGCCCAAGGCGTCTTAGTGCTAAGGAGTCGGTGAAGAGGCTCAGCCACTGTGGCTTTGTGGGGCAGGAACATGTTATAAAAGTTCAGCAGCTCCAGGAATGCCTGCAACTCCGTTTTGTCCTTCGGGGTGGGGGCCTGCTGGATAGCGCAGATCTTGGATGTGGTTGGATGAAGGCCGGAGGCATCGATAAGATAGCCCAGGAACTCTACCTGTGGAACGGCAATCAGGCACTTCTCCCTCTTTACCTTGAGCCCGGCCTCCTGGAACCTGGTCAACACGGCACGGAGGCGCTCGAACAGCTGCTGGTGTGATTCTGCAGACACCAAGACGTCATCAAAATATGGTACCACGCCCGGAAGGCCTTGCAGGAGACGCTCCATAAGGCTTTGGAAGATGCCAGGAGCCACACTCACCCCGAACTGCAACCGGCGGCAACGGAATGCCCCCCGGTGGGTGACGATCGTCTGGGCTTCAGCAGTGGCATCATCGACTGGCAGTTGTTGATAGGCTTGGGCAAGGTCCAGCTTAGCGAAGACCTTACCCTCACCCAGGGAATGCAGCAGGTGTTGGACAACAGGAACCGGATAAGCGTGCTGCTGAAGTGCCTTGTTGATTGTGCACTTGTAGTCAGCGCAGATTCTCACCGACCCATCTGGCTTGACAGGCGTGACGATGGGGGTTTCCCACTTTGCATGGTCAACGGGCTCCAAAACTCCTTGGGCGATCAGTTTGTCCAGTTGTTCGTCCACCTTAGCCTTGAGAGCAAAGGGAACCCGGCTTGGCTTAAGCTTGATGGGGGTGACTTGTGGATCAAGGCTAAAGGAGATGGGCGTACCAGTATATTGTCCCAAGGTGCCGTCAAAAACCTCGGCAAAGTCTTTGACCAGACCCTCAGTCTCTGCGTTAGAGATGCAGTTGATGCCGGTGACTTCCAGGCCGAGGGCATCAAACCAGTCTAGCCCTAGGAGGCTTGGCCGCTGACCTTCGACCACCACCAACCGGAGCAGGCCCGAAAAATCCTTGAAGGCGATCCGGAACCGGCCAACGCCTACCACGGGAATGTCGTTTCCCTGGTAGTCTCTCAGGTGTACGCAGTGAGAGTCGAGTTGCCTTTTGGATACTCTGGGTACCAGTCTTTTGATGGTGCTCCATGACACGACGGACAGGGCAGACCCGGTGTCAATCTCCATGTCACATGGAGCTCCTTCAATGAGCACCGTGACGTTCAGCTTGCGTCGCGTAGACGAGTCGGTTTGGCCAATCGTGGTTCCAGACGGGCAGCGGCAGTTGGTGAGAGCGAAACAACTTTCCTTGGCAGACTGGAGTGAAGACTTGAACTTGCGAGTCGATGAAGGGGGGGTGTCAGACGGAGCCGATCGGCAGACCTTAGCGATGTGGCCCCTTCTGGAACACCTCCTACAGATGGCGTCTCTGAATCGACACTTGGCACGGGAATGGTCGCCTCCGCAGCCAGCACATTCCGGTTGGCCCTTGGACTTCTGTTGGAGCTTCCGGCGCTCCCGCTTTGTCTGGTGCACGTCATCGTCTTCACTGGAGGATGCCTCATCACTGCTGGCCTCTTCATGATGCACCGGAACTGGCCCCCTAGCAAGACGTGGGCTGCTGGACTTGCGGATCTCCTGGGCGGAGCGTTCAGCAGCTTCTGAGGCCACAGCCTCCTCAATGGCTTTCTGTAGCGTGAGGTCTGGCTTGGCTAGGAGACGCCGTTGCAGATGGATGTCCCGGACTCCGCAGACGATTCGATCCATCAGGGCATCGTCTAAGTCTCGGAACTCACAGTGCATTGCAGCCTGTCGCAGGGCGGTGGCGTAGTTGTTGATTGACTCCCCCTCTGCCTGGTTCCGGTGGTAGAACGCATGGCGGGCAGCAATCTTGGACGGCTTTGGTGCGTAGTGGTTGCGGAGCTTCTCTTGGATCGTGTCCCATGGTGTTGCCTGGACTGCTTCAGGCGCAACCAATGCTCGGGCCGTCTCAAACACCTCAGGCCCACAGAGGCTGAGAAATAGGCCCCGCTTCCGATCCACTGATACTGCTGTCAGCTCGTTGGCTTGGAGGTAGCAGTCGAACCGAGCGAGGTAGGAGTCCCATGACTCAGAGGCTGGCGCAAACGGCGGTAGAGGCACAAGTGAAGCCATGATTCCGATGCCGGCGTGAAGGGCGATGGATGGAACACAGTGCTCTAGCCAGAACAGTCAGCTCTGAACTGGTTCTGCCCAGTGATTTCGCTCAGTGATTTCGCTCAGTGATTTCGCTCTGTGATTCAGCTCAGTTCAGAGGCTGGCCGCATCTGGCTGTGCTCTGATGTCCATCCATCCCATCCTCGTCGCCAGTATTAAGTAGTGGGTTGACATAGCAGCCGGCACAGCGATTTCTTCAAGTAGCTCTTTATTAAGACAAGCTGGAATAGAACTGACTGAGAACAGCTCAGCCGGCCTGTATTTATAGGCAGCCGGCTGTCAACATTGTAACCACAACAGCTCAGAGTTCCCGCCTAAACTAACTGCCGCGGACCTGAGTGAAAACTATCTACAGACCTGAGTGAAAACTATATACAGTATCCCCCTGTTGGCCCAGGGTGAAACTACACTACATAACAGCCTCCTTGAATGTTAATGGATCCTTTTAGCATAGTGAATCTGGTGGTGCAAAAAGGACTTGAGGTCGCTCTGGCCCTGCAATTGTGCCAGTGCAACATTCTGTGGATTAAAATGTGGAAACGCTGAAGTACTAACAGAAATACATAACTTGTCCCCAAGATCATCCTCCGTAGATCAGTTTCAAGGACTGGAAAGTGGCCAATGTACCATCAGGGGTTTCTAAAAAAGGGGTCTGGGAAATTGCAGGCCAGTTAGCTTAACATCTGTAATGGGACAACCAATGGAAATCATTATTAAAGCTAGAATTACCAAGCATATAGAAGAACCAAGTTGTTCTAAAGCAATTCTAGCATAGCTTTTCAAAGGTTAAATCCTATCTCACTAATCTTTTGGAGTTCTTTGAGAGTGTCCGCATATATATAGATGAAGGTTACCCAGTTGACATTGTGTACTTAGACTTGCAAAAAGCTTTTGATAATGTACTTCATGAAAGACTCCCAAATAAGCTTAGCAGTCATGGGATTTAACAGTGTTTCTCAAACTTTGGTCCCCAGCTGTTGCTGGACTGCAACTCCCATCATCCCTAGCTAGCAGGACCAGTGGTCAGGGATGATGGGAGTTGGAGTCCAACAACAGCTGGGGACCCAAGTTTAAGAAAGGGTGGGTCTTTTTACAGATCAGTAACTGGTTAAGGACCAGGAAGCAGAGAGTAAGAATAAATAGAAAGTTCTCCCAATGGAGGGGTGTAGAAAGTGGAACCCTCCAAGGATCAATATTGGGACCCATGCTTTGTAATTTGTTCATAAATTATCTAGAGCTAAGGGTGAGCAGTGTGGTCACCATATTTGCTGATGATACCAAATTGTTTTGGGTTGGCTAAAGTAGAAAGGGGTTGCAAGAGGATCCCTCCAAACTGGATGAATGGGCAGTAAAATGGCAAATGTGATTCAATATAAGCAAATGTATAATGATGCACATTGGGGCCAAAAGTTCTCAACTTACATATACACTCATGGGGTCTGACTTGGCAGTGACTGATCAGGGACAAGATTTGGGGTTTGGTGGATAGCTCAGTGAAGATTCCAACGCAGCGTGCACAGCTGTGAAAAAGGGTGTTTTCCATGCTAGGGAAAGGGACTGAAAATAAGAAGAAGAGGAGGAGTTTGGATTTGATATCCTGCTTTATCACTACCCGAAGGAGTCTCAAAGCGGCTAACATTCTCCTTTCCCTTCCTCCCCCACAACAAACACTCTGTGAGGTGAGTGGGGCTGAGAGACTTCAAAGAAGTGTGACTAGCCCAAGGTCACCCAGCAGCTGCATGTGGAGGAGCGGAGACGCAAACCCGGTTCCCCAGATTACAAGACTAAGGACCCCTGACAGTTAAGTCCAGTTGTGAATGACTCTGGGGTTGCGGCGCTATACAAATCCATGGTGAAACCACGCTTGAAATATTAAATATAGTTCTGGTTCCTCACTTCAAAAAGGGAAAGCCTCAGGAAAGGACAAGCAAAATGGTCAAGAGGCTGAAGTGATTCCCTTATGAGGGAAAGTTACACCATTTAGGGGGGTTTAGTTTAAGGTAAGAGGAGACATGATAGAGATATATAAGATTATGCATGGTGTAGTAAAGAAAGTAGATAGAAGTTTTTCTCCCGATCGCATAATAATCTCTCTTGGGACCAACCAACAAAGCTGAATGTTAGAAGATAAATAAAGTACTGATTCACACAGCACACAATGAGTCTATAGAGTTCACTCCCACCAGATGTAGTGATAGCCACCATCTCGTGTGGCTTTGAAAGAGGATTAGACAAATTAATGGGAGGTTAAGGCTATCCTGGGCTACTGGCTGTGCTGGCTATGTTCTGCCCCAGCTGCAGGGAATCACAAGTGAGGAGAGTGCTATTGCACTCAGATCCTGCTTTCAGGCTTCCCATAGGGATCTACTTCGGCATTATGGGAACAGAACATTGGACTAGATGAGCCTTGGCCTGATCAAAGGGCTCTTTTTATTTTCCCAAACCTCAACAAGCACTTAACATTCCTGGAATGCCTTTACCCTAATTTGCCCAAAAGCATGTTCTACCAGGGATCTCCCAGGCCTGTGTAATAGTTTAATTATCTGGAAATAACAGTTTTGGTACTAATTACAGAATTGTACTATCCACCCTTATCTGCAATTAAGTTTACAGCTTTTGACTATTAGAATGCATGTTGTCATAATAAGTATGGTTTGCTTTCTTTTATTTGCATATGCTGAGCTGTAGAATCTATAATTATAATAGGTAGGGATCATCAATTTGAGGCCCGTTTCTATGATTAACATTAATTGAGCAACGTAGTGATTTAGCAATATAAAGCATGATGCCTGCTGGAATAATTATTAGACAAGAGACTTTGCCAGTTATATAAAAACGCTTCAGAGCTTTGGGGCAATTAAATAAAAAGGGGCCCAGCTATTCTATGGCTCTTGATTACGAGAAGCAAGTCCTTGAGGTATAGGGTTTTAGTTAATACGAAATCATGCTTTATGTTTTGAAGATGGGCATTAAAAGTACTGGTTGAAGTTTAATGGCAAAATACGCAATTCTACCATCATAAAGCTCTTCATGGTAGATAGTGTCAACTTTATTGTGGCCCTGATGCCCATCTCCGGTCCTTGATCACTAACTGGAGGTGAGAATGGCCTCCAATATTATAGACAGCTTCCTGTGTTTCTAGAATCTTACTTTTGAGCTGAGGCCTAGTAAACATTCATTCAGAGCCGTCTTTCCTATTAGGCTTACTGGTGCGTTGCGCCAGGGTGCTGGCCTCTCAGGGGCACCCCAGCGAGTGGGGGAGCTGCGTGGCTTAGCCGGCGGCCTCCCCTTTCCCTGCATGCCCGCCAGCTGTGCCCCGTCAACCATACGGCTGGCGGGCGTGCAGCTTGCCTCCCAAGTCTCTGCAGGAGGAGAGCGATCCCTGCAGAGGCTTAGGATGGAAGCTGCGCCCCGCCAACTATATGGCTGGCAGGCATGCAGCTTCCTTCCCAAGCCTGCGTTTGAGGACAGCAATCCCCCGCAGAGGCTTGGGGAAAGGCCAACAACTCTGGGAAAGGGGGGGGGGCACCGGAGGGATATTTGAACTACAGCGCTGGATATGCTTAAGACGGCCCTGCATTCATTCTATGATTCTATATCATGGTGCTATTTTAACTGTCTAGATAGCTCAGTTGGCTAGAGCGCGGTGCCGGTAATGCCAAGGTAGCAGGTTCGATTCCGGCATGGGACAGCTGCATATTCATGCATTGCGGTTGTTCTACTAGATCCTCAGGGTCCTTTCCAAATCTGCAGTTCTACAATTCTATGATCCTTTGTACTGCTATGTGGAAAATGGCTAAAGGGAATTGCAGCTTTGTGAGGGGGATAGAGAGGGCTCTCCTAACAACTCTCAGTACCCTTAATGAACTACACTTCCCAGGGTTCTTTAGGGTGATGCCATTACTGTTCATGAGACTGTTTTAAATGGACTGTGCCCATGGGTCTCTGGAAAGTGCTGTTCATCCGTGGTGGGCGGCTGGAGGCCAGCATAGCCAGCGGAGTTGAGTTGTGGGACTATCCCACTGTAAGGTGAATTTGGATAGCTTTGTTAACTTTTAAGGGACTATCAGTTAGTCAGTTATGATCCTGTGTACATGCATATATACTTGGGAGTGGGGATGAGGGAGTAATTAGTTTGCTTTGCCTTTTAACCAAATTTACACTTCCCAGGCCAATATATAAACTAGAAGCCCAGCTCTCCTTCAACAGTCAGGTTTCTCTAAATTTTCTGATGCACTTCTCCAACCAAATAATGTGTTTTTAAAAATGCCTATTGGTGAAAAGTAAACACAAAAATGACTATCTCATTGTTAATAAAAAAATATTTTAAAAATGCATGAAAATGTGCATGAAAATGCATACAAAATTTCATGCAGGCTTTTAAAAATAAAGTTATCAAATGTATGCGTAAAGGAGCAAAATGAACTTATGACTGAGAAAAAGGTTAAACCAAAATACTGTAGGCAGATTCAGCCACCTGTACTTGGAAGTTAGCCATACTGAAGCTAGTGGGACCTACTTCTGAATAAATGGGTATAGGGCTGGGCTATTCAGGCTACAATCTTATAGTCACTTGGAAACAAACCCCATTAAATTCAGTAATACTTCTGAGTACACATGCATATAATTGTGCTAGGAGATGCTTTGATCAAAGAAATATATTAGCGACCTGTTATTCGTTTATTTAAAAGCTGAATATGTAAACCTGCCATTTTTGAATTTTCATTAGTAAATCCTACTAATAGTTGCTTGGCAGTATACCAAGACAAAAGTGTTTTATGTACTTTTGAAAAGATCGGGAATGTATTGGCATTGGCTTTGACAATAAGATAGTATTTGTTCCCGTTACAAGATTGTCCTGAAATGTCCCTCCATAGGAGTGTATGGCAATAATTTGTTCACTTAAATGGGAGAATATTGCTTATGGGACTAGCTATAGAGATCTCTTTCCCAATTTCTTAAGAAGTGACTCCTTTACAGGTCAAAATACAAGCAGTTGCTGCAATGGATCAGAGATATCTGCTATAGGCATTAAACATTTTTATCCCCTTAGAAAATTAGAATGTAGGTTTAAAATTCCCTAAAGGGCAAGCCAGCTCTATAAATAATATTAATGCATCTTTTGGACCTTGCGCTTCACCACAATAAATCTCTCTGATTTATCCTCCCCAGATTCATTTGGCTAATTTAACTAATTAAATACGTTCAGCCATGGCTGAGACCCAAAAATAACTGCTTCATGTAGGCATTATCCCCTCCCTTCTCTCCACCCTCACAGTTAGATTTTATTAGTCTCTATGTAGCCTTTTGCTAAGCTTACAGCAAGACAGAAGGAGTGTGTTTTCTTCTCAGAAAAAAGGCATATGATTGTGAAGTCAGTTGCATTGCTCTTCTGCTATTTGATCATCTGTAGTTGCTGCAGACTCCCGGTACACCCACAGGGAATGCATATTTTAGTGTGCTTTATTTGCAAAGGGAAAGGGGGGAAGAGTTCAACATAAAAGCACTGGAGTGAGACAAATAATGGAGATGACTCTATTTCCCTTATTAAAAAGCATTTATCACTGCACTTTGTTTTCTTTCACTGTATCTTTTTTGAAATCAGGAAGCAAACAATGCGATAGAAAATCTTAGGTACTTTTGGATGGCCTGCAGTTGTGAAGTGGGGCCAGCAGTCTCCCAAAAGACCCCTTGGGTGGGGGTCTTGCTTAGTGGGCAGGTGGCAGACAAGTCAGTGAGCCTACAGGTGGCCCAGCAGTGGTGGCTGGTGATAGGAGAACAATACACCACATGAAACACAAGGCTTACCTTGGCTCATGGACTAGGACTTCATCCCCCCACCCCCATTACCTCAGGCTGTTGGAGGCTTGAACAGACCAATTTCCTCTTGTTCTCTACTATTCCAATCCCACCCCTGTCCTGTTTCCCACCCAAAAATAGTAACGGATGCACTTGCTTGTAATTACAGAAGTGAATTTTCACTATAAAGCAGTCCCACAATATGAACTCAGAGGTGAAGAGCGAGCAGTATCTAGTCCAGACACTCTTACAAGGCAAAGGAATGACAACAATAAATGTGGTCCAAAAAACAAGGTTCAGGTGTCCGAGATTAATCACAAGAGTTCCAAAGCAGCATTGGGAGCTGAAAAGTTTTTCCAACGAGTTTCCTTTCTCTTCCTTGCCAAGTCTTTAAAAGAGAGAAAGAGAATGTGCAGGTACTTGCAAGAATCCCTGTCCAAGTGGGAATTCGTGGCCTGCAGGGGTGGGTGCTCCACCTAGGGTCAAATCTCTTTTCTCTTTTTGTACTGCTTCTCTCTGAGAGCAGATCACACTCCTGACCCCCTCTTGCCCTCCATGGGCAGGGAAGAGGCAGCACCTGTGTCTACCTCTTCTCATCAGTTAGATCCAGGCCCATCAAGAGATCTTTGAGGCCTAGTCTCACCATCCCTTTCCTCCCCTTCTTCAAATGCTTCCCACTCCTAGTCTGAATCAGAGGGCTCAAGGGGAGCCATGGCACTCCCTCTCACACATATTCTGTCTCTTTCTCTCTGTCCTCTCAATTAACATTTCAACATCTTTTATGTTCTTGAAGCTCCCAGGACCTTGTCAGGTCGTTTTGTTGTTGTTTTTAAATTTACAAAGGTATATATACACCACAGCACACTGAAGAAGACACCCAACTACATATAAACCATTATCTTATTTTGTGCAGCACTGATTTGCTTTCAAGCTGATAGGCAGGCACCTATCACTCTTCCCACCCCTGATCTTTCTGAGTTCCTCATAGCTAAGACCGTAGCCAACCAGGCCATGAGAAAGGCAAGCTGGAAAGTCCTAGGTAGACTAGTGAGCGCTTAGTGGTGCCCATGTTCATGCTAGGCCAGTGTGAGAAGGAAGTGTGGAGTGCTGCTCCTCGTGGACACCGCAAAAGTCCTATTGCTATTGTTCCCTATATGTTCATTTCATCCTTGGTTAGCAAAGAGAGGGAGAAGATTTTGCCCAGGGCAGCCGGTTACTGATCCCTGGCAAAATACAGCCACAACTGCTGTACTTCTATTATGCTAACTGCTCTCATTCATATATTCTTGACCCACTGATGTTTCTTGCCTTTTTATTCATAGACTTGAAAGCTTGGATTAAGCAAACTGGAAACATTAACATACCAGGACAACATAACATTCACCTGCCTTCCATTCTGTCCAACTGCCTGTTGTCATCTGTTGTCCTTTTTGCTGATTTATTATCGATTACATTTTTCATCCTGTCCTCCAAGAAGTCGAGGGTGGTGCTTCTCCCCTCTTTTTTCCAATCCTCACAACTACCCTGTGGGGAAGTCTGTGTTGAGAGTAAGTTGCCCAAGATCCCCAGCAAGCTACATGGCTGAGTGCAGGGGTGTTGCTAAGTACTTAAAGGACTCATGACACAAATGTGCATATGATAATTTATAGATCTAGATGCCTCAGTCTGGGCAAAAGATAGCAGGTGGTTGAAGTCTGTAGCAGTTCACTTTGCAAAGCAAGCAGCTTCCCTGTAGGCAAAAATAAAAAATAAAGGGGAAACAGGGCAGACCTCCCCATATTCTAGTGCAACATCCTAATCCCTGCATTGGATTTCTGTCAAAGTGTCCTTTTTGTAAGTGAATTACAATGTGAATCCTTCTACAAGATGAGTTCTCCCAGCAAATGCAGCCAGCTTGCCACACAGTTGGCTGTACCTATTCACACAGAAAGGCTCTTGGCTTGCCACCATTCCCCCTTGAATTAGGACAGCTTAACCTTTAATATACTACAGCTCTTCTCATCTGAAATCAGTATTCCCTCGCCTCCGATACAATTTACAGTGTTTGCTTCAGAACTCAGAAAGGTCTTCCGATATCAGATAATATTTCCATTTACGGGGAAAGCAATGTAGGTCATTTTTTGAGAGCTTCTAAAGGTATATTAGTCATCATGCCTTTCCATCCCTGGGGGCTAATAGATAAGTTTGTGCAGTTAAAAAAAAAGCAAGACCAACACTGTCCAATACAATTTCCTTATAAAGTGGACTGGCTCAGACATAACACTAAACCATAATTTAACACAGCATTCGCCAATGTGGCCCCAAAGATGTCTTTAAACCAGCAATGTTCCATTATGTTCAGCGGGTTGTCTGCTTCCCTCCCCAACAATAGATGCTGTACTCATCTTCATAGTTTTGAGTTGTTTTCCTGTGGTTAGTTGGTTGGGTTTTTTGCAGGCAAAGAGGCCAGCCAGTCAAGCAGAAGCAACTTTTTTCCATTAACCACAGTTAAGATTGACCACAGTTTAGAGTTTAGAGATATCATGCTTCCAATTTCTTCCTTGTAGCTGCACTGGAGGAGATAGGAAAGGGGACTGCATGAGGCTCACCTTGCTTTACTCTCATAATGCTAAACTATGCCTTAGTCTTATGCCTGAACACAACCAATTGGTTGACAAGTGTTCATTTGGGATGCTCTGTTTAAATTGCTCGACCCTGCCCTGTTTGGGAGATGCCTCTGATCCATCTGAGTTGATTCAATGGATTAATTTTGATATAACTGACTCAACAGTTAATATTATGTGGTTTTCATCGCATGCTAAAGTTGCACCTCTTTACCCTTGCCTATTATTATTATTTCTATACTGCCCTTCATCCAAAGATGCTTACAATACAAAAACACAAAACGTAGTAACAAGCAAAAGCAATAACCCCATCCCAAGTTTAAAAAGTAATAGATTGTTTAATTAGCTAAAGGCCTAGGAGAAAATAAATGTTTTTGCCTGGCACCTAAAGTTGGTGGCCATCTCTGCATCCTGTAGGAGTTATACAGTTTAATTATGTACTGTGTGATACACACACACACACACATACATTAGGATCCATCCTATTTGTTTGATTGCAACCTGTTCTAGCTAGTTTTAATATTGTGTTTTTAAATTGTTGTAATCTGCCATGGGACTTCATAGTGAACCCCACATTAAAATACCAAATAAAAAAAATAAATAAATTAAAAATAAAAATAAAATAATAAAAATAAAAAAATAAAAAAAATAAAAAAATAAAAAACATCACATTAAAATAACAAATAAAACAACCCAGAAGAAAACATTACTGAAGAAAGTCAGATATAAAGTATGCATTCAAAGCAGCGTAATTAATAGGAAGTTAAAATTTTATCTTAAAGATTTCAAAATAAAACATTGCAAAGGAGGTCAACTATGGTATGCACATTCAACAGCAGACTTAACACAAGCAAATTTATCTTGAACATTTCAAAAGAAAACATTGCTCATGGAAGTCAAATATAAAATGCATATTTAAAACAGCACAATTAAGCAAGAGAATAAAATATTGTCCTAAGTGTAGAACATATCTGTTGTGGTTGCTGCTAATGGTGGTTCATGGCAGGTGGAAGCTCAGGCTCAATAATCAGGGTCATTGACTAAGAGACAGCCTAGATAGCTGCTGGCCTCCTCTGCAGCCTCAGATTTTGTAGGTGGGGTCAATCAGGGCCCCACCCTCCCAAAGCCAGGTTGAAAAGGGCCTCAAAGAGATACTCAGGATCCCAACTGCTGTTTACACCAGGGAAGAAAGCCTAAACAGGTAAAATATGAATGAATGAGTTATGGTATCTATCTGGCAATGATTTGTTCCCTGGATTCAATCAAAAAGATATAATGTAAATTGCTTCTAGAAAGTCTGGTTGCATAAAATTTACTGCAGCTTCTAGAGAAACAGAGAGAATAAATGTTATTACATTAGATTTCCATTTCAAAAATCTAAACTTTATTGTTTTCTATATTTTATTTGTTTGAAATGGTTCAGAACCTTGCTATTTTTATTAGCAGTAACTTTATCTTGTTGTGGCTATAATATGGATTGAGAATTCTGTATGTCAAAACTGATATAATGCAATGATCGGCATTCAGAACAGAGGCGCGTAAGAGAGAACAGGGAAGTCACTTGGTACATAAAAGGTGAGCTGTCTTGCCCTGGCCTAGAGCAAAGCTCCAGCCCTGTTTGGGTGTTTGGCTTACTCGTGTCATCACAGTCACATGACTCCCTCCACTCTGATGTGTCGCATTCCACTCCGAGTGTTCTAAGTGGTGCAAGGGGTCTTCACGAGGCTCCCCACTTTAGAACTTGGCCCTCCAACTCGTAACAGGATATGGCTTTGTAAGAATGTGTGTATTAGGCAAAATTTGGATGAAAAGAAATTCACAAACTTGACATGGAAATGTGGAGAACTTGAGCTTCAGGTTGGAAAAATGAGAAACCTAAGAAAACCCAAAATTGGCAGGTTAACCAATCCCTTGCCTCTCCCTACCTGATGAAGCTGGGATCTAGTGGTTGAACCAAACACACCTGCATTAAATTAGGTTCGTCTAATTAAAGGGAATGGAACACGTTCTTTCTTATTTAGTTGCATTATCCATTGATAACCCTCACCTGTGTTTCTTGACCTATTTTACTCGTATCTCTGTTACTTGGCCTGTTTTATTATTTATACTTGTGGTACTTAACCTGTGTGGCTCCTACCTGCCCCTTACCATCCTAGGGCTTCGTATTGCGCTTCTCTTTTAATAAAAGCAGGAGACTCCCTCCCCACTTGGGCCTCTTAAAGGGTCAGGGCATGCCATAAAGTGCTAAGTCTACTTGAAGGGAATCCTAAGAGAAGAGTGATTCTAAAAGTCTGTTTTGCTTGCTTTTGGGATGTATTTACCAGCATGTCAATGTTGACAGAACGTTAAGTGTCCCATCCCTTCGCCATATAATTGGGGAAATGGGCCATAGCAGGGTTGTGTGCTCCCTCACCAGAAGTGCTGTTTCAACATTTTGTGGAAGATACAAAGAGATTTCAGGCTATGGGTCAAGATTCACAGCAAAGTTAAAAGGCCTGTTTGGAAGTTCAGCCAGCAGGAATGGGTGATAAGCCTTCTCTGCTGCCATGCCTAGATTATGGATTGCCTTGGCCTTGGGGAGTCAGGTTATTCTCTTCCTGACACCTTTCCTTATGAACCTTCTAAATCTCACAGATTTTTGGCCTGCTGGATTTAGATTTTTTTTGTCTGATTATCCTGGTGGGACTTTGAAATTGGATTACAATACTAAAAAAATGTGTGTGTTTTAATCAAAGCATATTTTTGTTTTAAGACTGTGGATACCATTTATAAAAAGACAGATCCGTGCATGTTTGCAGGTGGCTTGGAACCTGTTTAGGAAAGTAAAGCAAAAATAATAATTGTTGCCTAGTCTTCATTGGTGGAATAACAAGCTTATTTGGTTAGATTTCTCTCTCCTAAATAAATGCAAGGCCAGATGAACAAAATGGAACAGGAACATTCCGGCTCATATCAAAACTCCACCCACGTATCCTCAACATACTGCCTAACAGCTAGGAATGGACCCAAGCCTTGAAATGAGATCTTGCATCAAATTCCAACCTTCCATGAGGCAGGTTCAGCTTGAGCAATGCTTTAACAGATCATGGGCAAAATGAAGTACTGCAGCAGTAGGCAGACAGACAGAAGTAAGCTTTTACACCACAATCCTAACCATGTCTACTCAGAAGTAATTTCTGCTTAATTAAAAGGGTCTTCCTCCTAGGGAAGTGGGGTTAGGATTGCAGCCTTGGAATATGTTTAAATAAGTACATCTTGAGGGGAAGAGAGAGGAGAAATAATTTAATCCCCAAAGCACATATTGTCGGAATTTCCTGGCTTGGTTGCATGTAATACTAACACTAATGCACAGTTTGACATTGCCTGAATAAGCCTTAAGGTACTGTACTACTTCCTCCCCCCTCTCATTTCTTCTTCTTAGTTAACTCTAGACCATTTCAACATGCAGGGAGAGAATGCATATAAAGGGGGGGGGGCTGTTCCCAGTCCAGTTGGAGCCTCAAGCTCAAAAGGGAGCCTCAAATTTAGACACTTGCTATCTTTTTGACATTCGAGCAGCTTAGCAACTTGTTTTTGTGCACACTGGGCCAAATTTGTGCAATTAAGAGATGTGATTTGGTAAAAGACTATCATTAAGGCCTAAAAGTCTTATTGATTTAAATGAGGCGTTTAGCGTGTCAGTTTCCAAAGGCAAAGCTAAGGGGAGACGAGACAGTGCAGAGCCGGAGGACGAGCTTTGCATTTGGAAAGTCTCTGCTTCAGTGTCCAGCATTTCCAGTTAAAAGCAGGAGCACTTCTTAGGGCGGCTGCCAAGCTAGCCTCCTGGCTGCAGCATGACTTCTGTTTACTAGGGCAGTACGGAGGTAGGCAGGCCAATAGAAAGGGTAGAGTTGTTCAGATACACTGCCAATCCACTGCTCTTGCCAGTGTGCTCCAGTCGTCCCAGTCTCACTGTGACCATCCCAGTAAGCAATGTGATGCTGTCCCTGAGGTACCATCCAGCCCTGCCAGTTGTCCCTTGTTGTCAGAAATATTCCCGCCATGGACCTTGGAGATCTACCAGAATAGGCTATACTGAGCTTGATAGTCTGGTTTACTATAAGACAATTGAATACAGTGGGCAGAAATGCACATTAATCAGCCTAACAAATAATGCTTATATGTGACTTAATGGCTTGACCCCACCACGAAACACTGGTCCCAACAAATAATTTGTTTGATTTTACGAAGAAAAAAAAAGATGAGAAAGAGAATTCCCTCCCAAGAAAGAGAATTGCAACATGATGGGCACCTCATCAAAAACTCCTCTTTTAGTGCACTTTCTCTTCAGACGTGGTGAATGGATAGCACCATCAAGAGGGCCGTTCTGTTGGAGCATGGCCTCTTGGATATATAAGGCCACCTGGCTGCTATGCAGTCTAGAACAGAGTGGCAGCATACAGCTCCCACCAGTGTTGCAAGCAGCAGTGGTCAGAGGGGCAGTGGTGCTTGCCTGACTTCCCATCACCTTAGGTTGTTGCCGTATACCAGGAGGGATAGGGGAAAGTGTGAGACGGCAGTGAGGTCAGTGTGGTGCAAGCACACCGGTGAAGCCAATCTGCTGCTTCCACCAGTACGTTTGCACCATGCTGACCTTGCCCCCTCCTTGCACTTTCTGGTATGTTGCAGCAATGCAGATGATAGGTCAGCTAAGTGACACCATTATGCCCTGCCAACAGATGAGTGCTACTGATTGCCAAGGAACAGAGAGTATAGTCCAGTGTTTCCCAACCGGTGTTCCGCGGCACACAAGTGTGCCGTGAGACGTTGGCTGGTGTGCCATGGGAGGGAGGCGGGCGAGTCGGGCGGTGAGAGGCGGCGGCGGCGAGGATCCGCGTCGAGCCGGGGGCGGCTCCGCGGTGGTGGTGCCGAGGTTTCTCTCTCCATTCTCCCCTCACACACACACAGGATCAGCTGACAGGACCCAGCCAATGGGGCAGCGGCGGGGCAGCGCGTGCAGAAGGGAGGAGCGCGAGACAGCGGACGAGGAGGAGGCCGGCATGTCCGGGCAGCAGCAGCAACAACAGCAGCAGCAACTCCCGGCGACGGCTCCTCAAGCCCCGGGCAACCCTACTCCCTCACCGGCCTTGGCCGCCCTCCTGCTCCACCCGCCGTCGCCTCCCCCGCCGCCGCCGGCCACCTCGGCCCCGCCGCCGCCCCTTCCTCCGCCCGCTATCGCCGCCACCACCACAACAGCCGCCGCCGCCTCAGCTGCCGCCGTCCCTCAGTCCCTCGCTTTGCTGCCTCCTCCCCCCCCCACCCCCAAAGCTTGGAGGTTCCCCGGCAAGGGGGAGGGAAAAAATTTGAAAACTTTCACTTTCGTGCGTCCCTCCCGGCGTGACGCTGCGCGCTGACGTCACGGGGCTGTAATGGCGGTGTGCCGCAAGATTTTTTTCATCAAACAAGTGTGCCTTTGCCCAAAAAAGGTTGGGAAACACTGGTATAGTCTCACACCGGTGTATAGCATTTGGTTTAAGCAGACTGGATATAAGAGGTGGACAAAGCCACTCAGAGCAAACAATATGGGTAGTGCAATTGAGCATATCTTTTATTGCTAGCAGTTTCATTATTTTGTGTGTTCCTTCTCTGCTTCCTTGCCTTTTGTGATTATGATCTTTAATCAGTAGGCAGTTAACACCTTAGCAAAGACCAGTGATGTGCTGCAGTTTCTTGGCATTCTAAGAACTTTAAAAAGAAGCAGCCCAAACACTGCTGGTTTCATGTTAAAATAATTCCACACAAATTTTACTTTGTTAAAATTAAATGTCTATATATGTTTGCGTTCCAGTTGCTGAAGTTTAAGGTGTCCCAGAGCCACATCTTCATGCTTCCTAGAAAACTTGAATGGATAAGAGTTTGGGACTGCAAACAAAACCCCTTGAAGTAAAGCATGCTATCATCTAAACGGGGGTTCCCCTATAAGGCCATTAAGCCGTATGCATCACTGCATAACTGGAGGCTACAGTTCACCTCCGTAGCCATTTCTAAATCACACATGCACCCTGGAATATTTTTTTAAGCAATTGTTTAATTAGCATTACTATAACACTTATTTATCAAAGAGCAACTGGCCTTTGTGAAAGAAGGTTTTTTCAAAAGAAAGGCCTTGATGTAGATCCCCTCTGAAGGTCATTCAAAAACAACCTTTCTCTCCTCCTTTCTGCTGGTGTCAGCCTTTTTCTTCCTGCCCCATCATGCAGTGGGAGAGAAACAGGCACTGGCAGCCACAATCTTCCTTCACAAGTTTAATTTGAAATAAGTAGCATTGAGTTCAGTGGGTGTGCTTGCATGATGGCGTTGTTGGGATTTAGCAGAGAGGAGTTCATGGAGGAGTAGAGTCTTTGCAAGCTCCTATAAGTGACAGAACGGTGGGTAACATGACCTTGAGCCTCCTTTATCTGTTTTGGCCCTGTCCCCCTTTTCCTTTCCAAGGCAACAGGGTCATTAAAAGTGAAATCCAGTGTGTCTGTTTTGCCCCCTTCTCTCCTGGGATGCAAATCAGCTTTCAAAAGTTCCTGAAACTCCTTTTAGAGACAGTATGGCTTTTATATTGCTGGGAATCACAAGTTCAGCAGAGCTTACTCCCTCGTAGTTTGAATGGCTGACGGTGCATAGTTTTGTCATTATTCAAATGCTATCTATAGCTTTTACTTTCACCAGTAACAGTTTTCAAACTAGGCATGCAAAGCCTAGGTGTCAGTTTAAGTAAAGTTGAGGGTGGAAATAATTCTCAGAAGTGTGGTAGTTGCCATGTAAGTGCAAGAGAAGGAAAGTGGGGGGGGGGGGATTCAAACCAGTGTTTCAGTGTTGTCCTCCATATTAAAGCTGCCTTATGACATTCAGACTATACGGTGCTTTTTTCTGGGGGGATGCAGGGGGAAGCATACCCCTAAACATTTTGAGAATCTAAGTTTGGCCTCATTGCGGGGCAGTATTTCAATATAGGTAGGAAAATGAGAGTTCTTCTAAACGTATATGTTTTTTAGGGGGGCGGGAAGCACTGAGGCTATATATCCTGCACTTCTCTCTTGCTTCCAATAGATTTTATGTTGGAAATTAAATTAAAATACTCCTCAAGAGGCTTCTTGAGATTTTTGTTGTGATTTTTTGAAGTGGGTATGATTTGTCCACCTTTGTCAGAGGTACATTTCGTAGGATCACTGGATGGAAAGTCACCCTGACTGTGGCTGCACCCAGGACGTGGAACTCTGCCATGAAAAATCCATTTGTGGGTCTTCTTTCATCACCTCCTAAGGACACTTTGGCAAGCATTTGTTAATCTGTCTGGTTGATGACTTCTGCTCTGTCTGCTTGCAGCATGTTTTCTTTTTCTAAAAAAATCTTTTATCAATTATTGTTTTTCTTAGAGAAGGGCTATAGCTTAGTGATGGAACAGCTGCTTTGCATGAAGAATGCCTTAGCATCTGCAGGCAAGGCTAGGAATGAAATCCTACAGAGCTCTGTCCATCTTCAGCAAGATGGACCAGTGGCCTGACGGACTAGTGGTCTGACTCAGCACAAGACAGCCTCTTATGTTTTTAAATTGTATAGCATTAGCTGCCTTGGGCATTCACAGATGGAAAGGCAGGATATAAATTGACTAAAATAAATAAGCTAGCTATTTAAGCATTTCCCGGTGGCACAGTGGGTCAGTGCATCTGGCTGTTAACAGGAAGGTTGGTGGTTTAAGCCCACCCAAGAATGGCTGTGGGCAGGATTCCTGCATTGCAGGGGGTTAGACTGGATGGTTTTTGGGGTCCCTTCCACATCTACAATTCTATGATTCTATTATTTTCCCAACCGTGCCTTGTCGCACTCAGGGTACTTGCATTCTTGAATATAGAATATTCAGGTAACATTTGCTTCAATATAAATCCATCATGATGGCGATTCTGCTTTTGAAGGTAGTGGCATCCTTAAGTATAATTGATACAGCTATAGGAATCAGAGTGATGTGATTCAGGTTTTGAGAACCGGCAATTTGAATGCAGTTCCCACAAGTAATTTGTGTAGATTTTATTTCTGAGGCTTTTGTGGAAGTAATGGAAGGAGGCTTGTTGAAGGCTTCTGTGAATTGCATACCAAGGGGAAACTCATTAATCATGGGCAGGGCTGACTTCAGGGGTATATGAGCTCTTTCTGCCCCACCCCTCCAGTCACAGTGAGTGACAGGCAGCCCCAGCATCTCTCTCCTCCTCCTCCCATTCTGTTCTATAAAAGTCCACTTTCAGTGAATGGGCAGTGGGTGAGGCTGCTCCACACACAGCTGGGAAGGAGGAAGAAATGGTAGCAGCACCCAGGAGAAGTGGAAGCAGCACTGTGACTGTGGAGGAGGTGGAACAGCAGTGAAGAGGTAGCAACATAAAACCACAGAATTGTAGAATTGGAAGGGTCCCTGAAGGTCCTCTAGTCCAACCCCCTGAAATGCAGGAATCTTTTGCCCACGACCTTGAGAGTCTAATGCTCTAGACACTGAGCTAGGCCAGGCATAGGCAAAATCGTCCCTCCAGATGTTTTGGGACTACAACTCCCACCATCTCTGACCACTGGTCCTGTTAACTAGGGATGATGGGAGTTGTAGTCCCAAAACATCTGGAGGGACGATTTTGCCTGAGCTAGGCTGTTGGAAACAGCCCGACTCAACCCTAGAGATAGGGTAGGTGGAATGAAAGTATTATCGCAAAGGGTCCATGTGTTCCATGTTTGTGTCTTCCCTACTTTTGTGAAGAAAGGGTTGTTGGGATCGTCATCCGTGGATTTCACAGTGGGCAGAGCTGATACAGTTCTTGACTTGCTCCAGATTTCTTTCACCACAGGTCTAGCTTACAAAGTGTTTGAAAGAGGTTACCAGTGTATTGCCACCAGCTGAGTGGTTTTTAGGTGAGGTCTTTATGGAGAGCGATGTCCTCGGGAAAGGCTCTGAAGAGCGAAAGCAATCAATTAATTTAAGTATCAAAGCCATTAAACCAATTGCACAGAGAAATCCATTAGCTGGATCAAATGGCAAAAAAGGGGGCACTAATTAATAAGCAAAGTATAGTATAAATAAAATAGTGCTGACAGATCGGTAGAGGCGTTAAAAATGTGTGAGCGGCTGAAATGGGGCACTGCAAAGTCCAGTGGAAGTATTCTGTGCAATCCAGCAAAGTTAAACATTTGCTCTGGAAGACTTGGAGGAGCTGAGACTTGAGTCAGGATTGTGGAGAGCGGAGTTCATTTCTGCTCAGCAATGAAGCTTAAACTGTAGCCTTGAACAATCGCTGGGTTGTATTCAGCTATGTTGTAGTCAGACTAGACCCACTGAAACCAATAGCCTCAAGTTAGTCATGCTTACTGCTTCTATTGTGAATAGGACTTAAAATGAATACCACCTTTTCTTTCTGTCCTGCCTTGCAAGGCTATTGTGAGGCTAAAACAGCAGACATTCCCCTCCCCCAGTGCGGAGCAACAGCAGAATAAATGAAAAGGTGCTGGGCAGTGCAAAGTTTCTTTTTTTTTTAATGATATTTATTAAAATTTCAGAAAAAAGAATTACATAAAAACAAGAAGTACAAAAATAACAGACAAAACTAAAAATACAAAGAAAATATAAAATACAAAATACAGAATAAAAAAGTAAAAACACTTACAAAGGAAAAGAAAAAAAGAAGAATCAATCTGTCCATGCCTTACATTCATATCCTTGTTTCCCTGACCTCCTCATACCTCCCTTTTTTGTGTTCCAATTCAATTAGTTAATTCAGCAATTTCTTTCCCTCTTTATTTTCTCCTAATCCTTTAACTTAATATAGTATAATTTTAAATTTTTACCTGATATCAATCCATTTTTACATACACCTTTATAGCAATACTGCTTAAACCACTTAACTTCATTCTAACATTCTAACATTCATTAATTTTACAATATTTCTGTAGATAATCTTTAAATTTCTTCCAATCTTCTTTCACCAACTCTTCTCCCTGGTCTCGGATTCTGCCAGTCATTTCCGCCAATTCCATGTAGTCCATCACCTTCATCTGCCATTCTTCCAGAGTGGGTAGGTCTTGTGTCTTCCAATACTTTGCAGTAAGTATTCTTGCTGCTGTTGTGGCATACATAAAGAAAGTTCTATCCTTCTTTAGCACCAATTGGCCGACTATGCCCAGAAGAAAGGCCTCTGGTTTCTTCAAGAAGGTATATTTAAATACCTTTTTTCAATTCATTATAGATCATCTCCCAGAAAGCCTTAATCCTTGGGCACGTCCACCAAAGGTGAAAGAATGTACCTTCCGTTTCTTTACATTTCCAACATTTATTATCGGGCAGATGATAGATTTTTGCAAGCTTGACTGGGGTCATGTACCACCTGTATATCATTTTCATAATATTCTCTCTTAAGGCATTGCATGCCGTGAACTTCATACCTGTGGTCCATAACTGTTCCCAGTCAGCCATCATTATGTTATGTCCAACATCTTGTGCCCATTTAATCATAGCAGATTTCACCGTTTCATCCTGAGTATTCCATTTCAACAGCAAGTTATACATCTTTGAGAAAATCTTAGTTTTGGGTTCTAACAGTTCTGTTTCTAATTTTGATTTTTCCACCTGGAAGCCACTTTTCTTGTCCAAATTATATGCCTCCATTATCTGATAATAATGAAGCCAGTCTCACACTTTGTTTTTTAATTTCTCAAAACTCTGCAGTTTCAGTCCGTCTCCATCTTTTCCCAAAATT
The DNA here is from genome assembly GCF_964188305.1 of Podarcis bocagei. NCBI lineage: Eukaryota > Metazoa > Chordata > Lepidosauria > Squamata > Lacertidae > Podarcis > Podarcis bocagei. The sequence continues at coordinate 29,691,565 of NC_138133.1, forward strand.
TCCCGATATTTCGGCCATTTGACCTCCATATTAAGCTTTTTCTGAGCTTTCGCTTCCATTGGTGACAGCCACCTTGGGGTTTTATTTTCCAATAAATCCTTATATCTTATCCAAGCATTAAACAATGCTTTCCTGACAATATGGTTTTTAAATGCTTTATGTGCTTTGACCTTATCATACCACAGATATGCATGCCATCCAAATACATTGTTAAAACCTTCTAAATCCAAAATGTCTGCGTTTTCAAGAAGCAGCCAGTCTTTCAACCAGCAAAAAGCTGCTGATTCATAGTAAAGTTTAAAGTCTGGCAGGGCAAATCCACCTCTTTCCTTTGCATCTGTTAGTATTTTAAATTTTATTCTAGGCTTCTTGCCCTGCCAGACAAATCTAGAAATGTCTCTCTGCCACTTCTTGAAACAATCCATTTTGTCCACAATTTGCAATGTTTGAAACAAAAACAACATTCTAGGCAATACATTCATTTTTATCACAGCAATACGGCCCAGCAGTGAAAGCTTCAAATTTGACCAAATTTCTAAATCTTTTTTCACTTCAGCCCAGCATTTTTCGTAGTTGTCTTTAAATAAATTCCCATTTTTTGCTGTCATGTTAATCCCCACGTATTTCACTTTCTTAACCACTGTCAAACCAGTCTCATTCTGAAACCTCTCTCTCTCAATTGGTGTTAAATTTTTCTCTAACACCTTGGTTTTTAACTTATTCAGTTTAAATCCCGCAACATGACCAAATTCTTGAATCAGTTCTAAAACCCTTTTGGTACTAGATTCTGGCTCCTGTAACGTCAATACTAAGTCATCTGCAAATGCTCTCAATTTGTACTGTTTAGCACCGACTTGTATACCTTTTACCAATTGGTCCTTTCTAATCATATTTAGCAAAACCTCCAGGACCGATATAAAGAGCAATGGGGAGATTGGACAACCTTGTCGTGTCCCTTTTTCTATCTTAAATTCTTCCGTCACCACATTATTTACAATTAATTTAGCCTTTTGTTCTGAATAAATTGCACTTATACCGTTTTCAAATCCTTGGCCTACCCCCATCCCCTGTAGGTTCTTCTTCATAAAGCTCCAAGAAATATTGTCAAAGGCTTTCTCCGCGTCCACAAAAATCAAAACTGCTTTAGTATTTATGTTCACTTGTAATTTTTCTAAGATATTAATTATGTTTCTCACATTATCCGATAAGTGTCTACCCGGGAGAAAGCCTGCTTGGTCTTTATTGGGCAGTGCAAAGTTTCACCCGCCATGAATTTTTTTGAGGATGACTCGGTGGGCAGGCTTTGTTTGGAGCCCACAGTTGCAGTCAGGAAGGCTCAGATTGCACTTGTGCAAAATCTTAAAATACACATACAGCCTAGTAAGAAACACTCAGTTCCTCCATCCAAAAGCTGGCAGTTTTAGCCAACTTGGTTGTTTTCTGAACTTCCTGTGGTCTTTTGTATTGCTCTCCAATTTGGGGGCAGGTGAAGTTGATGCTGAACAGTGCAGGTCCTTGATTTCCCCTTATGGAAAGGAGTGGTGAAAACAACCATGGAGCCTGCTTTATTAGAACACACTATTCCATGTTGCTGTGATTCGATTGTGGCTTCCCAGAATGTAACCCGCCCCCCTCTCCCCACAACAGCCTGAGCCCAGTTTGAATTATATAATTGTGCTACTTTGAGTCATGTGACTGGCTGAGTAATTCCCTGCAGAAGGAGACAAACTGCATATTAAAAAGCAGAACAAATTGTATTTAAAACTTATTTTTTCCCCCACCCCAAAGAAAGTAGCATGCTATTTCCATGCAGATGCATCTGAAGGAGACAGATGCTGCAGCAGCCACATGGAGGTTTGATTTATAGTAGAAAGCCTTGGAATTGGACAGAGAAAGGGCAAGTGCGTAAGGTGAATAGGCTGGACCTGTGGTTTCTTCCCCCGCCCCCCCCCCTTCACAATCACGCGCTGCTTCTGAAACTGGTTGCATCTAATTTTGTACAAAATGAATTGCTCCTTGGAGACCTCTGCCAGGAGCTAGGAATCGTTGCCTGGTGGAGGTAAGTACAGCAATCTCATTCCTCTCAGCTTCCACACTTGCCATGCATTATTACTTTTTTCATTCTTTCTGGTGACTGAGAAAGCCGGGGGGGGGGGAGAGAGAAAGGGGGTAGCAGCTGGCATGTCTGGAAACCACAAGGGTTCTGTGAAAGGGACTTCTTTCATTTATAGGGTATATCGGAATGGGGAGAGGCACAAGTTGAAAATCAAACATCATCGCCCTTTTGCGTTGTCTCTCGGTGCCTTTTGAGGCTGCTAATTAGATTTGTTTTGCTCAGGCTTCTCTGTGAGTGAGCTGGTGAAGAATTGCCGCTTGCCATCTTCCCTCTCCTGCTCCCCATCGGCTGAATCCAAAAAAGAAGGGGCTGGACTGGCAGCACTGCAAGTCTGGTTATGTAGTGTATGCATGTGCTTTCAGAGCACGGCACTTAAAGGGACTGTTGCTCAGTTTCAGAAGGCACAGCTGTTGCTGGGAGAGCCAGAGAATGTGAAAGAAGCTTTGTGGTCTTTCAAATCAGGTAGGCAAGATGATAAAATACTCATTTCCATTGCTATCGAGTCAAATTTTCCCTCTCCCTCTGCTGTTCAACACCACCTCCTGGTTCTTTATCCATTTTGTTTGAATTTACAAGATCTTTCTGTCTGATTGTATAGATCAGCCACAGTTGTCCATGACAGCTGTTGCCTGTGCCTGCCCCAAACGCAGCATGTATGAATGAATGGAGGGCAGGAACAGTTCTGGCAACCAGGATTTGCAGACCAGGAAATGCAATTCTGACCCAAACTGAGGTATGCAGTAAATGATGGATCCTAGCATACATGATCCTCTGGAAAACAGAATTATTTAGAGGAAACATCAAAATGGGGGGGGGGGCATGTGTAGCCTCTATGTACCAAACAATCACAGGAAAATAAATCAATATTGTGTTACTAGTGGTGCCATTGATACACACTGGTTTCTCTTCAGGTATAAATCTTTTGCCTTTTGCTAATGGTACCATTGATGGTATTGGTGGTAGATGAGAGGGCTTTGCTGCAACACGATTCACTTTAAAAAATGTACTGCAGTGACTGGCTAGTGTGTGAGAGAGACTTCGAGTGGGGAGACTTGGAGTTCAATTACCTCAGCCATGAGACCAGCCTTTAAGCTCACTGTGCAATCTTGCATAAGATTTCCCCACACTCTCACTCTCTGCCTACCTTAACCTCTGCAGGGTTGTTGTGAAAATAAAATGGGAGAGTGGAGCCCAAGTTCCTTGGAGGAAGTTTGAGATAAAAATGTAATAAATAGTATTTTAAGAGTGTGGTGGAGGTGTCTGAAAATAAAAGGGGGGGGGGTCTCCAAAAACAAGCAGGATTCTTGTTAGAGGAGTCCAAGCCCAGTTTTAACTTCTATGCATTACACTCAGGATGAGTACAGTGGAAATAAAGGCAGCTTCCTACATGTCAGGACTGAGCTGTCAGCTATCTGAGGGTGCCATCCTCTACCTAGGGAACCTCCTAGGATGGGGCCTAGGAGGAGACTGGTGCCAGGGTGGGGAAGCAGAACCTCAGAACCAGGATTGGCCCTCCAGGACACTCTCTCTCTCTCTCTCCCCTCCCCCCTCTGGTCCTCAGGAATCTCCCCACGCCACTCCAAGCGCTTACTTTGAGTTCTTTTGCCTGGCTGCCAGTGTGAAGTGTGATCCTACCTCCTGTGTGACTGAGTGGGCAGCTAAGTGTAAAGACGTGAGTGCAGAAACCTCTGGCTTTGGTGTGGCTGTAAGCTGATTGTGCAGAGCTCGGAAGGACGTTGGTTGCTTCACCCACTTTTGCCAGCAATGACAGGCAGTCCCTGAGAGTTTCCCCATGAAGGAAAGCGGTCCTCAGGCTGGGGGTTGAGGGAGGAATTCCCACTCTCCTTGGCCTGGGGGAACCTGAAACAACAAGGTGCTGGAACTAGACTGGGAATAGGGAGCACAAAGATTTAGGCAGAAACATATCCTTGCGGGAGGACGCAAGTAAAAGGGGGGTGAGTGAGTCGGTTCGAGAAGGTCCAGAGAAGAGGGAAGACTCTTTACTTTTGTAACAGGAGTGGTGGATGTCGAGGGAAGCTGAAGAGGCATTATCCTACCTTCTTCCTTCCTAAGGATTTGTTTGGGCTGTTTGCCCTGCTGCCTTTACCTGCTGACCGGCACCTCAACCCTAGATACATCCCTTCAGGAAGTAGGTCTCTGTGATCCCAAAAAAAAATCTGTTCAAAGTCGGCTTTCTAGTGGTAAAAGGAATAAATCAGCTTATATCCTAGCACTTTTGACTTAACTGGGTTGGGGATCAGGGTATATTGAAGCAGAATAGCTTTCTCCCTTCAGTTTGAGCAACAACACATGCACATGCAAGGAGCTTCTTCTAATCAAACAAACAGAGACACAGCTTACACTGGTCTCCCAACCAGATTGCTGACCAAGTCCTCACCCATATAGTTTTCATAATGCTACAGCAACTTGTGTTTGCTGGGTCCAGTGGTGCCAACTGGAATAAAATATTGGGGGGGGGGTTAAGCCCCACCTGCACCACACAATCAACCACATGACATGGTGCACACACACCATTTGAATGGCAATGCCCATCAACTTTGGGGAGGCCCAGCCCCCTCAAATACTTTATTGAGTGGGGCAAAAGTCCCCTCAGTCCCTAGGAGTTGGCTCCTATGGCTGGGTTGCAACTTCTCCTATCTTTGAACAGCAGCAGCTGGTGAAGCAGCTCACTGGGAAGAACTGCCACCCACTTTTATGGGGAGGGGAAAGCTTGCCTTTACCACAAATGGCCAGGCAGTGGCAGCTCAGTCGGGCTGGAAGGGCGCTCTCAGTCATGGAGCCTGTCCAAGACGTCCAGCCTGAAGCAGAGCCCAAATGGTGCCCCCTACTTGCACTATGACCAACATTTTTAAAAGTTTAAGGGGATCCCTGACCATTAGGTCCAGTTGTGGCCGACTCTGGGGTTGCGGCGCTCATCTCACTTTATTGGCCGAGGGAGGCAGCGTACAGCTTCCGGGTCATGTGGCCAGCATGACTAAGCCGCTTCTGGCGAACCAGAGCAGCACACGGAAACGCCATTTACCTTCCCGCCGGAGCGGTGCCTATTTATCTACCTGCACTTTGACGTGCTTTCGAACTGCTAGGTTGGCAGGAGCAGGGACCGAGCAACGGGAGCTCACCCCATCACGGGGATTCGAACCACCGACCTTCTGATCTGCAAGTCCTAGGCTCTGTAGTTTAACCCACAGCGCCACCCGCATAGGTTGTAACTAATCCTAGGACTGTAAGCTCTCATTTTGGCATGGTGGCTTCATTGGGTTAGATTTGTGAGAAGTGCCAACAACAGAAGCTTGCCTGAAAGTTATGCTCTTGAGACTGTCACTGCCAGCTAGTGCCTACTTAGATGAGTCTGCTTGTTCTTGATTCGAACCACCGACCTTCTGATCAGCAAGTCCTGGGCTCTGTGGTTTAACCCACAGTGCCACTCAATTCCTTGCTTCATCTATCCTCCCCTTGTGGTGCTGTCTCAATCAGGTTGCTTCCTCCTGCTGCATGGCAGCGCTGACCTTGCTCAGTAAGAACCAGACAAATCTCTTGGCTGCTGTTCGGCTAGCATCTTCCAGTGCAGCCTGCTGATGTCAGTGGAAATCATTATGTGCTGATTCATTTGCTTTTACATCTGGATCTTTGACAAACCATGGTTAGAGCCATAACTTGGCCTTGAGAGGCTGTTAACATCACGGGCATGGGAGTGATGGAACTTCTGAAGCTCACTCCTGGGCAGGTGGGAAACAAAAGCAGTTCTAAACTTGAACTTGCCTGTTCTATGTTTGGAAGCACCAATCACACTATGGGTTCAGTTTGCATTATGTCTGCACCCAGCCAGAGTCACTTTTTGAGCATGTGGGCTGGACAACGAACAGCTTTAAGAACCCTGATCACCTGTCCATGAGGAGGGACTGGAGTCATTCTACCACACCCCTAGTAAAAAATGGCAGTGCCAGTTATCTGATTAGGTCATCAGCCCAGTGAAGGGACAATTTGTTTTCATTGCAGTTAATCTCATTGCATTCTACAGAATTACAAAACAAAGGGCAAAGACACACCTGACCCTACCCTTAATGTTTTCTACTTCGTGGTTTTTTTATTATTATTAAAAACTTTGGAAAGATTTGGGGGCATGCCAGGCTGCCAGTGTTTTTCTGTTTTACCAGAATTCATCCCCCGCCCCTTTGGAACACAATTCTATATAATTTCCCAAAATAGCTAAATTCAGCTCATTAGTCTACTGTGCAGAGCAGCCAAAGTCCAACACTGCACAATGAAGAGAACAACATAATTCACATTGTGGCTCTCAGAGACTGTTCTTGTTGAACCACTTCTGCTGCTGGCTTTAGCTAGAAGGCTGCAAGCAAAGAATTGGGCTCAAGGAGCTAAAGCAGCTATTTTTTAATATATATTTTAAGTAGTACATTCTTTTCCATTTCTTGTTACAAAACCCTAACATCTGCCTGTTCCTGCTACGTCAACAGCTTAATGTTAGCTGGTTGTAACAGGGCAGGGCTGAGATGGAAGCTTCTTCTCATTGCTTTCGCTCTCTTTCCCCCTGCCCCTAACACTGGCCACCTCCCCTTTCCTACCAACCAGGTGGTCTTCTCTTTAGAACAGGGATAGGTAACCTCTGGCCCTCCAAATGTTGTAGACCACAAGTTCCCAACATTCCTGACCATTGGCCCTGATGACTGGGGCTGATGGGAGTTGAGTGTCAAACTTTTCAACAGTGGAACAGATTCCCTTGGAAGGGGGTAGACTCTCCTTCCTTGGAGGTTTTTAAGAAGAGGTTGGATGTCCATCTGTCATGGATGCTTTAGTTGAGATTCCTGCATTGCAGGGGGTTGGACTAGATGACCCTTGGGTCCCTTCCAACTGCATGATTCTATGATAAACAACATCTGAAGGGCTGCAGTTCCCCTACCTTTGGTTTAGAAGGCATAGAGCGATCTGTTGAGGAGCAGCCCTTTGAAGGCTTACATACACACAGTGTTGTTATTCTAGAAAAAGAGGTGCCAGAACTCACCATGAATGCCTCCCTCGTTCTCTTAGAATGGCAATGGCGCCCACCTGAGAGGTGCCAGAACTGAGTTCCGGCAAGTTCCAGCCAAAAAAAGAGCCCTGCATACGTAGCATACATCTAAAGCACTTTTCTCCCCCCAAAATAATGGGAACTGTAGTTTATCCCCACAGCACCCCTAACAAACTACAGTTCCCAGGATTCGGATGGAGGGCTTTAAATGCACGATGTGTACATAGCCATAGTTTCACTCTGGGATGCTTTGCAAATTCTTACACAAATGCTACTTTTCTGTGAATTAGACACATTTTTGGACACCATTTGGGGCAGGAATGTGAATGAATATGAGAATTTCATGCTGCGTGACTAGAGTTGATGCTTTAAGATCCATGTATTGTTTGCCACATGTTTCTCAGTATAAATATGATAATGGGAGAAGTAGGCCCGCCTCAGGGCCAATGTGTATCATCCCACAATAGTCCAGATCTTCTTCCTCTCAGCACAATCCAATGCCGTACTATAACATAATGATCTAGGAAGGGAAAACATAGGCAAGGTGAGAGATGTGGTTACGTCCCAAGTAAACACCGCCTTCCCACCTGGCTGTGCAGTGTTAACTATGGGATGGAAACATATCATTAATCTGACCCATCTGGTTCCTTCATAAACATGTTTCCAGAGTGGCATGAGGCCAACCATAGGGAAGTGGGTGTCGATAGTTGCAAATTGGCTCCTGAAGCAGATCTAGCAACAACAGTACACAAGGTGAGGAAGAGTTGTTTGTTGAAGGCCATCCATAGTTTGGAGCTTCACTCTCTATGAAAGTCTGCTGCTTTCATATTGTCCAAATATTCTGTTTTGAAGACCTGCAGGACACCTTAAGGTTTTCCCCCATCAAAACACGGCTTCATTTCAACATGACAGCCACTGGATGTGGCCTACCTCAGTGTGTAAAATACTGGAACTGTTTCTATGTTGTGAGTTTGTTTCCAAACCTGCATGGGAGGGAACTACATAAAATGTTTGCATAAACCCATGTGAAGCAGAACCATTCATATCTTCCTGATTCTCTGTTCTTTCGAAGGATATGGTACACTGTTAAAGGCAGCTTTTGATTTGGACCTATCAAATGTGCAGGCTTGTGTTTTGCCTTCCCATCATAACAGGGGTGTCTTTTCTTTCGTTCTCTATTCCAGAGAATAAGTTCTGCATACTTTTGAGATGCCTTCATAATTAATGACAATGGTGTATTTGCTTTTGACTGATATACAGACAACTTGTAGGTCAGAATCAAACTGTTCTCTGGGCAAGTTCAAAAACAACTCATCACTTTCTTAACATAAGTGATTGACATAGAATTCCCTTTTTTCTACACAGTGGTTGGACAATATCCAGTATTTATTTTTCCATCCCTTTCCTAAATTCAAAAAGCCCCCCTCACACAAACACATTTAAAAATATATGGGATGTTAATCAGTCAAAGAGCTGGTTGAAGAGGAATGTTCTCACCTGGCACCTAAAGGTGTATAATGAAGGTGCCACCCAAATTCCACAATTGTGTTGCTTACCCTCCAGACCTCTCCTGGAGGAGGCACATAAAGAAGGGCCTCAGATTATGATGGCAGCGTCCATGTAGGTTCATATGGAGAGAGGCGGTCCTTGAGATACTGTGGTCCTGAGCTGTTGGAAGCATTATAGGTCAAAACCAGCACCTTGGAATGGGCCTGAAAACTAATTGGCAGCCAGCGCAGTTGGGCCAGGATCGGTGTAATATGCTCAAACCATCTTGCCCCAGTGAGCAACCTGGCCGCCGAATTCTGCACCAGCTGAAGTTTCTGAACCTCCTTCTGTGTAAAAGGGATTCAGTGTGAAACCACTCTGAAATGGCAACTCTCCTAACAATTCTCAGTACCTTAACAGACTACAGTTCCCATGATCCTTTGGGGAAGGCACAGCTGTTTAAAGTACTGTTTTAAATGTGTAGTGCACATGTGACCTAATACTACCTACAGTGTTACAGCTGTGCTAAATATCAGCAAGGAGGAAAACACATCCATAGCTGGGTGAGTCAAGCTCTTATTATTTCAAAGAAGAAATGGAACTGTAAAAAAGGCCACTACATTTAAAGTGAAATTGTTTTATAGCTGCCTGTGAAATGGAGAAATAGATAGATTCCCCACCCCTCATTTCAAGGCACTATGCATTTTAAAAACCTGGGTAGGTTATTGCATAAATGGTGTTCACTGTAAATATAAGCACTGCTTATAGAATGCTAATACATTCAGGTAATACATTCATACCTGAGAGCTTCAAATAACGAAAGAGCAATAATATTTTGAAATATGATGTGGTTAATTGCTTGTTGAAAGGAAGGCCATTCTGAGTAGTGTTTTTATCTGAAAGTGAATTATATGTAAAAACAGAGTATATACTATAGAGTTTGTGTCCTTGCCATACGTATACAGAGCCCTTATAAGAGAGGCATTCAGTGAGCAAACGTTGAAGTCAATAAAACCAAATTCTTGGTGTGTACTGTAACATCTCCCTCTGTCATGTTGAACTGGCTGTGGCCAGATTTGTAGCTGCTTTGGAGCTTCCAACCTCCTCTCCCTCCCTCTTTGCTTAGCTTTCCACAAGGCAGGGGTGTTATTTAAAGCTGTCGCTTTGCCTTTCACCCTGCTGTTGAATGTGATGTTATTGCATGTGTTCAGGATCTGTCTCTCCCAAATGTTGGAATGAAAAGGCCAATTAGAGTGAATTAGACCATAGTGTTCTGCTTTTAAAAATGACTTGTCAGTGCAATATTCTGCGAATTTCTTTTAGCTTCCTGTTGCAGACAATCATACTGTCGGAGCCTTAGTTGTGGGAACTTGGCCCTCCTCAGAGAAATGCCAGGCCCATTTCCTGAATTTTCGGCTTCTGTTGTGACAACAGCAATAGAACAGGAAAAGATCTCTACCCTTTTTTCTTATGATGAGCAAGCCCCTGGAACCAACGAGACTTATTTCTGAGTAAACATGCATAGGATTGGGCTGTTGGACTGCTCTGTTTCACTTTTTTAAAAAGTATTGCATTTAATTTTTTGCCTTTCCTCTAGGCCTTCTCATTCCCAGTCCAAAATCTAACCCTACACTACACAGGTTATGACTTATGCATTTCTTTTTTCAAAGGCTCTTGAAGTCTTATCATAATAAAATTTCAATATGAAAATTACTTCGGTTGGCCCTGCTCGGGTAAACTTAGGCCTCCCCACCCTGCTTAAGAGCTTTATAGCATTTATTTAAAAAAATTAGAACCTGATTGCAGTTCTGTTGTTCAGAAAGTATAAAGAACATCTTCCATACAAGTGGTAAGTTTTCATATCCCTCCTGCTTTCTAATGTGATGAAGAGTTCTGGGGATATTTTGTGACATTTTGGCTGGCCTAATAAAGATACTGCCTTAAAATGGATTTTTCTTATGGACTGACATGACTATCATTTACTTTTTGTACAATCTCTTTCTCTAACCATACATAAAAGAAATGGGGGGGGGTGAAATTCAGTTTGAAAAGATAGTGATTGGTCCGTCAAGCATTAATACTGCTGCTCAGCCTCTATTCATGTCAAATATATTTGTTCTGAGCTCATCCAGGGATGTATACAGATTGCAGCAGCAGTGCTTAGCAGTTTGTCTCTTTAGACCTTAAATTCTCTTTATTTACTTATTTAGAATAACATTAGTTTGGATGGGGGTGGAGAGAGAGCCTGAGCAGAGCCAGGCTGAAAGAAGGAATTAATCACAACCGGTTGACATCCATTAGAAAGCAAGTTCTTTTGAAATCTCTATTCAATTACATGTTCTATAAAAGGGTAACTTTCAGTCTCACAAAACCCCAGAGGTTAGATGTGACGAGGCATGCAGCGAAGGGAAAGAGAACAAGCAAACCTCATCTAGGAGCTTGTGCAATGGTGTTATTATTTAACATACGGCAATACGTTGCTTTGACATCTTTTTTTAACTATAGCTTATTTCTTAAATGTGCCACTTTTAAGTTTGTATCCAAAAAGCACTTGCCTTTTGTTTCTCTGTGTTATGCATTGTGTGGGTGTCCCTTCTTTCTTAAAATACACAGGCAGGGACTGTACCCTCTGCGCCATGCTGGCAGCAGCTGTATACTTTATAATTGCCAAATCACTTGAGAAACGCTGGCAACTAATTAGAGCTGATGTTGGAGGATAGAGCAGTGGCTTCTGTGAACCAGAAGTTCAGGGGCATCCTGAGTTCGGCTATAGTTGTAGCTTCTGAAAATCACTGCCTCCCTCCCTCAATGTGGCAGGCAGCAACATTACAACAGAAGGAAAGTTTGGGTGAAATATGAGAGATCCAGTTTGAAGTTGCTGCTCTACCAAACCATGCCAACTGCTTTGAAAAGTTAGTGGTGCCACTGATGTGAGGCACATTAGGCCATTGTATGACTCAGCTGTGGGGGACAACAACTTGAGAGGCGCCAAAAAACGACACAGGAGACTGGGAGAATTAAAAGGGTCGGCATAGGTAGGGAAGAGCAAATATCCGTGGGAACTACTTAGTCCAGTGGCACCCATTTGAACTGGCCATGTGAGCAGCCACTATCTGTGTGTGATGTGCAAATCTTGCTTAGAACCAATTTCACCCTCATAGCACATACTGTAAATAGGCAGCAGTATTGCAAGGGCAAAGGGCTTATGCAGCAATGTGTTTATCTGCTACATGTATAACATCACAAGTATTTAGCTCATTCTGTGATGATGTGTTTGCAGGCCTCTACATGCAGTTCTTCATGGTGTGAAGCCAAACAGGATCTGATCTTTTTTAAAAAAAAACAAAACTTATTCAAACTAGTTTGGTGAACTAGAGAAGTAGCCAAGTTGGGGGGAGGTGAAGAGAGAGAGAGAGAGAGAGAATGTTAAACTATGATATAATGCAAGCATACTGCAGCCTACGTGAGATTGAGCATCATTTACATTCATGTCAATTTATTTGTGGCACATGTTATTCCAAAAGCTTGCCTAAAGGGAGAGTGTAGTTAAAATTTAAAGCCTTTGCAGGTGTTAACATTCAACCCACTAAACCACCTAGCTTTGGGCAGCAAACACCAAAGAAAATAAATAGTCATTCAGGAAATGTGTGTGCTTCACCTAATATCCACAGACTTCTCCCCATCATATATGGAATTCTTTCTCCTATCAGCCACATTCTTCAAGACCAACATCCTGGAATCTGTGTCCATTAGAAAATAGAAACAGCACATATTGAGAGGCGTTCTTGAGGCTTTCTGCAGATAACTTGTTAAATTATTTAATGTAGTGGTGAAGTTAGGTAATTTTAGACTCTGGACTTACTACTTCCCCCACCCCCACCCCTCGCCCAACCCTGATCTTTAGATAGTGAATTCGCCTACTTCTGAATGTGGTAAACCAGCCCTTCTGCACTGGGGAGACCCTTCTGCTCACTCTTCTGAGTGGGGCCCCCCTGAAATTCCACTCCAGAGTCCAGCCCTGATGCTACCACTAATTTAATTAGAATGATACCACTAGATATCACTGCTCAAGTTCAGTTTTGAAAAACCTGCTGTTGTACCTGCAGCATTTAGTATTCTTCAGTGTGGTGCTGTGACTGCATTTGTTAGTTCATGACAGGGCCTTTTCAGTGGCAGTTCCTCATTTGTGAAATGCTGTCTCTGGGGAGGTGCATCTGTCCCCTCATTATTGAGCTTCAGGAAGAATTTAAAAATAGCTGGGTTTACCCAGGCAGTTGTTGGCTGAAAGACAGTTTCTGGCAACCTGTTTTTATTTATTTTTTAAAATCACTTTTAAACTATTTTTAGATTTTTATAAAAAATGTTTTAATATTGATATGTTTGCCACACTGGGCTCCTTTGGGAGCAGAGGAGGAACATAAATAGAATAAATAATGATAACCTAATTTATCCTTAAAACAACCCCTCAGAAAGCTCTGTGGCCAGCTAGGGATCTGAACTCCAGTCTTCCTGAGCTACACCACAATGCCATATATCGGCAAAACAGCCAGACACAGGGTAAAATTTGCCCACCCTTCAATTTTGAAAGGAACTGAAGTGAAAACGTCAGCCAAAAATTTGCAGAGAAGAAAAAGAAAAAAGCATTCGTCTTACAATGGTCCAGATGTTTTGCTTAGAATAAGCTTCATTGACCTGGAAGTGCATCAACATTCTCATTGAAGCATGGTTAATGCTTTTGATAGGGTTTGTTTCAGGATGTTTGGTTTGAATTCCAATGCCTTTCACGTTGCCTGCAGAGTCATGCAGAGAGAGCATTTAAAGATGAGGATGTTGTATAATTTTAAGCATACGTTTATATGTATAAAGCATGTCATGTGCAGCTGTTTCCCCTCCCCAGCTGTGAGATCAATATTCTTCAAGTAGTTATATGGTAAACCTTCTTTCCCCCACATTCTGGTAACTTCAGTTTAGTAAAAATCTGAGCATATTCTCTATATCAGAAGCGAGCAATCTCCTCCCCTTCCCCACCATAAGAGATACATGGGGGGCGCAGCATGGCAGTAGGCAAGACCATTCACACATGCACAGCCACACTCATTCACATGCACTTTCTGTTTGCTGTCGGGGGACCTGCATACTGAGAATTAATTCGTGATTTGCATGCCTTCTGATTTGTTTCTGGGAAGGTTGTACGATATCAGATCAAGCAATTGTTTCCCTTCACTTTCCAGTGCATTTTCCTGTCACTGCAAAAAGTCCAACATTTTGGAAGTGTGCTTATTGTGTGAGAGTGCCAGATCCACTTTAACTAAGCAACCTGAATTTGCCAGTATACACCTTAATCCCCGCTGCAAAATAACAGTCTGGACTACCCTCTCTCTCTCTCTTACAGTACCTTTCCCTCCCTTCTTTCCCTCTATCCTTTCCCCTTCTGCCCCTCCTTAAGTTTTTTTCTCAAAAAAACCTTCTATTTCAACAACCGCCGCTCTTCCACCATTGCCAAATGAAATGAAGTAGCACTATTTTTTTCTGTTTGGCACCCTGAAAGCAAGGCAGGCATTGCAAGCATGAAATAGATAGAATAAAACAGTTTTCCTTTGGTAATATGAAGCAGAGCAACTAAATGAACCAGTTTTTCTGTCGTCATTCCCTTCCCTTCGCCTCCTTAAAATCCACACCATAGAGAAGTGAAAGGGCTATGCCTAGAAAAGCCCACTGATTTTTTTTTTCCTGTTGCAGGCATTGAGTTTCCTCTTTCAAATTTTGAGAGCTGCACTGTCCCTGGAAAAGTACATAGAGTTGAAGGGGGGAAATGGGAAAGAGTGTTGCTTGCAGCAGCTTCAACTCTGCTTGTGCAGGCATGGCTCTTTCCCAGTTCTGCCTTCATCTCTATACAGTGGTACCTCGGGTTACAGACGCTTCAGGTTACAGACTCCGCTAACCGCTAACCCAGAAAGAGTACCTCGGGTTAAGAACTTTGCTTCAGGATGAGAACAGAAATTGTGCTCCGGCGGCACGGCAACAGCAGGAGGCCCCATTAGCTAAAGTGTTGCTTCAGGTTAATAACAGTTTCAGGTTAAGTACGGACCTCCGGAACGAATTAAGTACTTAACCCGAGGTACCACTGTAAAACTTTACAAGCTGAGTGCCCATCTCAACCTCAGAGTCCAGTTTTTGGCAGGGATTGGGGTTTGGGAGAGATCCCAGGGGGCCACATGCAGCCCACAGACCATGGGTTGCCCTCCTCTATGCTCTATACTCAAAACATTGTATTGAACTAAATTCAGCTCAGCGTAGACCCATTAAAATTAACATAGCTAAGGTAGTCGAGTCCACAAATTTTATTAGGATTACTCTGAGAAGAACTTGGTTGAATACAATCCAGTGAATGTTCAACCCACCTGAGCAGCCAAACAGGTCACCGGGTCACAGCTTTCCCCATTAGGGTGAGATGCATTGTATTTCTGTTTAAATTATAGTAACTATTTCTAAATATATTTACCTGTGTTCATTCAAAATTGCATATGTAACTTTTATGCAAATCTGATTCCATTTTGTCCTTTTTTTTTACAGTGATGTATTTTCTCTTTTCTAATGATGTGTAGGTGCTCACCTAACATGCATTCATGAAAGGTGAGACTGCAACCCTATAGCTGATTATCTGGGGGATAAAAGCTCTACTGAACTCAGTTGTACTTACTTCTAGGTAGACAGGTACAGGATTGTACTGTAAGTTAGGAGCAGGGCAGAAATAGCAGGCTGTGGGCATTATGTTTTGCAAGGACCTAAATGTTCTCCAAAGAGGAAACATGTGTTCCAGCATCTCATCCTACCCTCCACCAAGGTTCCTCAACCTTTGTCACCAAAGTCTCTTCACATACATTTTCATGCTGTGCAAAAGAGCTTACATTTGTTCAGAGGGGGAGTGAGTTTCCAGAGAATATATTAATTATACTGTCAAAAATGTCTTTCCTTTATTTCTGTGCTTTGCATTCTAGCCAACCAAAGGTCACAAATAGAAACAGCATTCTATTCATAGAGTAGAAATTGACTTGCCTATTATTATTTTTTATGTTCCTGCTAATTTGAGGGGGAAATTTAGTGCTACGTGATTGACAACTGGTGCTAAGTCAAGCAGAGTGTAGGCAGATTCTGTGAAAGGCTCCACTCCCTTCTGCAGAGCTACCTAAGTCTTCCTCCACAGCAGCCTCTCTGCTTCCAGATTGCCCCAGGTGGTAGACATTCTCTCTTGTTGAGGACAGGTTCAGAGGCAGCGCTTTTTTCCCCAGCCGGAACTCACTGGAACTCAATTCTGGCTCCTCTCAGGTGGGCGCGATTGCCACTCTAAGAGGCGTTCGTGGTGAGTTCCGGTACCTCTTTTTCTAGAAAAATAGCACTGTTCAGAGGGGCAATCTGTTCACTAGATTTGTGGTTGTTTTGCTTTTTCCTCCTTCCCTTTTAGGGACATGATTACTTTACAGTCCAGTCCAGACTGAAATGTATTCATTTGAATTTATTTCAAACCCCACAGAACATAGCCATCTACTCATATTTTCTTTTGCAAATTTATTTATTATTTATCATCATCATCATAATAATATCAATGTCCACACCTGACGCTATGAAAACTTGTATGGTGTGATCCCTGCCACCCATAAGCCTTGCCTCTTCTGTGGCCTCCTTTGGCACACAGGAAAACAAATGTCCCTCCCATTTGTAAGACATTGTGCTCTTGCAGTTCCATGTTCTTATTTATGCTCATATGGACTTATATTCACCACAACACAATAATATATATGCATTGTTAAGCAAGTTTATTCTCTCTTCCCTCCACCCCCGCCATTTGTTGGCTTAATATGACCTCGGCAGCCACTACTGTACACCAAATGCCCCCAAACCTGTATGATATTTTCCCCCCTCTTAACATGCATAACAGATGTTTGCCCCAATGGACCGCTCTGTTTATTTTTCATACATGCCCCTACCATTCCCCACACATTCATTCCCCATGCTTCACACTTCCTCCATCAAATATGCTCCATCCCCCTCCAGCGTTAATAATTATTTCATGTGGTAATGGTATTTTCCAAGCTTTCGTGTTGTTTTTAATGAACCGTCTTGAGTTTCTTCTTAGGGAAATGCAGGGTATATAACATTTTAAAAATATAATAGCACATTTGCTGCCTAGAAAGTTAAGTCCTGTCAATTGAATTGCAAGCATACAAGATGCTAGATGTTGCACTGAGTAATGTGAAAGTTAGCAGCTTCAGTGCAGTTTTCTGTCGCCATCCATTTCCTATGAGCAAATCTGATGAGTCAATTGGGGTGGGGGACAATTAAACACCTGATTAAGTTATTGTTTAGGGGTTTTGCTTCCTGAATTAGTGTCCCCCGCCCCCCACCAAAAAAACCCCCCTCATCTTTGGTTGGATGTGCATCTGTCAGTTGGTCTTTGGAATTCTTAATACATATGCAGATTGCAGTTTTTAATTAAAGCTGGAGGAGAGGAGTTGTATAGTTGCATAAATCTGCTTTTTCTGCTGTCACAATGCAACCTGATTTTTTTTTAAGTGCTCCAGTAACTTCTGCTGAAAAATGAACTCCATTTACTCAATATTGTGACTCATGTTTTTTTTAAAAAAACAACTTTCTTATCCCAGTATAAGATAATGGAACGTTCCTCTGTTGTTTGTATTCAGCAATGCCAGTTTTCCCTTGGCCTCTGCACATTCTTGTCTCTTCTTGCATCCTCTGTGGCCTATCTTTTAAAACACACAAATGGCTATTTCTGTCCAGTGTTTCACAACGATGCCCATTGATAGTGGCTGGCAGGGCCTAGTGACATCGGGGCAAGCTCTTCAAAAATGGGAATCCTCCCTCCCTGGCTAATGACGCCCAGGGGTCACCAAGAAGAGCAGATTCTCCAAATCCCTTGCCGACTGCTAATCTTGGGATGAATGCCCTCTTTTTATTCCCATCACCCCTTTTTGCAAAGTGCAGCTGACCCCAAGAGCTGCAGTATCTCCCTTGGATACTTATAGTCTAGGCTGGATCTCCCCGCCACCAGTAGCCATCACAGTGTGACCTAAGCCAAGTCCAATCTTTTGTCTGTCACTTTGCTGTCTACCTCACTCAGAGAAATGTTGTCCTCCCACACCGCTTAAGTGGGGTGGCTCCCTCTGCTAAAGCTGGTGCTTAAGCAATGAGACCACAGTGGAGAACACAAAGGAATTGAAAAATGTGGCTTTAGTGCCCAGGCACACTTTCCCTTAAGTCCATACCTTTTTGCCTCATTTTCAATTTGGTCCAGGGCTGGGTGTTCCCACTTGTGATTTTTGCCTTGGGTTTTACTTGAGGAAAGACCCCTGAAACCCTGTGTTTTCCCTTTTATTCTTCCTATAACCAATAGTCCACTTTTCATGTGGTCATCAACTCTGCTTACCCGTGGCAGAGAGTCAGAATTGGGGTAAATCAGAAAGCAAGCTAATCAGAAAACCAGATAACCAGAAAGCAGATAAATCAGAAAATCATTTGACATATACAAAAGGAGCCAGGACCCTTCCAACACACATGCTTTGCATATACAGTATTTCATTTGATCACAATTTTTATATGAGGACTAATAAACAGGGAAAGGTAAATAAAATAAAATAAATTTAAGCATGCCTGGAAAACTGAAACAAATATCCTGCTGGGGTAGGCAGGGAAAGGAAGTGGGAGCTCCCAGGGGGGAAAATGCAAATTCCTGTACAGGAGCAATTTTAGGACCAGTTCAGAAGAGGGACAAATTTTTTATTTGGGTTTTCCACAGATTGATGTTTGTTCAAATTCAGCAATAAATAGCAGGTTTATGGGGGGGACGGACCTCTCAGACCCGTGATAATAGATCAATACAAAATACTAGAAATTGCAGGACAAAGAAAACACGGGACTGTTATGTGGGTCGAAGAGTGCAGCCCAGTGTTTGCCTTCTGCTTGTGCCCCATAGAGGGGAATTGAGAAGGAGGGCTCTTGTAGCTTGCCAGTGAGTATGTGTGGCATTTGTTTTGCAAGGTGAGATGAGGTGACACAGGTATGGTTGGAGAAGAGCATCCTGCAGCTCCAATCATTCTGATTGGTTAAGGCAGCAGGGTCACATAGGTCACTCAAGGCTCGGCTACGCTTCCCTCCTCTCTCACTCTCTGCCTCTTCCCCCATCCTGTCCTCTCTCTCCCCCTCCCTCCCCCTTTTAATCCTTGTGTGTGATGGGGGTGTGAGAGGGAGAGTTGCGTGTGTGTGAGTGTGTGTGTGTGTGTGTGTGGCAGAGAGAGGCTAAGGCGAAAGTGAGCGGATGGCGGACTCCACACACACCAAGCAGCCTGGGATGCTTTCCTTTTCATCCCTTTCCGGCCGCAGGGATGGCTCCTCTCCAGACCAGAGTGAGGAGAAGCCTAAAAAAAGAGCTTTCTATCTGGTGAGGATGAAGCCACTGAAAGAGCCTATTACGAACAACAACAACGTGTCTTTTGTGATACACTGTCACATAGGCAAGGAGATCAAGCACATATGCAGCAACTGCAGTCGCGGCGAGGAAGCCCGTGACGGTGAGTGCTCTGATCTTTAGTCTGTATTATATGAGAGAGAGAGAGTGCGAGAGAGAGCATGTTTTTCCCGGTGGTGATTGTGTATATGCATAGGTGCCTGACTCCCAATTACTGGCTGCTAGTAAGCTTGCTACTTAAGGGACTCTGGGAGGAGGGAGAAAGTAAAGGCAGGGAATAAGATGGGTTTGGCAGCTGTTTGGCATGCCAAGCAGAGGGAAAAGCACAACGGTCCTTGTTTCTTTTACCTTCATTTGCCTTAGCCCAGCAGCACCCAGAGAGCAGAGTCCTCCTCTCCTTATAGCTGCAACAGAAACGGCTCCGTGAATTGCTTGCTTTTCCATCTTCATCATATTGGCTTGCTTAAACTAGTCTTTTTCATCTGGGCTACAGCAACTCCCCACCCCCTCCTTCTATCAACATGCCGCAGTCAGAGTTTACTTGACTTAATTATTGGAATTTGGGAGAGGGCTTTCGGTGGGATCAGTCTCGTGTGACACCCCCCCCCCCCCCGCGCGTTGTGTCGCTACCTACAAACACGTATACTGGGATGTGTGCAGAGTTCTTGGATGGAATCTTACTGGAATTAATGTGCCACCTTTTGTATCAGACGGTTGCCAACTGCTCTCCCCACTCTCCTCTGACACTACTGAGTGTAACATTCAAAGAGGGGTGCATTCAGATAGAGTCCAATAGGGGTTTTATACAGGTATGCAGTTCTGTTCTGTGTGTATCTCTGTAAAGAACAAACGAAATGTTTTTGAATGAGCAATGAGAGCGTTTTAGGATTTTGCCAGAGTCAGCAACTTAAAGAGGCAGAAAGCTACAAGAAGGCATAAAATCCAGCCCAAACAAAAACATCTTTGGGGATGTTGCCAGCCATATCTTCTTGCCAGGGGATTTGCTATGGGATTTTTTTCCTTTCTTTTTTTTTTTTTGGTCATGATGTTTCATGTTTTATTTAAAATACAAATGCGCTTGAGTTAGAAGCAGCTGAGTTGGGTAAGCTAGCAGAGATTGTTTCCTGAAGGTCAGTGAAAGGTTTTTGATTTGGAAATGTGAGTAGGGGGGAAAACCCACATAACTCTCAGAGCTGTTTGTTATCTGCAGTTGTCACCAGTTTAGTTCAAATTTTTTAACATTTGGGATGAATTTTGCATTGTTAAAAAGTAAATTTATTCATTCTGTTTGGGTGAATCAAATATTTTATGGATCCTGGCAGTTCCTTGTCACCCAAAGCAGGGCAGTTGCAATGAAATAGTTGTGGTGGTTTGTTTCCCTCCCACCCCTAAATGTATTTCACAAATGCAGATATGCTAGCATAATTACTTTCTTTATATTAACTTACATGGTTCAGCTTTGTGGGGGGCAACAGTAAAGGTTTTTTAAAAAATAGAGTGTGATCTAAAATGTTCTTTCAATTGCACTACTGTACCAAAGATGAGCACTTGGCCTTTCAGTATATTTTGCTCTGATTTCCGCCCCCTCCCCTTCTGCTTATTATTGATGACAGCAGAGACCACTGGAAATGGAACCTGAGGATTTGCCAGGCAGGAGCAGCAAGTGCCTTAAAACCTTAGCATGATTCATTTATCCCTCCTAAAGCAGGCTAAACCACTGATTTGAAATATACGCTGACTGTTTTAATTAAATCTGCCTCAAAATGTATTTCATCAGCCCCATTTATTATCACCCTGCCTGGACTCGGATTTCTAGAAGCTAGTGTAAGAGGGCAAGCGGAGCTATTCTTACTTTAATGTATGTGAACATGCATGCTTTTAAAATATAGTCTCTGGTTCCAAACACATTTCAACAAGCTTTACAGAGGGACAATAACCTGACCTTTTTGATGTCAGTCAGTAGAGCTTTTACTTGGCAATAGAATATTTAGTAGTGCCACATTTGAGGCTGGAAAAATGCTAACCATGGAAATGTGGAAGGGCATGACATAAATGGAGCCATCCAGTGGATAATTTTTTGAGACTACTTGTAATGTTGATTTCATTAGGACCAGGCACATCAGTTGTATATTGCTGGTGCCTGTTGCTGACAGTGGAGGGGTCCCTTCAGTGAGGAACTTATCTCATGAAACCAAGCTGAAACAGTGTACCTATGCTTTTCTGCAAGTCCCATTCACTTCAATGGAATTATCTGTGGTGTTTTGCCCATACCTTGTAAACACAAGGGATACGAGTCCTTACCACAGCGTTGTAGAAATGTAATTTGTTGGTGATTTCAGAGTAGCACACGTTTTCCTGGAATGCATCATAAAATAGAATATAAACAAGCTCTCTGGATGGGGGAAGGCAGGTGTTTTGAAAACTGGGCATCTTCTTCCTCGGAGGAAGGAGTCAGCAAGGTTCCCATTCTACAGTCTGTTCCTTTTTTGGGCTAGGAAACAAGCACTCATGTCCTGCTTATCAGCTTCTCATAGGTTGGCCAGTGTGAGAACACAATGTTGGACAAAGATGGACCTTTGGCCTGATCCATTTGGACTTCTTATGTCCTCAGTGTGTTGTGTTTCAGACACTGCCTTATTCTTCCTCTGACCTTCCATCTTTCTTCTTGCTTGGCTTTCTGTTCACCATCATAAGAAGAAGAGGGTGGAAGAAAGATCCTTGTCCGAGGGCTGAGTGTGCATGTCACACCATTGTGGCTTTACATTGCTTTCCCACCCTTGCTGGGGTGTGACTCCAACCCTTTCCCCTTGAGAAGGAAACATTAAGCAGCAAACACCCTTCATTCTTTTTCTGCATCTAGACCCTTCGATGTACAGGTAAAGTTGATGCCTCACCAACAATGAGCAGTGGGCTGGAGAAGACAGACAAATCTACAAGGCCATTCTACATTTTCCCTCATAATGTGAGGGTACGACTTCTTTATATCAGTCAGTCTCATGGAAGTCTATTCCATGCCCATCACCTACGCATGATATGCCTCTTATGGTATTGGATCAATGGCCCAACTAGTTGCTCTCCAAGGACTTGGTTCTGTGCCTCCCCTGCAATATAAGATTTTTTACTTTTTTAAGAGAAGGAGCGATAGAATCAATCTGGGAGCTTCTTTTCACAAAGCACGTGCTCTACTGTAGTACTGACCTTTGAACCCTTCCTGTTTTCCTTCACTCCTACCAAGATGATTGCCAGTTTTAGTAATGAGCCTTCGCATTTGAGCTGACCTTGATGCCTAGGATCTTTCCAAAGATTGCAGTAGGGGCTTTACACTAGGAGTCTGCACTACGACTATTAAGATGTGGTTTGGACCCTGATTTTGTGCTTTGGAAAACAGTTCGCCTCGGTCCAAGACATTCTGTTAGGTTGCCTGTTTTGATTCAGAGTATTTTCCAATTCTGAATCATTTCCATCCATTCATTACTGGGAAATCAAAAAGCGACTACAGGCAATGACAGATTTATAGTTGGCCGCGCAGGTGTGCATCATGGCAACCCGGAAGTGGCCAGAAAAGGGGGCATAACAGGCTTATTGTGCTCTGCCATTGTGCACAATGACCTGGAATGCAACCCCATGCAAATCGTGGGTTGTCTGCATATTATTTTGACAGAAGTGGATGAAATTTGCTAGCAAACTAGCCCCCCTCAGAGTGGATAAAGCCTGCCAAATTACAGGCAAATAGGTCCAGGTGCTTTTGCACTGGGGACCTTTAAAATTTGATTATTTTTTTAAAACGAAATGTCTGTAACTTTTGTATTTGGGTGTGGAATTGGATGAAATACACAGACAAGGTCACCTTTTCTGAGTACGTTAATCCTAACAAAATTCAGAAGGGTAGCTGCATTGACTTTCTAGCGAGGGCAGCTGTTACAATTTTAAGGTGGGTGAATAAAGGAATCACAATATCTCCCCTAGTGTTTTGTGGGCAATTGGTCTGAACATGGCAGACATGACTAATTGCAGACAAATAGGTTTAGGGCTTTTTGTGCTAAACATCTTTAAAGTTGATTTTGAGGTGGGAAAAACAAAAAGGGAATTATTTGCTTTTTCATAACTTCATTCCCTCTGATTACAAGCTTGATTTGTCAGTCACAGCAGAACTCTCCCTCCACTCTGGAGTCTGATCTCCTTTCTCTCACCATCCCACCCTTGTGCTTATACTAAGCTAGATACATCACTTTCGTTTTTAGTAAAAACTTGTTTGCTGCATTTAGGGGGGAAAATCACCAAGGCACCATGAACGTTTTTCATTGTTTGGGGGTTTTCTTTTATTGGGGTTTTTTCGGGGGGTCCCTGATATTTTGTTGGTTGCTTTTCCATATTTGGGGCAGATTCTCCTCTATTTTGGTTTACCATAGATTTTTGTGCCTTTTGAAGGGGAAATGTTCATGGTTTCTTCTGGCTGACCTGTTGTGGTGTTCTCCTCATGGGGCTGTCCTTGAAGACAGTCCAGGAATTGCAACTAACGCAAAATGCTGCAGCAAGAATGCTGGTAGGGGACTGCAGACCACAAACATACTGCTCCTAAATTACTTCTACACTGGTTACCAATTGTTTTCTGGGCCCAATTCCAGCTGCTTACCCTGATGTTTAAAGTCCTAAATGGCCTGGGACCAAAATACCTGGAAGAACATATTCTTCTATATCAATCTGTCCATGGTTTAATACCAGCAGATGGAAGCTATCTTGGTGATCTCTATGCAGGATGTGGAAGACCAAAGAAAGGCCTTTTCAGTGGTGGCTCCTTTCATGTGGAACTCTTCCCTCTACTGAGAGGTGTCTGTAGAATTTTAGGTGGCTGATTAATATGCACCTTCTTCAGTGGATGTTTGAAGGAGATTGGCTGAATGGATTAGTTGCTGCTGAAGTTGACAGACCGCCATTTAGTAAGTTGTTGTGTTGCGTACTTTAAGGACAGTTTATAGAGATTCTTTTTATTTTATTTGACTTTGTTGTAAACTGCTCATGTGGCTTGTGCAAACAGTGGTATGTACAGAATACATATTTAAAATGTATTATATAGATGGAATTGAATTTCAAATGTTCTCACAGGGAATTCCTTAAGGAATACCACACCTAATCTCTGCCAAGTGGTAGCAAGATTCCAGGGGGTTCTGGGCGCTTAGCCAGGGCAGTGTTTCTGTTGGGAATTCAGGCACATCGGAGACTGAAGTGTTTTAAGATATGTGGTTCATATACACCTGACTCTAGGTGAAGGAAGTGAGTTCAGGAGGGGCTTGTCCCCTTCAGCAGCATGGCATTGGAGTTCAAGGCATCCTGCACACTATTCTTGTGTCTTTCTGTCTTGGCCTGCCAAGATGGTTCTACCCCATATAGCCTCCGCCTGGTCTCTCCTTTCTCCTTCCCAAAAACATCTGCTAAGCCGTCCTTCCCCTTTTCCAAACTTGTTTTTAAAAAGGGATACACTTTTCTCTGACATCATGCCCCCCATCACCTTGGAAACCTCCCAAATCTCCTGTTTCTGTCCGCTCTTCAAAGTGGGGGGGGGGGATACAGGGTTTTTGTTTTTGTTTTGCATTGCCAGTGGCCCTCAGTGGCTCAGTACCTGGCTCCCCTTTGCTTCTTAATGGCTCTGCACTTAGCTAGCCTGGCCAGACTGGCATGCATATGCTAACAGTTAATATTTGGGATATGAAGGGGAAATATAATCTAAATACCTTTGTTCATTAAATTCTACCATTCACAGACTCTAGCAGTTATGAGAGCCCTTGCACCAATAAACTCTTGTTACCCCAAATCTGTAATGAGCAAGTGTTCACCACAAATAGAGTATCACAAAGTCTCTAGATTGCAATTCAGCCCCATTCCTATATATTTGGTCCTGCAGATGTTGTTGGACTCCAACTCCCATCAGCCCCAGCAAGCACGGACAGGTGCGAGAGATGATGGGAGTTGGAACTCCAGCTACATCTGAAGAGCCACAAATTTCTTATCCCTGATTTCGGATACTAGAAAGACATAAAGAGCCGTGGTGTTCCTCTGGCATACCACAAATTGGGGGGGGGGTTATACAAGGGCTTATTGGGAAAATATAAATGTTTGGCCACACAACGTTCGACCAAGGATGATAAAGGCTTCCGTGCTTATTTAAGCAAGCATGTTCTAGCTATCAATCCCCAATAAATAATAACATTTCGCTATGAACCAAGCCAGCCCAGAGAAAAAGCTAGTATCCTCATTGACGGCCATAACATTACTTTTAATGGCTGGCTTCAATGAGCTCAATGTCTAGGCATCCAGCTTTTAGCTCTTCAACAGATTCTCTTTGTGGCAATAAGCAAGTTTGTGCTCTGTGACATATCCCTAAAATGTTGAGCCTAGCGCTCTAAAGCATTGCTATTCGATGCACCTCTTCACCCTGGCTTGCGGAAATTGAAAAATTGATTTTGGTGTCTTCCCTGTAATTTGTTGTATTGGATTATTGTTTGGGGGTGATGAGTGGGGTCTTTGATGTTTATCATTGTTTTAATAGCATTGTGCTTTTTATATACTGCAACCTTTCCTGTGAAATTCTGGTGAAAGGTGTGTAAGAAATATGAGAGATCAGAACAAACTAAGAATAAGAACAATTTTATTTCAGATACCTATGAAAATCATAATCAGTAAAGTACCATTTACATAGGTACCCTTTCTAGAGAGCTGTATTGAAAATGGTTGCAAAAGAAGAGGGCAAAAAAAAAAAAAGGATAACTAAGTTATGTATATGGAGGGCACTATTGTAATAGTGTATTTACTCCTCTGTCCTTTAGTTCTCTTGAATGTTAAAATATTGTCTTCAAGGATAATGCTACATGATTTTACGCAGAAATCAAGCCAACATTTGCAGTCAGATCCTACACTTGGCTCAGCAGATTGCACAGTTGTGGGATGCTCATTTGTGAGGAATCAACATGTCAGCTTTGAACTCTCCTCCCAAAACCATAAGTGTTTTTCCATGGAGGGAATCCATAACTTGTGAAACATCCAAGAGCCTAGACCAGGGGTCAGCAAGCTTATCGTGCCTCGGGCCAGTGTCTCCAGTGCCGATCGCGTGGCAGGTCGGGGGAGCATGTGCCCATGCGCGTGCGCACACGCTATTTCTGGCGCACCTCCAGGTCAGAAGAGCACTGGAAATAGCTTGTGTGCATGTGCACGGGCCTCCTCCGACCCGGATGTGCACCGGAAATAACGCTTGCGCATGTGCACAAGCTGTTTCCGGTGCTCCTCTGACCCAGAAGTGGGCAGCCTTTGCAGTGCAGCGCCGGTAAGAGCGGGCGGTGGGGGGTCACCGCGGGCCGGATAAATGAGTCCCTCGGGCCTTATCCGGCCCGTGGGCCTTAGTTTGGGGACCGCTGGCCTAGACCTGTCACACACTTTGCGATCCTAAGCAACCTAGGGAAATTCGAAACATTTACTATTCTGCTTATATCCCACCTTTCCTCCAAGGAGTTCAATGTGGTACATATGGTACCCTTTTATCCTCACAACAACCCTGTGAGGTAGGCCAGGCTGAGAGACAGTAACTGGCCCGGGGTCACCTGCTGAGCTTCATGGCTGAATGGGGATTGAACCCTGGTCTCCTAGATCCTAATAGTCCAACACACTAACTGCTATACCACACTGGTAACATACTGTTTTTAGTTTCCAGGTGCAGCTTGAATATTGTCACTGCTGTTGCAAAGGCAAGCAGAAGTTTGATCTATGAACCTTTCTTCCCTAAAGGAAAACAGATTATTGCAATTCCAACCTGGACTTTAGGACTTTAGACTCCTGGGGCAAGGGAAAAAAAGCTTTGCAGTTAAATAAAACACATGCTATTAAATAAAACAAGGTGATTATTTTGCTGCAAAAGTAATTATTGAATCAAATTGCTGTCTTCAAGGCAGCCTGTAAACCCAGCAGTTTCTCTCCATGCATCATTTCCCTCCCCTCCCCATTACGAATTTGCATACGGCTCAGGGTTTTTTAAAAAAAACATTTCTTGCCTGACCAGCTCTAAAGCGAAGATAACAAGAGGCAGCTGCTAACAGTCTGAAGCCATCTAAGATCACACTTATTCAAAACAGCCCTATTCCAATCTTAAGTGCATCCTTAACAATGGAAGCAAAATTGACAATAGTAACCTGTAAAATGGAAAAGCTGGCCTCCAGCTTCATAATAGATAGTATTTAGGAGAAAAGAATGAAAACAAAATTAAAAGGATGTGCAGCTCTCATTTCCATGAGGCTTAGTGTGGAGTGTTTTCTTTTTCTTTTGCTCACATCTGAGGGCCTAGTTCTCACTGAGGTGGTAACCGTGTCAGGATTGTTCTGCCTCTGACAGGAGGAGGTGTGAATTCAGGAACTCATCTATCCTCCCCCACATTAAAATGATGTGCTAATGTGCATTTATTTATTTAATTTATGAGCCACTTCCCACAGGGACAGTCGGAAAAGACTTTCACAATAAAAAATCATAGAAATAGATATTTTTTGACTTGTTAAAATCAAGTGATAATCTGTGGTACTGTGCACGCACGCAAAGCCCCTTCCTCCTCCACAACACCAAAATAATAATAATAATCACCACAAAAATGAGGGCAGAACAGCAGAATAAGACAGTGACGAGAACTAAAGCATATTGATGCCCAAATGCATGAGAGTACAAAAATGTTGCCTGGTTCTGGGAAGGTGTCGATGCTGGCACCAAGTGTGTTTCCCTGGGGAGAAACCCACATCCTGTAATTTACCACCTTGGTAAGAATTAGACATGCATTTCACATTGGTTGGCTTTATTGATTGATTGATTGATTGATTGATTGACTGACTGACTGACTGACTGATTGACTGATTGATTGATGAACATTATATCCCACCCTTTATCCAAAGACCACAGGGTGGCTTACAGTATAAAAGCACAAAATACATAGGAAAAACAATAAATAATAATAATAACCCACAAAACATTTAAAAGACCATAGCTTGTTTAATCAGCTCAAGGTCTGGGAATTGGACAATAGAATGGAGCAATAAATCTTCTCCATTGTCAGCATGTTGATTAAACAAATTTCGGGTATGTTATTGCTCTCCTTTGTTTGGCAAATATACCTGTACACTTGAATAAGTTGCCAGAAGTACGATAAGTGAGGATTTTTCAGCTGATCTTGTAAGGCATTTGTACTGCCAAGTCCCACTAAGATTTCCATTTATTGTCAAAGATCCAAAAAGCCTCCTTGAGACCACGTGAGTAAGACTGATGGGCTGAATTACTTGCTCAAAGACAGTCTGTGCTTGGGACTTTGCAAAGGTGCCCTTCCCCTAGGAGAGATGGGAAGCCTCTGGGGTATTGGCTGAATGTACGGTTGTGGAAGCCCATGAGTATTTGTAATTTTGATGTTTTCTCCGACCTTAGACCCATCTGGTTAATTTGAGTAAATCTAAGATACATCTGTTTAAACCAGATGTAACTATAGGGACATTCATGTTCCGGGGTACCCACACTTTTGGCGCCCAGTAGCACATCTGGGAATCTAAGAAGCTGTCATGAGCACCACAAAATATCCATTTCACATCAGAAAAACTGGCTATGCTTGCAATGCTCCCCCCACAAAAGGCAAAACACCTACCTTTGCAAAAAAAACACAACAACACAAATTTTAAAACGAGCAACCGCTACTACCAAACAACCCAAAAACATTTTTACTGAGATACAGCGTAATGTAGTTGTTAGAGTGTTTGGTATTGCATGTTGTGGAGGATGATTTTTAGTTTGTTTTAATCCTAGGGCTGAGAGAATGAGAGGACTAGTTACATTTGCCCTTGTATAAAAAAAAAGGTTGAGTAATCGGGGAGGGAAATGAAAAGGTCTTGTGCATTGTGATGCAGTGATAATCAATTAAGTGTTACATCATACTTGCGGATTACAAACAGAACAGAGCAGTGGGGACTGAGCTGATTATATGTGCGCTGCCGGGATCTTAAAATGGATTCAGCTGGCAAGTTGTGCAAATAAGGAAATAAGCACAATTGCCTCCAACCATGGGATTTTTACTTTTTTTTAGGGTATTCATAAACTCCTTTACCAAGATTTAATTTATCTGCCTTGGGCAAGGAAACAATTAATGATATTTGTATAGTATAGTCCAGCCTTAAATAATTCATAGCCCAGTTAACTGCCCCTGGCAGAAATTTGAAGATCCCTAAATCAAACGGCTGCACACAATCTACTCCCCGCCCCGGGCTGTGGCTGATAGGGAAGAATACAATTGCACATCCATTTGGCAAATCATACATTGGAGTATCTGTGGGTCTTCTGACAGCGTTGGAAGTCATTTGGGCGTGAGAGATGTAGGGTTTACATTGTTGTCTTCTTGGGAAATTGTATGCCACTCCACTTCTTGCCTGTCTTTTCACCTTCATTCAGAGCCAGATCACTTCAGGGAAAGGGCGGTGCCCTTTGTCTCCTTCAAACTGCCCTGTTGCAGCCATTAGCCCATAGGCCCTTTTTTGCAATACAAATGGAGACTGGTCCATTTATTTAATACGTGTATCCTGATGTAGACAGTTTGCTTTCATATGAAGCTGTGAGAGAAACTAGATTGTAAAGCTGTGGTTTGTGAGGAGGAAGGGGAGCGAGAATGTATTAGGGCAAGGTGCAAAACATGCACTCTGCCCCGTCCCCAGCCCCGCTTCTATGTCATAGTTGACCAGGCAACAACTCTATATTTGTTCCATCCTCAGGCTTTATTAAGCATGGGAACTTGCAGTGCCATAGGTTTGTGCCTTTATTTGCATTTACTTATATGTTGGCCTGTACACCAGCCTTTCTCAGTCTGGTGTCCTCCAAATGATAAGAATGTTGAAGCTCCGGGGGAAGGATTCCAAACTGATAATCAATAAATAAAATAAAATAATCTGGCAACACTACCCCATTTCTACGCTGGCCTGTATGCAGTGGTTTCTTTGTCTAAGGCTAGTTCACAATTGCTACCTGCATGCTAGAAATCCATCAGTCCTCTTACACTTGGGTCCCTAATTCATCGCCAATGTAATACACTTGGAAAACTCGGAGTTAGTCAGTGGAAACAGATTGGTTGTCTTCAGTAAAACCTAATACAAACTGAAAACATTGGCCTACTAGAATCTTTCATGGCTGATTGGCCACATCCAATCTGTTGAGAGGTTTCTGCAATGGGGGAAACCAAACCTGAAATTGCTTTTGTTTTGTCTAGAAGTGTATCACCAAAAAGTAAATCTTATTTTTTTAAATATTACGTGTACCTTTATTTTATTTTATCTCAGATTTACAGTCTGAGATCCACATACGCTTGGTGGATCTTCATATTATCTTGGCAAATCCTTTATAAGATATTAAAATACACCCACATCAATAGCACCCACAACAATGTACTTCGAGTGGCTGGGTTTCTTTTCCCATGTTAGGAGGATAGCAACTGCAGAAACAAAAATCTCAAAGTCTACAAATGAAATACAAAACATAAATCTATTACCACAAAACCATTATGGAGATGATCCAAAGGATATACTATCTCTCACATATATATCTTACCCAAAACTTATATTATGATTCTAAGAGTATTCTAATCATTTGTCCACAGTAGATGAAGACATCACTCCAGCCATCCCCTTATCACCACTTCTGCACTAAAATCCTGTAGCTGTGCTTCTCCTCGTATCAAACATGTGTTATCAAATCCTTAGGACTTATCTGATTAGATCCTGTAAATATGGATAATATAAACAACTCTGGAGTTAAAACCTATCTGCACTTTTATAATTTCAACATGAACAAAAATTCAATACTTTTTAACAAGCTGGGTAGTTATAATAACTGTTGACTTGGAAAGTAGACATTGTTTCTAGTGCAAGTTGGCACTGCGTTGTGGTATGGTGTTAGCAGTGTGTCTGCCTTCATTTCAGCCAGTTTTCTTAGAGTTCTCTCCTTGTCAGGATGCAAAAGGTGCCTGAACTTAACATTTGAAGATCAGACCCATTTTTAAGTAGTTGTTTCTTCTATAAGCCCCCATTGTACTTGTCACCCAAATGATAGCCTGTTTTCCAGAGGAAAATGGAAGCATCTTGACCATGGTGGGGTTGTTTTAAAAGGTAGGCCAAAAAGAGGGCATCCCATCATACTTATTGCATACGGATTCAAAGTACAACAATGATCTTGGGACGATTTCTTTATGTCAGTAGCAGTGGGGCATGAGCCACGCAAGATGCTTTTCATTTTTTATGGACAAAGGAGAAAGGCTACTGTGCCTGAGAAGTAACAGAAGTGCATAGCTCAGGATTACTGAATGGAACAATATTTTCCAGATGTTTGGCATGGCTGTTCAGCTGGGTTCAGCTCTCTCTTTTCATGTAGCCAGGAAGGAGAATAAAATCTAGCTTTCAAGTTTTGTGGTGCAAGAACAGGATATTAAAAGGTTCTCGGGAGGAGAAGATGTACATTCCAATAATTTTATTACAGATTGTGTATGCCATGATCATTGCATGTATCTTTTCAAAGTACTGAGAATTCTTTGTTTTCAGGGCTCTTTGGTTGTAACAGGTTTGAAGCATCTTTAAAGATGTAATTTAAATATGCCACTTCAGA
Organism: Podarcis bocagei; assembly: GCF_964188305.1. NCBI lineage: Eukaryota > Metazoa > Chordata > Lepidosauria > Squamata > Lacertidae > Podarcis > Podarcis bocagei. The sequence goes on from NC_138133.1 coordinate 29,723,341, forward strand.
AGATCAAAGTATATTTGAAGGTACTGTTGGGTTCATACTCAGAGTAAGGTCCATTGGCATCATTGGATTTCCATCAGTCACGAGCAACGTATTTTACTCTGAGCATGACTTAGGCAGATACCGCCTGTTGTCTGTCTGGATGAAGATGGTCTAGAGTTAGACTGTAGCATTGCTCAGGCCAATGAGCAAGCCTGACCTAGAAGCATGGATGGGCAAGGGGAGGTGCAGGAAAAAAACCACCTGACCCATTCTGACCTCATGTTGAGGCTTCCTAGTTCAGTTGGAGGGTCTCCCGCTAACTTCTCCAGAGAAGTTGTGAACCGCTCTGAGATCTACGGGTATAGGGCAGTATGCAAATATAATAATAATTTAATTAAAAATAAAGAAATAGGAGTGTGGTGATGTGCAAGCTGACACTCCACCCTCCCAGTACACATTTGAGACATCATTCAGATTGCAGACTACCGCAGCTTTGACAGGTATTTGCATTTTGATTCCTTGGCATGTCTAGTAATTCAAGCAGACTGCAGCATATCAAGCGCCAAGCATGGTGCATCGCTCAGTGAGGAGATCATGCTTTGCATGCAGAACCTGCCAGGTCCAATCCCCAGGCTCTCCAGTTAAAAGGATCTCAGAAAGCAGTGCTAGAGAAAAGGCTGCTGCTCAAGTCCTTGGAGAGTGACTGCCTGTCAGGACAGTACTGAGCTAGATGGACACAATGGTCTGAGTCCGTATAAGTTAGCTCCATATGTGATTTGCCTCTGTCCCAGTCAATGACTCCAGGTAACAAGCATGTGTTAAGAGCTATATAGGCTGCTATAGAGAGATGTTTTGCTGCCTGGTGTGCTATTAATCCTTTTGTTAACTAAAGGGTCAGACATTCTCAGATTAAACTATCGCTAAGCAGATCTTGATGATACTATAGTCAATAATTTGCATAGTGATGGAGCCTCCAAGTGCACATTAACAAGATAAGTAGGTTGTAGAAATGCCATTGTGGTCTGTTGTGTCCATAATCCATAGCTAGGAACATTCTTCAAGTTATTTATGGGCCATGATGGTATCACTCATCCATGTTATAAGGAGGAATCTCGGCGTATATCACCTGAAGATATAATGATTCTGGAAGAAGCTGTGTTAAAAACAGTTAATACAGTGCATTCTGATACAAAACTAAATGTCTAACACACTGGCTAATGTTCAGTTATGAACAAAGATGTCTAATGTGATGTGATTTATTCTTAACTGGGTGAAAGATTAAACAGCGCAAAGATACCTTATGCCAAACTTCCAAAAGAACTGAATATTATGACCTGCTTAAAATATGTTGATGTTGCACAAAAGAAGCAATAGAGAGCTCCATATTAAATGGTGTTCTTGTTACAATTACCGAAAGGACAGAAAAGGAATAAGGTTGTGGGGAGGGGGAGAAAATGTTGGTGTATGTTGCTGATTTCCATCTCCTAAAACTGCAGTTATCCAGAAAGTCTGTGATCCTGCGTCATGTAGACTTGCATGTATATGTTTATACTTAAGACTGTGACCTAAAGGATTGGGTTGCCTGATGTCTTCATAACCTAAACCCAACAAATACTGTAAGTAGTTTGGGACTAAGATTCAGCAAGTAGGTTTTAAAAAATTAATTTGTGGACATATACTTGCAGGATAAAATCCATCCAGCCCCAATTGGTTGCTTCTTTTTAGTAAACAATTGCTGATCTGGAAGGCGATTGTGTGCTACTGTGCTACCGATTGACACAGATCTTATTTCGCTAATGAAGTTTGCATATCCGTTGTTGTAAAAGATTGATATTCAATCTGAAGCCCACTCAAGCATCCCCTCCATCTCTGCAAATGTCACTGGCGGTGTCAGTTTGTCGCACGAAATTTTAGAAAGTAGGTCAATTTACTCTACATGGATCTTAGTTTTTCACAAAAAGTCAGAGAGATTGAGCTAGTAAAATTGGGGTGGGGGAGTTCTGAGAAGAGCATATACTTATTATCACAGTTACTTTCATCTACCACATCCAGTGTTATTTGTTGAAAGTGGTCTACAAACAACCTTGTGCCCTTCATCGGTTTTAGTGAGGTGAGAACAGCCTATTGAGTCTCTGCATTATCACAGAGAAGAGTTTCATTAGTCTCACCATTTCAATCCAATTCTAAGAGTGCTAAAAGCTGTGGTTGACCTTTCTCTGAGGGCTATTAGGCACAATCCAATCAAAGTTAGACATTTAAATTACATTGATTTCAGTGGGAGAGTTAAACGTATCCTTACCTGTCCCATTGAAATGACTGTTTATGGATTGTGTCTATCATTAAGTATTTCAGCAATGTAGACCAATTTGAATACCACTGAAGCAACACCTACTGTTCTGCTTGGAGCAACAGCCACAGCAGTGCTGAAGAAAGACTTCAGTGGCACCCTGGACAGCTCCAATGGCTCTGGCAAGAAATTCTGTAGGAGCAGAGCTCAAATGTTGTTTCCGCAGCTGTCATGGTTAGGCTAAGCCTTAAACGAGAGCCTATATCAGAGAGAGCCCAGATTCCTAAACTGAGGAATCATGTGCAAAATCTGTACTTACTCCAAAGACACACTTCATGATCCATCTTCTTCCCCCAGCCGCTATCGCCTACCCAAAAACCTTTATAGGTTCTTGGCATATTGTGGAAAGGGTCTTCCTTCCTGATGTGGCAGCTCCCTCTGACGTTTCCTCCTCTAGCCAGAGCTTGCTAGTGGCACATAGATAGACTCTTTCTATCTGATACATCTCAGGTTAAATCCTGTAGGCCCACTGTGGTCTTGAGTTCCAATACCGTAATTCCTTTTACTCTTCCAGTGGGTATAAACTGGCAAGTCTAGGTAAATTTGCAGCCTCGAAAAACACTTTCACATCTTTTTGAACAGAAAGAGTATGAAACAGAACCTGCTGTTAGCAGTTGATACCACAGCCCACAACTATTTCATAATGGTTAAGAACTGTAATTGATGCTAGAGTAGGGTCAGATGAAGAAGCAAAAAAGATAATGGCAAAGAGCTGATATGCTGAAGCAGCTTTTTAAAAACAGTTTTATGCATAGTGCTATATATTTTATTGAGATTGTGCTCCATATTATAATATGCACTCATTTATTACCAGCTAGCCATTAACTGGAAAATACTACCTTAGGAAATGTACTGAGTAAATGTTAAACTCAGAAAAAGCGTATGTATTAGCAAAATTTGTACCTGGGATTGTTGTAAATTTAAGAAGATGAAGCACTGTTCTTTCTCTTAACACAGTGTGTGTGGGGTGGGTGTGTGTGTGTGTGTGTGTGTGTGTGTGTGTGTGTACTCCATATATATACTCATATACTGCATTTTCCTATAACCACTTCAGGACAAGAACAAATTCCATGTAGGAAACCTAAATAAATGCTTATGCAGGAGTTGATGAGAACAGTGCTATCTCTGGGTGTGCTTTTGAACCAGCAGATACATTTTTGGCCTTTGAACCTGGTGACTACCTAGGTGCACATTCCAATTTAACCATTAATTCATTAACTTGATCACATATTTGTCAGCATCGCCCTAGAGCCAGTGCGCCAACTGGACTCATGCACCTCAACCCCGACTGGGCTAGGCGAGCTGGGTAGCACCGCCAGAGACCTCCTTTCTCACAGGAACAGGTCACAGTGCTGTGGACTCACAGCTTAGAGCTGAGAGCACCGGATTCACTGTCTCAATAATACAGTTGTTGCGCAGCAGAGTTTTGCAGAGTCTTGCAGAGTATAAACCACTCGGAGAGCAGCTCTGTAGAGTATCTTCCTTTTATTTTATAACTACAACTATGATACAAAACTATATACAGAGCTGAATATTCTAAGCATAAATCAATGCTACACTGAGAGTCTGCAGCTGCTCTTAGCAGCAATCTTATCTCTAGGATCTCTAACACTCTCACTCTCTCCGATACACTGACTGACTCTCTCTCACACACTCAGATATGTTGCTGGGCAGAATAAGTAGATAGGCAGGACACGCCTCCTCTTCTCTCTGGAGTCAGCAGAGACCATCAGGAGATGGTCAGGAGATTCTTGGGTATGGGAGGGGTGAAATCTCCTCAATATTGAGCTTGAAGGTCCCATTAACAGTGTGTGTGTGGTAGCTAGATGAAAAGTGCTGGGGGGCATGAATGTTTTGAATGCCTAATATCAGGAGCAAGCAAGCCAGCAGTAAATCCCATGAAGTAAGTAGAGTTTATTAGAAAAAATAGGATCTCTTCTTCAGTAGGTCTTGCCCCTATGAAGTCATTGCAGAGACTGAAGGTCCCCTCCTCCCCACAGGGTTCCAGCCTCTTCAGGCTTCTTTCCCAAGCAAAAAGACTGTACCTGCTCCTCCTACTTCATGCCTCTTCTGGTTCTGGGACACCAGGAGGGAGGGGAGCTTGTCACAGCAGGAGAGGGGAGACCCTCATGCCTCTTAACCTCCCGGCCTCCCTCCTCTCCTGCTTCAGCTTCCTCCTCTGATTCTGGACTGGTATCTGCCACAGACTCTTCCTGCTCACTAAACCCTGTTACCTCTTCAGCTTCTGTCCCCTCCTCCTCCCAGTCTGCTCCCTCTTCTCCCTCTGACCATTCATCTTCATTCCACCACCAATCCCCTGGTTCTGCACCTTCTTCCCTTGGGGGTTCCCGCGGCTAGTTCCTCCCGCCTGCATCCAACCAGTCCATTACATCCATGTTGAATTCATTGTGTGAAATGGACACCACAAACAGAGTCCAGCTTTTGACACAGCACCACTACAAACACAGTAAAAAAACATTTTTGTGGTGATGTCCCAAAGCTGAAACCTTGAGGGAATGTACATAACCCGTCCGCCAAAAAACAGTGGCCAACATATATAGGATTTCCCCACCCTAGAAAGTACATGTAGTGTCATGCTTCTGATCCGTAAAGTGGAATTCTCTCCCAGATTTCTCTCAAGAATAGATATGAATGAGATTTATGAAGCCTATTGCACCTCTGTTGTAACTGTGTTTTGTACTGCAGCCTTAATAAGGTGAACTTTCTGTGACACTTTGCCTTTACTGGATTTCTGTTGATGTGTTCTCGGATATCTCTCTCAGCTTAAGGAGAGAAGCAGCATTTATCCTTGCGCTGAAAACATTGACGATGTTGCCCTTTTCTGGTGTGGATGGTTCAGAGGGGTTTTTATAGAAACCCATCCACTGTAGCAAAACTCCCTATTGCCTCAGCAGGCACCATATAATTAACGTAACCTTCTTAAAAACAGTGTTGGGCACATAGCAACTGTGATCTGAAGTGTGTTTTTGAAGCTATAATTGCAGCCCATTGAGGAATTGAGCACAAGCAACTGGTAGCAGGTGGTTGTGTGGACATGATGCACTAGCTGCTTTTAAAGTTTGTCAGTGATGGGTTTTATTATAGAAGTCAGGCTGAGTAGCTATTCTCACAGCACTATTCCCAGCTGGTGAAGAAAGATTTTTCTTATTGTTATTATTATTCTCTGCACAGTTTCTGTCCCACTAATGTAGCTCAGCCCAGACATTATCCCACATTTTCCCAGTGGTTTATTTTATTCAATGCAACAGTGAGAAAACAACTCAGGGACATGGTTTGTTTAATGTATAATAGCCCCATAGTGCTCATTCTTTAAATAAAATTGGGCTTTCTTTAATTACATTTGTCTGTAGAGAGGGCAAAGTGGTTGAATATGTTTCACTTCTAAAAAACAGGACAAGTGAACAGGAGCTTGTGCTGTGAGGTGTCTGTGGTTACTTTCCTTTCCCTCCACAACTGCTTTCCTCAGCGCAACCAAGCCATTTTGAGAGGCTGGGTTCAGAAGGCCCATACGCTTACTTATGATATCACATCCCACAATGCTCTCTGCCTTTCTCAGCAGCTTTTTCTAGACAAGTCAGGTCTGGTGCATGCTGCTGTGTTTCCACAAAAACAAAATCCCTACATCAGAGCAAGTGGCTCTCTTATCGCTTAACCTTTAATCCACAGAAACATTTGCACCAAATGTTTCCCAATTCCCAAATGATTGAATTGTTCAATTTGTTCCTTCTGGTTTAGCATATCTCTAGTCTATGCAGTTAAACACAATTGCAAACTACAGTTTTCTCTGCACTTACCACTTAGTTATAGCAACCAAACATTGTAATGAAAAGCAGATGTGCCGCACTTTGTTCCAAATAAGAAGAGAAATAAATAGAAATCAGATTGCAGGGCAAGCTGGAGAAGCTTTAGGCTGCCCTCCCAACCCCACTTGCATGGGAGTAAGCTCCGTTGAATTAAATTGGGCTTACTTCTGAGTAGACATGCTTAGGATCACACTGTTAAGGTAGGAGGAGGCCAGGAGAAAGGACATATGGCTATGGAGGATTTTAAAACCCTTGCAAGTTAGCCTGAAGTATTTGCAAATCTATTTTAAGTACATGAGCCATGTTTCCCTGCAATTTAGGGTGGCTGAGGTTTTATGCTTCATTATTGGTTCAATTAAACTCAAACTATTTATTTCTGGTACTCCCATTACGGAGGACGAAATGGAAGGGATTCAGAGCAATGCAACTAGCTAGAAGTAAAACAACCAAGTAGTTGGTTGTAAAACAACCAAGAAGTAAAGCTATGCTTTAGCTGATTGGGTTTATTTTTCATCCTACTTCTTTCTCTTCACTCCTTCCCCTTCCACCCTCCAAAATGAGAGTGATGCAATTATATAGCTGGTTTTACTTCTGCTAGCACATAGCCTCCATAGCAATAATAATAATGCTTGATAATTCTATGAATTAGGCAGGATTGTTAGTCTCACAATACCAACTGCTTTTCATGGTCAGGAGAACATGAACATTCAGATAGCGATAAAGACCAATCTTGAAACAAGTCTGAATACTTTGATTTTAAATCCTGCAAGGTTGCAAGTACTAACAGGGTATTCTCTGTGATAGCCCCGAAACTTTTGTTTTTGTTTTTGTTTTTTAAATGATATTTATTGAGAATTTTAAAATTACAAAAAAAAAACCAAAGGAAAAAAGGAGGGGAAAAACAAATAACAATTAAGCAATACAAATCGATAAAAGTCAAAAGCAAAAAGCAAAAACAAAACACATAGCACATCACTACAGCTAATCCAGAATGCGGCAGCTAGACTGGTGACTGGGGGCGGCCGCCGAGACCACATAACACCGGTCTTGAAAGACCTACATTGGCTCCCAGTACGTTTCCGAGCACAATTCAAAGTGCTGGTGTTGACCTTTAAAGCCCTAAACGGCTTCGGCCCAGTATACCTGAAGGAGCGTCTCCACCCCCATCGTTCTGCCCGGACACTGAGGTCCAGCGCCGAAGGCCTTCTGGCGGTTCCCTCATTGCGAGAAGCGAAGCTACAGGGAACCAGGCAAAGGGCCTTTTCGGTGGTGGCGCCCGCCCTGTGGAATGCCCTCCCATCGGATGTCAAGGTGATGGACAACTACCTGACATTCAGAAGACATCTTAAGGCGGCCCTATTCAGGGAAGCTTTTAATGTATGATATTTTAGTGTTTTTTGGTTTCTGTGGAAGCCGCCCAGAGTGGCTGGGGAAACCCAGCCAGATGGGCGGGGTACAAATAATAAATTATTATTATTATTATTATTATTATTATTATTATTATTATTATCATCATCAAAATCAGAAAGCAAAAATAAACCACAAAGATTTAAAAACAGATCCAATATTCCCAAATCCTTAACTGTCATTACCTTATTTCATCGACCTCCTCACACCTCCCTTTTTTTGTATTCTAGTTGTTGATTGTCACAGCAAATCCTTTCCATTTTTCATAATATTCTGTCATTAAATTACCTTAATCTATTTTAACCTTATCTTACCATAAAAAACCCTAAAACTTAAAACTTAAATCTTATTTATACCAATTTCTCATAACCATAGCATATTCTTACATAGTTCTTTTGAACATTTCTGCTAAAGCCAAATAATTTTGTTCCAACATTTTTCTAATACTCATTAATTTGAGAAAACATTCCTAACCTAAATAGAATTTTTAAAAACTTTCTTCCAATCTTCCTCCAACGTCTCTTCCTCCTGGTCTCGGGTTTTGTCAGTCCTTTCTATCCCATCCATCTAGTTCATTAACCTGGTAACCTTATGTCCGAGGCCCTTAAGTCTCTTCCATGTCCCTTCCGCAGATCTTCTTCATATTTATACCTGTACTTTACTTTGTCTTCTGCTCCTTTCATTCGTGGAGACTCCAGCTTGACAATATTTTTGTCCCTTCTCGACAGATCAGCCCCTTTTCCATAGTCCACACTGAACTCCATGTGGTATTTAAAAGCATGTTTCAAGGTCCCTCCAAAGTTGAGGACCCCCACAACTCCAAACTCCTCCCGGCCCAGCGCCAGACTTGAAAAGTCAAAACATCCCTGCATAGGGGGGTCTATCCAGCCCCCCATCTCCAAGCCAAACAAGACTCTATCTCTCCAAATCTGGCTTTTTCCAGGTTCATTCGTCAGATCCAACAACTCATATTCCTGCTGGGCCACAGTTCCCTCCATCTCTGCCTCCCGGGGTCCAGCCACAGCCTCCTCCCTCATCTGATCTGGATAGCCCCGAAACTTTTGAATGCTCTTTCAAACAGAGAGCAACCTGGAGACAATGCTGCTGCCAACTTGGTGTTTGGAAATTAAGATGTGTGTGTTTTAAAGTAAAAATGAGTAGTTCAGTCCTATGCACATTTACTCTGAATCACATAAGTGTAACTAGGATTGCACCCTAAAGCTGCAAACCTGAGCATACTTTCTTGGGAGTAAGTCCCATGGAACTAGGTTGGACTTGCTTCTGGAGTAATCATGCATAGGTTGTAACTAATCCTAGGACTGTAAGTTCTCATTCTGGCATGGTGGCTTCATTGGGTTAGATTTGTGAGAGGTGACTTCCGGTCGGCGCCAGCGCTTAATGGCGGTCCTACCTCCGAGCTCCGGAGAAGGACTGCTTCGCAAGTTCGGGTCTTACCCGCTACGGCGAGCGGGGGACCCCTAAAATCCCAGGCGCTGAAGCCTGAGAACAAGGAGACTCGGTGGGCACCTTCGCGCCCCCCGGTACCGTGAAAGAGCCTTTTTAAAGGCTACGGATCGACATCGGGAGAGAGCGCGGTGCTGAGAGTCGCTACCCAGCCTGCGAAGTGAAGCCGCGTCGCCATAAGCGGAGAGCGCCGATTCCTTCCTGAAAAGAAAATCTGGACTGAATTCCCGTGAGTAAGAGCTGGAAAACAATCGGGACCCTTTAAATTTCAGAAATTGGGCTAAAAACGGGGAGATTTAAACAAAGGAAGTCTGCCTCCCCCCGACTGCATGAAAGTGAAAGCAACGGAACTCTAAACTTGCATCCGTTTAGACCTGCTCTTTGATCATATAAACCGGACATTTAGACCCTTGATCTCCCCTCTAGCAAGCAGGGCAGAGGGGAGGTGAATTCGACTAATAACTGCATGATTTATTTGGAGGAAAAAATCTCTGCTATCTCATCTATTTGAATGCTTGAAACGGTCTGCCTTTTTAGTACACTGAGCTGACTTTTCCCTGTGAAGTGACACCTTGATACAAAGTTTCCACAGTGCCTGACTTTTGTACATTATAAGAAGAAACAGTATAAACAGTATACTGGGCAACTGTGGCAATTGGGAGTTATAAGACTTTAGCAATATTGACTTTGACTGGGTTAATCTCCTTTCTTTCTACATCTGGGACTGTCTCCTTTGTTCTTGTATTTGGAAACTTCCTTCTATGGCCATTTTGATTTGCTCCCTCTAGAGGACAAAGTAAAGTCCGGCACGGCCTAAGACAGTGGAATTTTCCAAGGGAGAATAAATCCCGTGGGAATTGACCTTGACATGAGTGGACCACAAGAAGAGATAACTACAAGAGCCAAGACCAAGCAACAACAACAACAACAACAGTTGCAGCTGCAACAAGCAAAGAAAAGAGGCTCAATCTCAGGCGCAACAGCCGGATTAGCTGGAACAACAGGACAAGACAAAGGAGCAGCCGTTTCTATGGAAGCTGTGACAGAAGCTCTGCTTAAGATAAACCAGACTCTGGAGTCTCTGACAAAACAGACTTCAGAGAACACACAAAAATTAACAGAAATATCAACAAGATTAAACCAGAATACAGAATCTATAAACAAACTGGTCGAGGAAAACGCCACCACGCGTCAAATTGCCGAAGAGGCCAAAGCCACTGCTGGAGAGACGCAGGAGAAATTAGAGCCACTTGCCAAGAAGGTCTATGAGCATGATGCAACTTTGGCCTTGTGGGAGTTACAGAGGAAAGAGAGAAATTTAAAATTAAGACTGATTCCGGAGAATGAAAGAGACAACCTTGTGGAATATTTGACACGGGAGTTTGCGGATTACTGGGACCTTGAGGAAGACGAATTCAAAATTACAACTGCCTTTAGACTGGGTAAAAAGCAAGATAGAAAGACACCGAGAGACTGTCTGATCACACTCAGATCTAAGGAGGAAAGAGATAAAATTTTAGGACTACACTTTGAAAAGGCCTTGCAAATTGGAAATTCAGCTGTACAGATCTTTAAAGACATACCAAAATACATTTTGGATTTAAGAAACTTCTACAAGGATTTGGTTCTTTTGTTAAAGAAAAATTCTATCCGCTTCAGGTGGGAGTTCCCACAAGGACTGTCATTCGACTACAAGGCAAAGAAAGTGAAAATAAAGACAATTCAAGATAAAGACAAATTTTTGGCAAGATACCAGGAGGACCTACAGAAGGGGACTGTGGACGTACTTGCAGAACAGAGGAGAGCACTGGATATCCTGAATCTCTCGTTTGGACAAAAACCACCACCATCAGAAGAAGAGCAACAACTTGGAGCTGTTGGAGGAGCCTTAAGAAAATAACAAGATGGCTTTGCAATTCCTTAGTTGGAATTGTAATGGACTGAATGGGCCTTTGAAGAGAAGACAAGTATTTCATATTTTGAACAGAGAACAACTGGACTTGATATGTTTACAAGAAACTCACATAACTAGAGCCCACAGGAGATTACTCACAAATAAAAGGCTAGGACAAGAATTTATTTCATCAGACAAAGTTAAGAAGAGAGGAGTGGTAATATATGTGAAGGAGAAATGGAATCCAAAAATGATATTCAAAGATGAACAAGGGAGATATCTGGCTGTGGAGATACAAGTACAAGGAGAAAAATTTTTAGTTGTTGGAATTTATGCACCAAATGAAGGCAAATCTGACTTCTTTAAGAGACTTCATGAAACTTTGACGGACTATCTGGATTACAATATGATAATCATGGGAGACATGAATGGCGTGGTCTCCACTAATATGGACAAGGCACAAAGACTAACAGTCACTAAAGAAGGGAGACTCCCTAAGACTTTTTTCGAAATGACAGAAAATATGGACTTGATAGACATTTGGAGAACAAGGAACCCTCTGGAGAGAGAGGGAACCTTTTTCTCCCAAGCAATGATGACCTGGACCAGAATTGACCAAATCTGGGTTACTAGTGGACTGGCTCCAAAGATTAAGAAAGTGGAAATCTGCCCAAAAACTTGCTCCGACCATAACGCCGTGAAGATGGAGATGAAACTCACAATAACTGGTCAATTTAGATGGAGAATGAATGACACCCTCTTTCGAGATAAGGAGATTCTCACGAAGGCCCAAAAGACCCTAAAAGACTATTTTGAAATAAATTTGAGGACCGACGTGGAGAAAAGAGTGATCTGGGACGCAAGTAAAGCGGTTATGAGAGGATTTTTGATTCAACAAAATTCAATAAAGAGGAAAAAACAAAATGAGAAAAAAGAGAAGATCTTGGAAATGATAAAGGAAGGAGAGAGGAAATTAAGAACAAAACCAAAGTCTCAGGACATTTTAAGAGAGATCAAGTTATATCAAACTCAATATATGGAATTGATGAACCAAGAGATTGAATGGAAGATAAAGCAAATGAAGCAAAAGACTTTTGAATCAGCAAATAAATGTGGTAAACTTTTGGCATGGCAATTGAAGAAAAGGCAGAAACTAAATACAGTTACAAGCCTAGAGGTGGATGGAAAGAACATATCTAAACCCAATGAAATTAGAAATTGCTTTTTAAGTTATTTCAAAAAACTCTACACCCAAGGCCCGCAAAATGAAGAAGATATAGACAAATTCCTTGGAAGATATGGATTACAAAATATCTCTCAGCAAAGTAAGATGGACTTGAACCAGAGAATCTCAGAACAAGAGATAGAGGCTGCCATTCAGAATATGCAACTGGGCAAATCTCCGGGACCAGATGGACTGACTTCTAGATACTACAAATCGCTGAAGGAATGGCTGATTCAACCACTAAGAGAAGTTTGTAATGAGATTCTTGAGGGAAAAAGGGCACCTGAATCGTGGAAAGAGGCATATATTTCACTCATACCAAAGTCAGAGACTGAAAAGACCCAACTCAAGAACTACCGCCCAATATCACTCCTTAATGTGGATTACAAAATTTTTGCAGACATTTTGGCAAAAAGATTTAAAAGAGTTTTGATGGAGAAGATTCATAAAGACCAAGCAGGCTTTCTCCCTAAAAGACACCTAGCAGACAATGTAAGGAATGTAATAGACATTTTGGAAAAGCTGGAGGTGAATATAAACACTGAAGCAGTATTGATCTTTGTGGATGCGGAGAAAGCCTTTGATAATATCTCTTGGAGCTTTATGAGGAAGAATCTTCATGGGATGGGGGTAGGCCAGGGTTTTGAGAATGGTATGGCTGCAATATACTCTGAACAAAAAGCTAAACTGATTGTAAATAATGTTGTGACTGAGGAACTTAAGATAGAAAAAGGAACACGACAGGGGTGCCCAATTTCCCCATTACTTTTCATTTCGGTTCTGGAGGTGTTGCTGAATATGATAAGAAATGACCAGCAGGTCAAAGGTGTGCAGGTCGGAGCTAAACATTATAAGTTAAGAGCGTATGCAGATGACCTAGTATTGACTTTGCAAGAGCCAAACACTAGTACGAAAAGGGTCTTAGAAATAATACAACAATTTGGCCAGGTAGCTGGATTTAAGTTGAATAAGCAAAAAACTAAAGTTTTAGGGAAAAACCTAACAGATATGGAAAAGGAGAAATTTCAGGAGGAAACAGGTTTGACAGTGGTCAAGAAGGTGAAATACCTAGGGGTTTACTTAACATCTAAGAATGTCAATTTGTATAAGGACAATTATGAAAAATGTTGGTCAGAGATTAAAAAAGATTTAGAAATATGGTCAAATCTGAAACTGTCAATGTTAGGCCGAATTGCAGTAATCAAAATGAATGTATTGCCTAGAATGTTATTTTTGTTTCAGACCTTGCAGATTCTTGACAAGATGGAATGTTTTAAGAGGTGGCACAAAGACATTTCGAAATTTGTCTGGCAGGGCAAAAAGCCCCGAATTAAATTCAAAATACTGACTGACGCTAAAGAAAGAGGGGGTTTTGCCCTGCCGGACCTAAAATTGTACTATGAGGCAGCAGCTTTTTGCTGGCTGAAAGAATGGATGCTCCTCGAGAACACAGACATTTTGGATCTGGAAGGTTTCAATAATGCTTTTGGTTGGCAAGCATATCTTTGGTATGACAAAGTTAACAGTACTTTTAAAAATCACATTGTTAGAAAAGCATTATTTAATGTTTGGATAAGATATAAAGACCTATTGGAAAATAAAACCCCTAGATGGGTGTCACCAGTGGAGGCTAAAGCAGTGAAGAAACTCAATATGGAGGTCGGATGGCCGAAGTATTGGGAAATCTTAGAACAGGATGGAGACAAGTTTAAACTACAAAGTCAGGAGAAATTGAAGCACAAAGTAGAAAATTGGTTTCAATATCGCCAAATAATGGAATTTTTTAAACAGGATAGGAAAATCGGTTTCCAGGTGGAGAAATCAAAACTAGAGACCGAATTGTTAGAACCCAATACTAAGAATTTATCTAGAATGTATAACTTGCTGTTGAAATGGAACACACAGGATGAAACAGTTAAAACTGCTATGATTAAGTGGGCGCAGGATGTTGGACACAACATTATGTCAGATGACTGGGAATGGTTATGGAACACCGGTATCAAATTTACGGCATGTAATGCCTTAAAGGAAAACATTATGAAAATGGTTTACAGGTGGTACATGACCCCAGTCAAACTGGCAAAAATCTACCATTTGCCCGATAATAAATGTTGGAAGTGTAAAGAGACTGAAGGTACTTTCTATCACCTTTGGTGGACATGCCCGAAGATAAAGGCCTTCTGGGAAATGATCTATAATGAAATGAAAAAGGTACTTAAATGTACATTTCCTAAAAAACCAGAGGCCTTTCTCTTGGGCATTGTCGGCCAATTGGTGACAAAGAAAGATAGAAATTTCTTTATGTATGCCACAACAGCAGCAAGAATACTCATCGCAAAGTATTGGAAGACACAAGATTTACCTACTCTGGAAGAATGGCAGATGAAAGTGATGGACTATATGACATTGGCTGAGATGACAGGCAGAATCCGTGACCAACGCAAAGAGACGGTGGAAGAAGAATGGAAAAAATTTAAAAGCTATCTTAAGGACTACTATAAACTGAATGAATGTTAAAATGTTGTGGTTGCCAGAAGCAATAGGGTACAGGGATACAAGGTTAGACAATAAAAGAGGACTAAGATGACAGAGATTAGAAAGTAACAATTGGGAGTTGCTAGTTCAAATATGGACATTGGGATGCAGAGAGGGGGGGTATGGGGAAGTCTAAGAAAAGAGGTTTATGAAAATATCTTTGAAATATCTTTTGTATGTTTGTCATTTTTTGTGTTTGTTTGTTGTTTTTTTTTTAAAAAATGTTGTAAAACCAATAAAAATTTATTAAAAAAAAAAATAGATTTGTGAGAGGTGCCAACAACAGAAGCTTGCCTGAAAGTTATGCTCTTGAGACTGTCACTGCCTGCTAGTGCCTACTTAGATGTGTCTGCTGAGAAAAAGGGCTGCTCTGCTTGTTCTTTTAAGTAGCTTAGCAGGGAAGAAGGCAAAGCACAGAGCCTCTGGGGAGAGGTTTTCTTCCCCTCCCCCCTAATAAGGTTGCATACACACCACACATTTAAAGCGCACCCACCACAAGAATCATGGGAACTGCAGTTTACTCTCATGCAGCTATACTTTCCAGCACCCTTAAACTACAGTTCCCATGATTTAGGGCAGGGGAGTGGTGTGCTGAAAGCATTTGGTACTTGAAATATTTGCAGGGGTCTTAAAGGTATGATTCCCCCCTACTATGGGCATAGCCAGGATTTATGTTAGGGGGGCAGGTAGCCATAATTTTTGTTGTGGGGGTGGGCACCCACCTGTCGTCATCCTCTATCTGGCTCTCTCTAGCAGATTTGGATTGAAATGTCTCAACAACAGTTGTTTTAAATTACTTTCTTTTGAGCCCAAGTGCTCTGAAAAATCTGTCAAAATCTTTCTACAATTGGTACTTTAAGTATTTTTATTTACTTACTTGATTTGGTGGGCAGCTGCCCCCCCTGCCTGCGCCCATGCCCCCTACCCACCCATTAATTTTGCTTTTCTAGTGCTTCCTTTTTATTTTCCTATTTAAGGCCACAATCCTAAACCCACTTGCCTTCAGTTAAGCCCCATTGAATTCTGTAGAAGAAGAGGACAAGAGTTGGGATAACTCTGTTACTCTTTCAGAGCCTTTGTGGCCCTTTAATCTTGTACCATCCTTTTCCTTTCGCTCCTCCCTGTTTTATTTAAAGACTACTGGTAAAAATATTGCCTAAAAAAAACACTTGCAATACTGATCTGGAGAAGGAAGTATCTTTCAGATGTGTGGGATCACCTTCCTGGATTATCTGCAAATGCTTGTTGAAAGGTGTTATACAAAGGGCAAGTGTTACTATTAATACCTGCCTTTGTCAGCACAATGTGATCTTGTCTTAAAACAGAACTTTTCTCTCTGGCAAAGGGGGGAAGGTTGGCCATCTGCTTTACTGACATAGGCTCCTTTCACTGTTTCTGCAGCTGAAGAAGTGGAGAGACTGGCAGCCATGCGCTCAGACTCGCTTGTTCCAGGGACACACACCCCTCCGATTAGGAGACGGAGCAAATTCGCCAATCTAGGAAGAATTTTCAAGCCATGGAAGTGGCGGAAGAAGAAGAGTGAAAAGTTCAAGCACACCTCAGCAGGTAATTTTGGCCCTTCTCTCGATGGTGGGTGATGCTTTGCTATTAAGAGCAAATGAGGAAATCAGAATCTGTCCGCTAGTAGGATTATTACAAAGCAGCCAAGGACTTGTTGTTGTTGTTGTTGTTGTTGTTGATTAAATTAGTCTACCACCCTATACCAGCAGGTCTCAGGGTGGTTCACAGGATAAAATCACAATATGGAAACACATAATACATAATCAAAATAAAAACAACCCAATAACTCTCCCCCCACACACACATTTTAAAAGGGGGATTGGATGTCAATCAACCAAAGACCTGGTTAAAGTGGAACGATTTTGCCTGGCGCCTAAAGGTTTACAATGAAGGCGCCAGGCAAACTTCCCTGGGGAGAGCATTCCACAAACAGGGAGCCACAGCAGAAAAGGCCTGTTGCCACCCTCTAGACCTCTTGTGGAGGAGGGACATAAAGAAGGGCCTCAGAAGATAATCTCAGGGTCCGGGTAGGTTCATATAGAAAGTGGTGGTCTTTGGGATACTGCAGTCCTGAGCTGTTAAGGGCATGTGCATGCTGTTGTATTTTTTAATGGATCTGTGGTGCTCAACCAATGCCCAGGCGATTCATGTGCCCACAGACCAATGCTCCAGTTAACCACATTATAGGTGGACTGTGCACAGGTGCCTTGTAGTCAGTAATTCCCTATAAAAACAATAATTAAAACACATACAGAATACAATAAAAATGATGGATATGGCAAATAAAAATAAATGTGCAAGTAGAAGATGAAAACACAGAAAACTGTGTTTTATTTGCTAAATTTATTAAATTTCTATACCACCCTTCATCCATTGATCCCAGGGCGGTTTACAATGTCAAAAGCACAAAAAATGCGCAACATAGTAACAAACAATAACCTCCCCATGGTTTAAAAGGCCATATTTATGTAGGTATGTATGTAAATGTCAGTTGGTTTCAGAACCAAAATGAGGCCACCCCAAAATATAATAGTGGCAGGCTGCTATATATTTGGGTGGCATCCTAGGTACACAGAAATATATTTTCAGATGGAACGAAAATGGCAATCCAGTAAGCAACCCCAAACTGCCTGTGGAAGGCTCTTTGCTTCCAGAATATTGATGGCAGCTGTGGAAAGGTTTGAGCGAAAAGGAAGCCAGGCAGTCAAGTCAACCAATCAAGGGGGCTTCCAGACACGGATAACTTAGTAGCATGCAATCATTGCTGCTGTGCTTTAAACTAGAATTGCAACTCTGTTTCCAGACTTCTAACACTATGGAGCAAAGTAGCTTCCCTCTTTCCCTAGCCCTGAATATTGGAGGGGTGTAGGTTTCCTTGGACCCACTTTGTGTGGGTTAGATATCTTCCTCCCCTGCCTGCAGCTTGGGACAGAGGGAGGCAGTGCCATTTGGAAAAAAGGGGTTAAGACAGTTTGTTCACATAGTCCACTAGACGCTGCTTGGAGGCCTCATATGAATACTAGCCTCTGTGTTTGGTCACATGTCTGATGTATTTATATCACTGCTCTTTCATTAATATCTGCTGACTGCATGGAACTTGGGAGTGAATTATACTTCATGGCATGTAAGATTCCACTGGCTTTGTTACTTTTACTCCTCCACTTTATCTGGATTCAAAATCTGTTGTTGTCAAAGAGACGCAGCCGTGCAAAAAAGCAAATTAGATCCCCTTCATGTTCTGTATAAGTCATCCTTGTAAGTCTCCCACAAGACTTGTACCACACACTTCAGATAGCCAGTTCATACAGCCGTATTGTAAACACCTGTGGCAGAAAAGCACTCAGAAGAATCTGCGTGGTTTTCTTAGTGAAAGTAGAAGAAAGAGAAGGATGCTTTTTCAAACTCTGCATGATAACAGATCAGGGCTGAGTTGGTATCTGATATCTCAAAGCTCAATACAGCGAGCCCTTTAATTTCCAAAGTAAATCAAAAGCAACCACAGGAGGTGCTGTAATGAGAGCTCGCACGTATTTATGACTAATCCTTCAGTGTACTGATAAATGTATTTTAGAAAAATATAATTCCCATCAGTCTCCTGGGGAAAATACAGTTCCGTTTCCCCCACTTTGAAGAGGATTAAATTAGAGGGTGGTGATAAATAAACATAGCCTATGGGCTCAAGCAGAAGGTTCAAGTGTATTTGATGCTCAGAGCTGGTGCAATGTATTGCACTTTTGTATCTCATCCATAGTTACCACAGGAAGACAAAGCCCCAAAAAGCTAAGCTTCGTAGTGTCCAGTACAGTGGTGCCTCGCAAGACGAAATTAATTCGTTCCGCAAGTTTTGCCATCTAGCGAATTTTTTGTCTTGCGAAGCACGGTTTTAACGGTTTAACAAAGTCGCGAGACGTTTTCGTCTTGCGAAGCAAACCCATAGGGAAATTCGTCTTGCGAGGCAAATCGAAAACGGAAAAACCTTTCGTCTAGCGAGTTTTTTGTCTTGCGAGGCATTCGTCTTGCGGGGCACCACTGTATTGTATTGTTCTTACTTAATATAAACAACTCGGTTTATATTAAGTTCTACCCCAAAGGGAAGCTTCCCGAGAGGTATATTAAAAATTATTATACGTAATTGTAACTTGCTCTGGGAGCCTTTTCTCAGCTGAGGAGTGAGGCAGAATACTTTAAATGAATTCAAGCTAGAATATGCAGACTAGATGATGCCTGATGGGACACCACTGACAGAAGTGGTGAAGAAAGATATGCAAAGCTGCTGTGTGATTCTCAGCTGAGCAGGAGGCAAGACCTACATTGGCTCCCAGTACCTTTCCGAGCACAATTCAAAGTGTTGGTGCTGAACTTTAAAGCCCTAAACGGACTCAGTCCAGTATATCTGAAGGAGCGTCTCCACCCCCTTCGTTTTACCCGGACACTGAGGTCCAGCGCCAAGGGCCTTTTGGCAGTTCCCTCACTGCGAGAAGCCAAGTTACAGGGAACCAGGCAGAGGGCCTTCTCGGTAGTGGCGCCTTCCCTGTGGAACGCCCTCCTACCAGATGTCAAAGAGAACAACAACTACCAGACTTTTAGAAGACACCTGAAGGCAGCCCTGTTTAGGGAAGCCTTTAATGTTTGATGTATTACAGTATTTTAATATTTTGTTGGAAGCCGCCCAGAGTGGCTGGGGAAGCCCAGCCAGATGGGTGGGGTATAAATAATAAATTATTATTATTATTATTATTATTATTATTATTATTATTATTAAGGACCCACCTGTAAGGCTTGCTTAAGAGTGGTTTTACCATCACAACCCTATGCTACCCTTTATTGGAAAATAATATTGTCTATTACAAGGTTGCTGATAGTGCATCATGTGGGAGAATAGGGGCTTGTCACATTTGGTAAGTGTACTATGACTTCACAGTAGTTAGCTCAAGCTACTTCAATTGCCACTCCAATCTTAGAATTGGAAAGGGACCCCCATCTAGTCCAACCCCCTGCAATGCAGGAATCTCAGCTAACCAAATAGATCCATAGGATAGGGAATGCCCTTAAAAAAAAGAAAGGTAAAGGACCCCTGACAGTTAAGTCCAGTCACAAACAACTCTGGGGTTGCGGCGCTCATCTCACTTTACTGGCCAAGGGAGCTGCCGTTTGTCCGCAGACAGTTTTTCCAGGTCATGTGGCCAGCATGACTTCTTCTGGCAAAACTAGAGCAGCGCACGCAAACGCAAACCTTCCTGCCGGAGCAGAACCTATTGCACTACTTGCACTTTGACGTGCTTTCGAACTGCTAGGTTGGCAGGAGCTGGGACCGAACAACGGGAGCTCACCCCGTCGCGGGGATTCGAACCGCCGACCTTCCAATCGGCAAGCCCAAGGCTCAGTGATTTACACCACAGTGCCACCCGCGTCCCCAAATGACAAATTGTACATGCATTCTTGAATAGGAATCGGATCAAAAATCTAGGCCTGGAGTTCCATAAATTTAGATATGCTCTCTATCTGGAAAGCAAATATTTAATATTAGCAGCATTTTACCTGAAGTCAAAGGCAGCCAGCAGCGCAATTCGAATATGTCCTGAGGAAAGGTTTGCAAGGTACACTGAAGTTAAACAGTTTATTATCTAGAACGTCATCTTTTCTAAAAACCATTAAAACTTTAATTAACATTGAGGCCCTGGAAGCCCTAGGCAACTCATGTTCAGGCAGATAACACTGTGACAGCCATAATTATTGCAAAAACTTCTAAATGACCAGATTGTATCTCAATAGGGATGGTCTATTTTACTTGATAAGGATTCATAAATGGCCAGATCTTATCGGTTTAGTAAAGGGATAGTCTACTTTGCTTGATAGCAATAGCTTATAAGTTGTGTAAAGGAAGCCAGCATGATGCCATCTGTACTCTAGAGAAATTGTCAACGTTATTTTCTGCCACATTGTGTTGAAATGTCTCATTTTTTTTCAGAGGAAGTGCTGACCTCCCCTTAGCTTTTGGGTAATGACCAACAAATCCCCCCAACCAGTCTGCACCATGTAGAGATTAGGGAAACAGGAAGGAGACAAAGTGGAAACCACTAGCAGTGAAGTTGTCACCTGATGCATAATTATTCCCCACCCCTGTTCTAACCATATGGAAGCAAAATAAAAAGTGTGTATTTAGACATGATCTAATGAGCTGCTGTGCTGATTAGCCCATACAAGCAAAGGATGACTTTGAACTGAAGTTGCCTCTAATGACTGGAAGAGAGGGATTTATAAGCTTGTAAATCCCAGTTCACACCTCAACAGCCACTGGGTGATCTTAGGCAAGCTGCTGTCTCACAGCTTTAGTCCCTGCCTTGTGTGTATTATAGGGATAATAGTGCTGGATTGCTTTACAGGATTTTGGACTACTGAAATGATATATTTCAAATGCTTTGTGCACTTAGGAAAAGCTTTGGATAATATTAGGCAATTTCCATGGCTGAGTTCTGTATAAGGATGGGGGGAAGAGTTCATTTGGTCTGCATTTCGCAGAGGACTAAATTGATCTGATACTCACAAGCTCACTTGTGGATCAAAATGCATTTTGCAATGCATTTTCTGCGCACAGTATACATTTTACATAAAAGAGAGACACGAAGGGTGGTATTAATGGGACGCGGGTGGCGCTGTGGTCTAAACCACAGAGCCTAGGGCTTGCCGATCAGAAGGTTGGCAGTTCGAATCCCTGCAACGGGGTAAGCTCGCGTTGTTCAGTCCCAGCTCCTGCCCACCTAGCAGTGTGAAAGCACCCAGTGCAAGTAGATAAATAGGTACCGCTCCGGCGGGAAGGTAAACGGCGTTTCCGTGCACTGCTCTGGTTCGCCAGAAGCGGCTTAGTCATGCTGGCCACATGACCCGGAAGCTGTCTGTGGACAAACGCTGGCTCCCTCGGCCTATAGAGCGAGATGAACGTGCAACCCCAGAGTTGTCTGCGACTGGACCTAACGGCCAGGGGTACCTTTACCTTTAAGGGTGGTATTGAATGTTGTGCTCTTCCAGTTGTTTCATCTGTGCAACTGGAAGAGCCTGCTAGATGAAGTGATACCCCTCTCCTCCTGTGCACTGTTCTGATGGTTCTCCCAACCTCCCCAATCCGATTTCTGGGGTGTTGGTGGTGGGGAGGGAAAGGGGAGAACGCTCTGCTGCAAATACAAAAGTCTTTGCACAGGGCTTCTTCTGATGGGGCTGGTTAACTGAATCCTGGTGTGTATTTTACTGGTGAATGCATTGAAAAGTGCATATTTTATGTAAAAAAAAGTGCTAATTATTGGAAGAGTGCATACAAAATGTGTACAATGAGACACAGTGGCAAGCAATGGGACTCCAGTGTCAGAGACGACCTATAGAGGATGGAATTAGGTGCTCAGCACATTCCCAGTTTTGCCATGTACAGGGTTAACTCACTGCAATTGGGCAAGGAAATTGGAATTAAGACACCAAAGCCTATTTCAGGGCTGGGGAGACTGTGGTCCTACAGATGTTACTGAACTTCAACTCCCATGAGCCCTAGCAAGCATGGCTAATAGCCAGGGGTTATGGAAACTGCAATTTAGCACTATCTGGAGGGACAAATGTTCTTCACATCTGCCCTAGCTGGTCCCTTGATTTCAGCCACATACACCCAAGCTGAATTCTAAATTACAGTGGTGGAAAAAGACTAACCTAGGCAGTCAGTAATGCTACCAAAATTTATCAATTGTCATCAGTGTTGCTTTTACTTCTGGCCCATGCTGCTGAAGAGGATACCATCTTCTAAAGCAAGTGAGGTTCTTTGCATGATTTGAATACCATAGAGGTTTTTGTGCTCAATGTATTCTGGGGGATGTGTTGTTCTGAGATACAGTTCTACCCATCCCTGTGCAACAAGTCCAGCCTATTCTTCTATTCCCTATTCTACTAACCTGTTAAAAGTATGAGAAGCCCTGTCTTCCTCCAACATTTGTGAGCGCTACCACTTGCTCAAGCAAAGTCCAAGACCTGACCCCAAAAATATTTTTGGATGATCTAGAAGCAGCAAAACCTTTCTGCAAGAATTCGGGGTGGGGTGGGGTGGGAGTGGAGTGGAGTGGTTGGGTATTTTGAGAGCAGTTCATTCTTCTTGTTAAGCCCATGCCTCAGAGAGAAGAAGATGCAGGATATGACCCCAGTTTTTTAGACTTGCTGATGGGGAGACATGTGCTTTTCACAACACACATAGTAATAAGATGAGAAGAAATAACATGGGAAGTAGTTACCCAGTGGACCCTGCCTCTGATAGCTTTAGGCCTCAATTGCCTATTTTACACAGCTGATACTTGTAGCAGTTGTCTATTTTTGCACACGAGTTGGCAAATGCAGGCTGCTGATGAAAAGGGATGTTTGTGTTTCTGTGCGGCTGAATCTTTTGTGAAAATCTGCTGCGTAGCATATTTTGAGCCATTAAGAAGCGGGTTTTGCCTTGCTGGATTGAAGAGGCTTTTTAAGAATGTGCTAACCCCCATGCCATCACTTTAATGGCACACTGGGGGGGGGGGGAAGAATCCTTAAATGTGTCCAAGGAATGTTTAATGAGGCCATTTGGATTTTATGCTAATTACACTTCCAGCTGCTATAAAGATTATATGCAACAGCCTCAAACTTCAGTTCTGTGATGTTCTGCAATGGTGTATTACTGCAAAAGTGGGGGGGGGAGGGGGACAGAATGCTGTTAATCTGTAAGGGAGGGGATGTATAAGACAGGATTTAAAGCCTGAATAGGTAAAATAAAATAAAAATGCAACTGAGTGTTCGTATTTTCTCTCTGTGTGTGTGACTAGTAGGTTGCATCATATGTTAAAAAGAGGCTTTGCCAACAAATTTACTAATAATGAAATCTCTGGATCTGCAGGTTTACTTTCTTTAAAAATCAATTCTCATATGTAAGATGGGATTGTTGTCGGCTGAAGCTGCCAAAATGTGTGGATTTTGTCAAAACAAAGTCTTTAAAGCCTTTTCAGGCACAGCGAGGCAAAACTGGCTTAACGTAAAAGTCCTGCCAATCACAAACCCATAATAGTTGGATGTTGATGAAATGCATGTCTGCAGTCGTTTACGTCTTAGGTATTTTTGGTACCTATGTAGTATATGTTGGAGTTTCCGTTAGTCCTTTCTTAATCACTAACTATAACTAAGCATGTGCATATTATAACTGTACTTGATCTCAACCCTTCACATCCAGGGTGACATGAAGCTATGTGGATAAGCAGGTGTTTTGCATTCCAAAGATTCAAGGTTCAGTCCCCATCATCTCCAGCTAAGGTAGTTCAAACTCTGGAGAGCTGCCACCAAATCAGCATAGTAAGCAAACTGGAGCTCACTGATCAGTGGTCTGACTTGATGTAAGGCAACTTTCTGTTTTTAATGTCCGTGTCAATTTGATCCTCTGTGGATACTCTCACAGACACACATGGAATGAATGGAGCAGGGGGAAAGATATTTTTACCAGCTCTAACTGTTTCATTTATCTGAGAAAAAGTATAGTTAAACTATATAGTGAAACTAAATAAATATTGACTTAAGGAGACATTTATGATCTGTTAAAGCTGTAGAAAATGCAACCAGGAAAACCCTTGTAGTTGCCTTCTTTAAGAACCCCCTCCCCCCAAATCAGTGCAGTTTTGGAAAGCTCCGTTTGCCATCTTGATTCAAAATGGCATCTAAAGGTATCCAAACTTTGAAAAAAACCTGCTCCTTGGAACCATCACGCAAAATTTGGTTACAATATCACATAGCTATATAAACAACCTTCCAAAATATTTAGTAGTTTAGAATTATTATTATTATTATTTTATCTTATGCTGGGATTCTCCCCACCGCCCATTTAAAGACCTAGAAAATGTTAATATCAATAATGATAACAAATGCCCTTCAAACATCCTTCACTGTGAAAATCCATTGCTCTTGCTTTGCAAAGCAGTCCTGCATTACTGTAAAGGTTCTGCAAAGTTTCTCTTGTCGCCCAGTTCCCATATGATCTGAATACGTACGTACATGGAAAACAAAGAGGTCTTGCCATAAAACAGATGCTTATCAAAATCTGGGACAACATCCAGCAATCATAGGCCAGACTGATAGAAGTTGGAAATATACTAGTAGCCAGAATTTGTGCAACATCTAGAGGACAGCCATTTTAAAATTTAGGGCTTGTGCACAGTTTCAACAGAGTTTCCCCAGTATCAGGATAAAAAAGGTAAAGGTACCCCTGACCATTAGGTCCAGTCGCAGACGACACTGGGGTTGTGGCGCTCATCTCGTTCTATAGGCTGATGAAGCCGGCATTTGTCCACAGACAGCTTCCGGGTCATGTGGCCAGCATGACTAAACCGCTTCTGGAGAACCAGAGCAGCGCACGGGAACGCCATTTACCTTCCTGCCAGAGCAGTACCTATTTACCTACTTGCATTTGACGTGCTTTCGAACTGCTAGGTTGGCAGGAGCTGGGCCCGAGCAACGGGAGCTCACCCCGTTGCGGGTATTCGAACCACCAACCTTCTGATTGGCAAGCCCTGGGCTCTGTGGTTTAGACCACAGTGCCACCCACATCCCTAGTATCAGGATAGTCATGTGAAATCTGTGTTGGAACCTCCATTTAGTGCTAGGTCTGGAACATTGATTCATCGTTAGTATAACGAATCTGGTTCCAGGCTGTGGAGAGAGATGCAAAACCAGAGCCAGGTTCGAGATCAAAGCAAACATGCAAGACTATGTCAGTCTAAGAATTAGATTTCAGCTCTATTGGCTTTTAGCTAGACAGCAATGGAAAAAGTTGATCAGTAGTGGGATTGCTTGCTGTTAGTTTTGCCTTGTACCTTTACTATCAAGGAGAAATGTTTATGTGCCTTAGCCTAGTACTGCTGTTCTTGTTTCTGAGTCATGTGCTTTTATTATTCTCATCTGCTTGCAATACAACAGAAATGCATGTATAAATTCATTGATTTTTATGAGGCATAATGGGCAATTGCATATTGAATTGCTGCTAAGAAAAAAAGAGTTGTGTCCTGTGTTGTTTTGGTGAATTTCTGTTTTGGTGCTACATCACCATTGAGATGATAATTGATCTTAGAAATATAGAGCAACAAAGTGTAAATATTGCAGTTTCATCATAAATCAAATTTGAGGGTATTTTATTCTTATTTTAATCAGCATTGCCAGCAGTGGAATAAATAAAGCAGCCATCCCTTAGGCACGAGTAGTACAGCACATTGATTGAGCCGCACTGTTCCACTGACCTCCTGCTTGTATGACCCACATTTGATTTGTCTGTCTGTTGTCTTGGTAATGGGAGTCTCTTGTACAGTGACTTATATTTCCAGGGTTCTATAGTTCTGGTAGCCATCAATAACACATGAGTTTGAAAGAACAGCCTTGACCATCCTGAGCTCAAGGGCATGACACACACACAAACAAACACAATCTGGCTTGCTGATAATCTCTGGTTATCCAGTTCACATGTTGCATTTGTCTGCATGACTCTGGTCTGAGAACAGAATTATTTGCATGCATACACTATTTGCACAATATATTTTTCTGCACTGTCATTCAAACAGAGACTAATCTAAGCCCTGCCGGCTTTGTTTTAAGTAGTGAACAGGTGGTACTCTTTTTAAAATTTCTGAAAAGACATTAACATCAGGCTCTTGTGGCATCAGAAAGCCAAAGTCCTTCAAGTGTACACCCATCTTTCATGCAGATGGAAGAAAATATATTGTAATTGTACAGTGAAAATATATTGTACAGTGGAAACTCAGTTCCCGAACGCCTCCACTGTCATACATTTCAGTTCTCAAACTCTGAAAACCCAGAAGTAAATGCTTCCGTTTTCGAACATTTTTTAGAACCCAAATGTGCAAGAAGCTCTTGCAACCAATGGGAAGCCGCGCCTCGGTTTTCAAATGTTTCGGAAGCCAAATGGGCTTCCAGAACGGATTGTGTTCTAGAACTGAGGTACCACCTTATATCATTATGAGTATTTGTGTGGTAGGCTCAAAGCCTGAGCCCCTTTCTGATTCCTGGATCCAGCATGGCTTCAGTTGCTGGAATAGCCCACTAAGTATGTGACAGAAGTGAGCCAGCTGTAAATTACAGAGCGAGCAAAAATTAACTGCTTCTTAGCAAAACAGGATCTGCACAGGAGTGTCAGGCCTAATGAGCACAGCAACTCAGGTCCTGCCCCCATGAAGCAGTTGACAAGACTAAAGGTCCCTGCCTCTCCACAGCCAGCTATGTCTCCACCCCTCCAGGGTTTTTCCCAAGCAATCAGAGACTGTGCCTGTGTACCTGTCTATGCTTCTCCAGCTTCATGGCTCTCCAGGTTCTGGGACACTAGGAGGGAGGGAAGCTTGTTGCAGCAGGAGGGGGAGACACCCATGCCTCTTCACCAGCTGGTCTCCCTTCTCTCCTGCTTCAGCTTCTGCCTCTGGTTCTGGGCTTCTCTCTGCCACAGACTCTCCCTGCTCACTGAACCCTTTTATCTCCTCAGCTTCTGACACCTTCTCCCAGTTTTCTCCATCTTCTCCCTCTGACCACTCATCATTGTCTCACCACCAATGCCCTGGCTCTCAACCTTCTTCCTTTGGGGGTTCCCCATCCCACCATTCCTCTGCATCCAACCAATCCATGACAGTATGAGTCGTTAAGGGAACAAAGGGAGTGCCTCTGTGCCAGAGGACAAATGGATGGGCCTTCCTCCCCCAATTGTCTGCTAGTTAGAAAAACAAAAGGCCAACATGGAGAGTTGAGTGATGTGAGCCAGAAGCTACATAAAAAACTGCAGGCTGGAAAGACAAACAGAGAGCCAGTTTGTATATATGTGTGAATTAACCATATATCATAAAGACACCACAGTCTCCGCTGTGCCTCATTCCAAAAGGAAACACGTGTCCTGGATAAGTATCTGGAACCGCTGGGATCTTGCACTGCTTGGAGATTAGCATGGCATGCAGCAATATCAAATAATACTCTTCCCTGTTGACACTGCATTGTTTAGCCTCACTTGCTTGTCTATGTTCTGGTGCCCATGGGCATAAGTCCAATAAACTGTGTATTCCACTGAGAATATTCTCTGCTGCTGCACACAAGATTGTCTGTGTTAAACATTTACTGTGTACCAGTGCTGAATTGAATTTAAATAACTAGCAGTTGACATGAAGCAGCCATGCTAAAAGTATGCAGAAGTCCCAAGCCACAGTAACTAGCCCTGTTCATACTTAATGGTAAGTGATAAATCTGGCTTATTGTGAATGAGCAGCATGTTGGCGCATGCTGCTCATACGCACCTCCCCCTCTCCTCTCTGTGTCACACCAGGAGGAAGCAAGAAGCAGCAATGGACAAAACTGTCTTTGCTGGAAATTGTACAACAGAAACGGAGCAGTTGACATGCAGGTCCATTGCTTTTTTTACTGTTGCGTATGTTCAAAGAAGGGACGCGGGTGGCGCTGTGGGTAAAACCACAGTGCCTAGGACTTGCCGATCGCATGGTCGGCGGTTCGAATCCCCGCGGCAGGGTGAGCTCCCGTCTTTCGGTCCCAGCTCCTGCCCACCTAGCAGTTCGAAAGCACCCTTAAAGTGCAAGTAGATAAATAGGTACCACTTTATAGCGGGAAGGTAAACGGCGTTCCGTGTGCTGCGATGGTGCAGGCTCGCCAGAGCAGCGATGTCACACTGGCCACATGACCTGGAAGCGTCTGCGGACGGCGCCGGCTCCCAGCCTCTAGAATGAGATGAGCGCACAACCCTAGAGTCTGACAAGACTGGCCCGTACGGGCAGGGGTACCTTTACCTTTATGTTCAAAGTAGGGACGCGGGTGGCGCTGTGGGTTAAACCACAGAGCCTAGGACTTGCCAATCAGAAGGTCGGTGGTTCAAATCCCCGTAATAGGGTAAGCTCCCATTGTTCGGTCCCAGCTCCTGCCAACCTAGCAGTTCGAAAGCACGTCAAAGTGCAAGTAGATAAATAGGTACCGCTCCAGCGGGAAGGTAAACGGTGTTTCCATGCGCTGCTCTGGTTCGCCAGAAGTGGCTTAGTCATGCTGGCCACATGACCCGGAAGCTGTATGCCGGCTCCCTCAGCCAATAAAGCGAGATGAGCGCCGCAACCCCAGAGTCAGTCACGACAGGACGTAATGGTCAGGGGTCCCTTTACCATTACCTTTATGTTCAAAGTAAACAGGATTTGTGTTCGGTCCAAGCATAAAAAATATACATTTCAGTAACTTGCTCCATTTTCTTTTGGTAGTTGGTTTCTTTTATAGCAAGAAAATATCCTCTTTCAAAACAACCAACCACAAAAACAAGCAAACCACAAGTGGCTTTTACCAGCACGGAAAGGATCACAGCTGATTTTCTTTGTGCAGACACGCACTTTATTTCCTCCTTAAAAGGTCAAATACAACCATCATGTGATTCTAACAACGGTGCACCATAAGTGCTTTCAAAAGAAATAGTGGGAAATGCAGTGACTTGTTTTCCAGGGTGAATTTGGATATAGCTTTTGGTGTGTGACATGCAAGTAATTTTAGGTACCCAGGCCTGGCATCTGGGGTGGCCAGTTATTGTGCTCTTGGATGCCATTCTATCCTCTGGAAGTATTCCAGGGGCTGGAAGGAACTTTTACCATACAAACTAGACCCTCCTCCCAGCCCACCACCCACATGCACACTCAAAAATGATAGCTCAGTCGGTTAGAGCTCGGTGCTGCTAACACCAAGGATGCAAGTTCAGTTCCCGTAAGGCAGTGTTTCCCAACCTTTTTTGGGCAAAGGCACACTTGTTTGATGAAAAAAATCTCGAGGCACACCACCATTACAGCCCCGTGACGTCAGCGCGCAGCGTCACGCCGGGAGGGACGCACGAAAGTGTAAGTTTCAATTTTTTTCCCTCCCCCTTGCCGGGGAACCTCCAAGCTTTGGGGGTGGGGAGGGAGGAGGCAGCAAAGCGAGGCAGGAAGGAGAGCGCGGCTTGGCTGGGTGAGCTTTGGCAGGGGCAGGGAATGAGAGCCGCGAGGCGGGCGCTGCGGACGGAGGCGCTGCCCGCCGAGCTCGCAGGCAGCCAGGCAGGCAGACGGCGAGAGCCCCGCACTGGGCGGCCTCTCCTCGCCGCCTGACTCGCCCGCCTCCCTCCAGGCAACATCTCGCGGCACACCAGGCAACATCTCGCGGCACACTAGTGTGCCGCGGAACAGTGGTTGAAAAACACTGCCGTAAGGGACAGCTGCGTATTCCTGCCTTGCAGGGGGGTTGGACTAGATGATCCTCAGCGTCCCTTCCAACTCTATGGTTCTATGAATAGCCAGGGCGTTACGGAAGGCAGGGGTAGATAACTTGGGACCCTCCAGATGTTGTTCAAACACAACTCCCATCATGTGCAGCCTGGCTAACTGATTTAACAAGCTACATGTGTGGCTCTGTCGCAGGTAATTTTAACATTTTCTCTTCTTTTACCAAATGCAACCACATAAACTGCAGTGCGGAGCTGTGGATCTGTATGTGGAGCAGAGGGAGAACTACAGTGGTACCTCTGGTTGCGGACGGGATCTGTTCTGGAGGTCTGGTCGGATCCCAAGGTTTCCGCAACCTGAGGACCGCTTCTGCGCATGTGCGCGGGGCGAAATCTGGTCAAATAGTTCCGGGTTTGTCGCTTTCGCATCCTGAAGTTCACGTAACCAGAGGGTTATGTAACCGGAGGTACTACTGTAATGGGTAGCGGGTGTGTGTGTGGAAATGTGTCTTTTCCTCGTGTAGGAAAAGTACCTTGTGAGATGAGGCAGTTTTAAGCGGGGAAGATGAGTACCTTGTGAGATGGGGCAGTGAAGAGAAAAGCACTAGGAAGCCCATTTCCCTGTGCTAGTCTTCTATGGCTGCATTTAGAGCTTTTTATGTATATACGTTAGCAAAAGATCACATGTGATTTTACAGTCACGTGTATTTGGGCCTTTAAAAAATGCTCTGCCCACTAAGCTAAAAGACTAGCTGATGGTGACGATTTTCTTCACATCAGCAGCACATTTAGCCATGGGCAATGGCTAAAAGGCTATTTGAGAAAACAGCTTCAAGCAGTTTCTTCTTGGAGCTCCTGTGCCTGTCTACCCCATAGCATAAATATTTAGAAGCCGATTTAGAAGGCTCTAGCAGTGCTGAGTCACAGGCAGCAGAAGCAAATCTGAGCTTAGCGCCTGCTGGTTCAGGGAGGGTCATTGCTAAGGAATGCCAGGAGGTGGTTGGGAGACGGTTGTGTGGGCATTAATTCATGATATAATTATACTGCCATGTTTCTATTCTTTATATTCAAAAGAAGCAAACGAACCTGGTTATAAACTCTGTTATAAAACATAAATATCTAAAGAACGCAATAAAACCTCACAATTTAAAACAGGTACTCAGGTCTTGCTTTTGGACTTCCCATAGGTTGGCAGGTGTCAGAACAACATGCCAAACCCTCCAAGTGTCCCTGTTTTCCAGGGACCGTTCCGGATTTGCAGAATCTGTCCCAGTTTCTGTTTTGATCTCGGAATGTCCCTCTTTTCCTTAGGACATCCCTATTTTCATTGGAGATATGTTGGAGGGTATGGAGTTATGTGACACCCCCCCAAGGCAAGGAGAGAAGTAACTATACAACCTTTAGACAACATCTAAAGGCAGCCCTGTATAGGGAAGTTTTTTAATGTTTAATGTTTTGTTATGTTTTTATATACAGTGGTACCTCTGGATGCGAACGGGATCCGTTCCGGAGCCCCGTTCGCATCCTGAAGCGAATGCAACCCGTGTCCGCAGGTCACGATTCGCCGCTTCCGTGTGACATCATTTTGAGTGTCTGCGCATGCGTGAGCAGTGAAACCCAGAAGTAATGCGCTCCTTTACTTCCGGGTCACCGCGGAGCGCAACCCAAAAATGCTTAACCCGAAGCTACTTCAACCCGAGGTATGACTGTATGTTGGGAGCTGACCAGAGAGGCTGGGGCAACCCTGTCAGATGGGTTGGGTATAAATAATAAAAATATTTTTATTATGGAATAGGAGGATTTTCATTGGATAAATGTTGGAAGGTGTGGCATTCTAGACTAGATGGTTCTGATTCAGCTGGCTCTTCTTACAAGGTAGTTGAAGCACCAGCACCCCTCCCAAAAAACAGCAGGCAGTTTTGGCATGCGTGTTAGCAGGAAAAAAATCCCCTTCTTAGATACATCAGCATGCATTATGTGTACTTGCAAGATTTACAGTATTTTGGATGAAAAGTATAACATGCAGCCCTAAACCAATGACTTATTTGTTGTTGTTTTTCAGAGGAATTCAATTCATTATGATTCCCAAAGGTTTGAATTAGGATCTGCTTGACAGTATTAATTTATTATACGTACTTTTGCAAATATATTTCTTGCAAATCAGTTACTACTACAATTTCAGCACTAAGTTTGGGATCTATTTTCAAGGAGCTTATGCTGTTTCAGTTCATCTATGCCTAAACCTGGAGTTCTTACCTTTGGGCATCTCAGTCCGGGCGGTTATCCCTTGATACTTTTTGAAAATTCCTTCTGGTAAAAGTGCACTATAGCATAACTAGACAGAAAATGTTGATTATTATTTTTTTGCAGATTCTTAAGGCTTATTCACGGGGCAAGAGTTTCTGCACAAATCTCTTGTATCTAATAGTATAGCCTGGGAACTGTTTGCCAGCTCAAAGGAGTTTTCTATTCCTGGGA
The DNA here is from genome assembly GCF_964188305.1 of Podarcis bocagei. Classification (NCBI taxonomy): domain Eukaryota; kingdom Metazoa; phylum Chordata; class Lepidosauria; order Squamata; family Lacertidae; genus Podarcis; species Podarcis bocagei. The sequence goes on from NC_138133.1 coordinate 29,755,774, forward strand.
TAGTGGCCGGGGGGGGGGATGAATTCTGTGCTTGTTCTGTTCTCACTAAACATCTTTGCCCAAGAATCTTTCCCACACAATTCCTGTGAAGGAATCAAACTGTATTGCTCTTAGATTATGCATGCTCTGTTTGGTCTTGACTGACGTCATTGCTCCCAGAACCACAATGACGCTTGCTGCCGAAACTGTGTGATTATATAAGCAGAGTATCTCTCTTTTTTCCACAGCAAAACATATTCTTTTGTAGCTATATTTAAAGCATGGGATTCACAGCAAAGCACCCTCATGCCAAGGATCACTTCCTGAGCCCACTCCCACCCCCGTCACATTTTGCTGAAGGCTCTATTCTGTCAACTACATTCATTTCTACCACTGCCTGCCTTGTGCCAGTTTAAAAAGCCGATAGTATATTATGGCTAGAAATATACTAAGTAAACATGACTGTTCTGCAGTGCTGCCAATAGTTCAAAGTGAACCCAAGGGTGGGCAGCATGCAAAATGGCAGGTTCGTGTTCCTGCCTGCCCATTGACATGTATCTGTGCTAGAAACTAGTTGCATGCACATGGCCACACACACACTTTACTAAAGACAATTGAACTCTGAAGAATGATGGTTTATGATACTAACAGTGTTTTAATAAGGGAGGAATCTACCCAGTTGTAGATTAAAAGAACACTGTTCCTTGTACACAGAAATAGTTGGAGTGTAGGCAAAAATTAAACAGTGAGACCTCCTCTGCCCAAAAGGCTTGTTAGTCATCTGTGCCCAGGTTACAGAAAGATGGAAAGTGAAAGCAGGTTGTCAAGCAGCTGTATTATTTTGGTTCGGCATTTTTTACTTATTTCATTGCTCAAGATGCCACGATTATAATGAAACCTCAAATAAGTTTGCAAAATGAATTTTAAAACTTGGAACACAGGAAGCTGCCTCCTATCAATTAAGATCACTGGTCCATCTAGTTTACAATTGCCTATAGTGACTGCCATAGGTGTGCCATTAGGCTGCGCACCCAGGGAATTTTCTTTTTTAAAGGCAACATTTATTGAATACTCATACGCAATCACAGAGGACATTATTCTTCAAGCAAACGAAAGAAACAAAAACTTAAATAAACTTAATTTTTAATATTAACAACTAAAATTTGCTTACGAAATGAGACACAAAATACCAAAATTTTCCAGGTGTATTCAAAGATACAGTCAACTTTCACAATCTGTATCTTTACCCAGATAATGAGCTAACCCAAACTGACCAAGACAGATTAAAATTTCTTCACCATCCTGTCCTAGAGAATGAGACATCACTCGCTAGGTGTTATGGACTTAAATTTCTCAATCACAAGGCCAGGATGGCTTCTCCTCCTCCTTGTTGCATGCTACAAAAGCACCCCCTCACCTGCACCTAAGGTGCAGGGCAGAACTCTGATGGAGACAGAGCCATGAGAGAGAGAGATGCAGGCAGAAGCTGCATATCTATTCCAGACCTATTCCAGTCTAAGTATTCTGCCTGCATCTCTATCAATGTCCCTCCTCCCTTCAGCCTTCATCTCTTCCCCACCATTGCTTCCCTGCATGTTGTGGCAGCTGAGGGAGTGAAGTTGCCTCTGTGTACTCTCTCTTCCTTGCCATGCTGATTGGTAATAGGGTTCCAGGACTTCAGGCAAGGCAGGAGTATTTCCCCAGTTTTATGTCCTTATCCATTCTGGTTTTTTTTTTTATAAGATATTTATTAAGGTTTTAAACAATAAAATCACCAAACATATAAAATACCATCACCAAGATACAACAAACGAAGGAAAAACAGAGAAAAATAAAAAGATATACATAATACAGCGAAATCAACTGTCCATAAATCATATTTCCATAACCTTTTGGACTTCCTCACATCTCCCTGTCCTGCGTTCCCAATTATAAAATTATAAGCAGCAATTTATCACCTTGTTCCAATTCTTATTTTGTAATTTTCAAATATTATGTCTCCGACTTTAAATATTTTTATCAAATACTTAAATACTTAATTTAAACATAATGTTACTCCAAATTTCATCTTTTTCTTAAACATCACTTATTCTCATAATTCTTTCAACTAAATTGCTGGTGCCATGTTGTTTTCTATCCTGCATCTTCTTAACATTCATACAGTTTATAATATTTTTGTAGATAGTCCTTGAACTTTTTCCAGTACTCTTCCACTGTCTCTTCTCCCAGGTCTCGAATTCTGCCAGTCATTTCTGCCAAATATGTCCTTATCCATTCTGGTTGGGGCCAATGAGTGGACCATTTTAAAAAAGGCTTTTTACGTTGAGTCCCTGTGAAACACTGAGGAAAAAAGGCAATAATCTTACATTCCCATACATACAATACATGCAACCAAATTTGAATCTCTTGTTAAGGTAAAATTATTCAAATTCCATGCTTCCCATGCAAATATATTGCCAATAATACCATTCATGGAGGATCAGCATTCTCTGTATGCAGCAAGCCAAGAGTGTTGGAATGTTTTTGACAAATCCCCGTACGATCTGAAGAACAGATGTTTTCCACTCTGTGTGGTCTTCTATGTAGCTTTCAAAATTAACCATGTGTGTATATAAAGTTCTGAAGTAGCTAAAAATACAACATAAACAGTATTTCAGCCCACAAACACCCTGTCCCAAGTTCCCAAAAACATAACATGAATGTTACTTTAATGAGCTGCCTTCATCGTGAGTAATGAGAAATGAAATGTTCTGTATAGTCCTAGCCATCCATCTTGTTTTAAACTTTGCAAGCTGCCTTTCTACTAGTTTCTGAAAGTACAAAGGCACTGAAACAAGCATAGGAGAAATTAAAGGAATTCAGGCAGGTAAAATATCCCCAATATAGTCAGAGAAGGCATGATAAAAATGAGAATCATGGCATTTACTTTCCTTGTATCTATCTGTAGTCCACAGAGTCCCCAAAACTAAACTCTCATCCTGACAAAGATAATTGGGTTGTGTCCAATTCTAGTCCTACTCCGAGTAGACCTAATCTGGAGCCAGGCCTGCACATACTGTGTCTGTTTTTTCCACCTGCATCGCCTTCCCTAGTCTCTGTCTCTTGTTTCCCCTGTATCAAATTTTTGATTGTAAGCTCCTCTGGGCAAGGTCCTCTTGCACTCTGTAAAGAACCTTGCACACTGATGGAGTTACAAACAAATACGATAAATAATAAAACCTAGGAATAGCTTTCTGAATGGTTTAAGCTGCTGGTTTTTGCAGATTCAGTTGAGACAGAAGCCAGTTTGATAGTTGAGGGTTTTGTGTATCCTTGACCTAATCATGTCAGTGATATTCCTGCATCTCAGAACTCACTAAACATGGGGACTGGGAGAGCTCTTTAGGCTAAGGCAATTCTGAGATATTTGTGGGTAGCTGGGAAAGCTTGGGGCCTGAAATGTAAACATTGCCTTTTCCATCTTGCTAATATTGATAGTCTGGTGAGCGATAGGTTTGCTCATGTGCTGCCGCCGTTTTAATCCAGAGGGGCAAACATTAACTGATGGGGGAAGTGTCTTTTGCAATAAGCGAACAGCAGATAATAAATCTTGTTAACTTGTCAGGTTGTCTCTTCTTGGGAAACTTGCAGCCACAATCCACTTTGGCGCTCTTGGCATGATAACTAAGCCTTAACTGAGAGAGCAAGAGTGAAGTAAGCAGGGGTGGCCATCTGATTACCTGAGTGGGGCTGTAGATTGTCCCTAAAGTGATGCTTGGTGGAATTTGGGAAAAGAACCTTAACGGCTACGGATGCTTCCTGAACGAGCAGCACCTTCAGTGGGGTGAACGGGGGCAAAGGGAGTTTTTAATTCATAGGGACAAGGGTATTGCTGAGAGTTTCTTGTTGGAGTCAGCTGAAGCTAAGTGTGCAGCCTTTGGGGATAAGTTTGCACAAGTTCTCTCAAGATCTATGGCAGCCCATGGTTCTATGCTCTGCTTATATATTTGGACATAAAGCTAAATTTACAAAGGCAATATGCCTCTCCAGTGTTCTCTCATGCAATGAAAATGAAATCCTAAAGGACTCCTCCCTCGAACTCCGAACCACATGGCAAAGTGGGGTGTGCATAACAGTAGCATGCTTAAATGGTCTCCTTTCCCCGAAAGCAATCATTTGCGAGAACATTTTTTGCAGTTATTTCTTATATCTCATGATAACCATAATTAAAACATCACTGAAACAAACAAACAAAAATCAAAGGGATTTGTAACTTCTGCTGGATTTTGTAACTTTCCAGGCCCTGGAAAGCTGGGATTGTGGCCCCCAAGAGTTCCCCACTCGTACCATATCTGGAAAGAAGGGAGTCCTTCGATTTGCAGAAGAGTCTCTGATCTAGCAGAGGCCGCTGCTAACAGAAGTGGCGGGATTTAGAACAATTAATCCTTGCAGCCTCCAGTACCACGTTTCATGCAGTCTTGAAGGGTTCCTCAGGCCTCTGGAGCAGATTTCAAGAGGGGGAATGGGGCTGGCAAGGAGGGGGAATCAGCTAAAATAATACCCTCCCCTCCTTCCATTAGTGGATAGAATTCCCTCCTTTTGCAGGACAGAATCATTCGCTTCCACTCGTTGTGTTCTGTGGGTTTGTTTATTAAAAAGACTTCCTTGATGCAGTATATGTCGCAGGTGAAACACCCCCATGCAGCAAATCCGTTTGTGCCGTTCATTGAAGCCAAAGGGAAATGTTCTTTGCTCTCGGGTGTAATTTTAAACAGTGTGCTAAGACAGTCATCCTCCGCCCACTCCAGCTTCTTATAAGCCTTTTAAATCTTTTATAATGGCTCATAGATTTTGAACCATTCTGCAGAGCAGATAAATAAACTATTCTGTGAAAGACTGCTTACATAGTCACCTGAGAAAGTGGGGGGGGAGGGGCAGAGGTGAAAGAATATTTTAAGAAGTATTTTCTAATAAGTTACATTTCGGCAAAAAGAAATGAAAGCAGACATTTCTGTCTCCCTGTTCTCCCCCACTCTCCCGGGTAGATTAGCATATAACTACAGCATTTTAAATGAATTTAGATGCAAGTCTATCACATGGCCTCTTGAGATTAGCAACAAGCCTTCTCTATCAAAAGGAAAATGGTTGGATTAAAGACTTCCACTGTGTTGGAGGACTTGTATAAACTGTGTCACATTAAAGCAGTTGTATTTAACCTGATATAAGGTTCTTTCTAAAGAAGTGGAAATATTTTGATGCATGTCTGCTGTAAAAGTGTTAGGAGAATTAGATTTTTAAAACAATCTTCCAAGTCTGTGTCTTCGGGGAAGTGTTGTTAAAAATTATGTGATCAAAATACCCAGCGTTTACCTGAAAGCCCCTGATACAGACATGGGCTGCATTTGAACCAGATACAGCCCAGGAACTGAGTGGAATCATTGATAGCTACTCCACTCCTGGGGTGGTTGTGGGGAAAGTTTGTCCCTGTACAGTATATTTGTAAACAGACTCTAATATTGCAAAATGACACAAGTGTCTCCCTTCCAAATGAAACCAAACAGGTAAGCACTGCACCCCTGGAACTTCTTTCCACTTGCAGAAGTGGGGAAAACATGATACTACCTTCCATACTTTAAATCTGTGAAGCACAGGCCACTGTGGAATTAAAAGAACAGAGCAGGCCCTGTACGGTATAGTTGGGGAGGCAGGAATTGAGTCTGTAATTCTTGCTATAAGAAAGAGAATGTAAACATGTGTGAAATGTCTATTATCAGAGTGCAAGCATTTGATCTACACTTGTGATTGGACCATTCCACTGTATTCCTTTTGGAGCTTGCTCCAGTCCCCAACTCTCACAGACCAAATGAGTTGAATGCACTATTGGTACAAGCAATGATGTCACTCCCTTAATTGCCCAGCAAAGTGCTTGCAAGTATAGGATCACAGTGTTTGTTGGGAAGAGCCTAAAAGTCACCAACCTAAGTTTTCAATATTTTTATGGTTATGGTTAGGGGCCTCCTGTGCTTATTAATAAGCAGAAAATTCCTTGTTACATCTGAAAGTTTGGGGGAAAGCATCATTTTTTACCTTTCTTTTTGTAACACAGCTGTTAAAGATTCAGGAGCCTTAGCAACCCTACAACCTCTCAGCTGTATCCACACCTTGGCCTATAATGTTGTAGTCCAACAACAGCTGGGGAGTCAGGTTTGAGAAACACTGGATTAAGGCAAATACTCTGTTAGTATTTCACTTGTTCTCTTCCGCACATGTCCCCATTGTTATTCCTAGCATTGCTCAAGTAAGCTCCCTGCTCAATTGTGAACCCTGGAACAGTTGGGTTCTACATCATACAGAGAGCTTGCTCAAGTTTAGCAGGTACTTTGCTGCAGACATTCGGCCCCCAGCAGCGGGGTGTGGGGCTGCAGGAACATGAATGGGGAAGCACGGGATAGGGGACAGCGCCAACAAGCTCCTTTCTGCTCTCTCCCTTGCACAATGGTAATAACATTGCCGAGGGAGAGAATAGGACTTGGGTGTTTTAAATAGCTCATCGTCTTTAAGAGTGTGTTTTCAATGGACAATAGCAGTCACCCTTGTTGTCAGGGTTTGATTTAATTCTTTTGCTGCAACAGCATGCATTTAAATGAGAGATTTGTGCCAGAGGAATTTATATGTAGTGCAGATTCTAAACCCAAACCCATTACTATGAAACAAAAACAAACCCTGTCTGTCTGTCTGTCTAAAGATATATAGGAGAGAAACTTTGTATATATGTTTTCCCAAAAAAACTGAGATCCCCCCCCTTGTTGTCTAAAATTATCTTTAATTAGGATTGTATAATCTTGCAAGAAAACTGCTGACAATTAGAATTGGCAGACACATTCAGCTCCTGGTTTTAATTAGAGTGAGCCTTTCGTTGCCAGAAGTAAGAGATGGTGCATTAAGGCTTTTAAACATTTAATCAGAAGGATGTTATGTAATTGTCTTGATATTAGCAGGAAAAGAAATTGAGGAAGAGGGGGAAGAAGCAATTCTTCTTCTACGTCCATTTTAAAGACTTTCAAAAGCCTGGTTAGAAAAGGAAGACCACACAATCATTCTCCTGAATTTCTCGCACATGGTTATCAGGCGTCTCTTTAACGCCAGGAACAACCACAGACAGATGCCCTCCCAAGCTGTTCCTCTGCCTCTCCTTGCCTTCCAAGTCTTCCCAACCCAATTTCCCTTTAAAAAAAAATAACAATATGGCCTTCAAAAACAAAGTGAGCATTGCATTGTGACCTTCAGGCTCCAGTGCATTTCTCGAGTGTGCAAGGACCAACTAGGATGCTGCAAGAAAGGCTTAAGGACACAGGAATCAGTCACACTTCTGAATCCCAGGTAATAAAGTCCAAAGCAGGTTCAGTCTTTGGTGTCTCCAAGCAAGGCTGGCAAGGACTCCTGCCTGAAATCCTGGCTAGCCATGGCTAGTCAGCATGAACAATACTGAGCTGGATGGGCCAATGGCCTGATTCGATACACATCAGTTCCCTGCATTTCTATGAGTCGAAGCTTGCTGGTGCTCCCTGTGAAGCCTTGGAGCGCTTCCCTCATTGGGAAATGGGAAATGTCCCCAGAGGCCCCTGCGAAGACAAAATGGCTAAGCGAGTTTCCCATGGAATGGGACACCTAGCAGCCTAGAGAGTAGGGTGCAGCTTGCACCCTCTGGGCGCTGCACTCATCGGAAAATGAGGTTAAGGTTGGAGACGAGGAGGCAGGTGAAGGGTCACACTTTGCTTCCTCCACTCCTGCCAGGGGTCCCGCCTGTTGGGAAATGGGTGATAGCCTTAGTGGCTGCTGAGAAAATACCTCATTTCCCCTTCCACCTGGCTTCTGTACCTGTATTTGCAGAAAGGAGATGGCAACTGAAGCTCCTGCAGGGGCAGAATGAGTGGGAAAGTATCTGCCCTATTGCCCAGGGGCCCCTAAAAATCTGGAGCTAGACACTGTACATAAATTGCCCACTTTTATGTTTTTATGACCAGAAGGATACACACACAGAGAGAGAGAGAGAGAGAGACACGCAAACAGGATATATAAATAATGCACTGGACCTTCCTAGGGTGGGGTACCATGCATTCCTTGCCCTGATTCCTCCATTAAAATGGAAGAATGGTCAGTCTTTGTATTTTATTTTAGGCTGTGGATTATACATGTGTTTTTTGTTATGTGTGTTTTGAATACTGTGAGAAATAGTGTCACATCAAAGGGGGGGGGATGTTCCTAATAAATTGTACGTTTCAGAGGATGCCAAAAGAGGTGAGGAAAAGCTGTGATTTGTGAAATCGTTGACATCCCCACTGCAATTTCCAAAGGCCAAGGTGCTGATAACACAGGTGCCTGGTCAGATTTTCAGCGCGTGTAATTATATCCCATCACCAGAGGATACGTTATTCTTGGCATCCCTTCTCAAGAGCAGTTGGCTCCTCTTCCTAACCCAGCATGATCGCTGTTCTCCAGCAGAGTCATGACTCCATCTCACCGCTGGGTGATTAATTTGTTTAGAGAACTTGCAACATGTTTTGTTATTCTTCGGGAAGAAACATGCTAAAAGAATGAATATCATTATTGTTTTCCTTTCAAACCCCGTCCGTTTGTGCTGAGAAATACCAAAAGCAATTTTTTAGGATGACAACTGACTGGAGGTTTGAGGGTTTAATGGGGGGGGGGGGTTGCGGAATGGGGAAGCAGGATGTTTACTTGCTTATCAAAGCCTTCACCTATTGTTTCTTCTTTGTTGAAATAAATATGTCAAGTTTAAGTGGAAGGGTAATATGTGGTGCTCAATCTGTTATTGAAAACACATATCTTACAGCAAATGTTTAAAAACAGTGTACAGCAAGGCGGATTTTGAATTGATAGCAATACCAGTCCCCACCCCAAAGGATTGTGAAGGATCCCGCCCCCGCCCCATGGTAAATTGTACAGTGTAAAGGTAAAGGTGCCCCTGACCGTATGGGCCAGTCTTGACAGACTCTGGGTTGTGCGCCCATCTCACTCAAGAGGCCGGGGGCCAGCGCTGTCGGAGACACTTCCGGGTCACGTGGCCAACGTGACAAAGCTGCATCTGGCGAGCCAGCGCAGCACACGGAAACGCCATTTACCTTCCCGCTATAAAGCGGTCCCTATTTATCTACTTGCACCCGGGGGTGCTTTCGAACTGCTAGGTTGGCAGGTGCTGGGACCGAGCAGCGGGAGCGCACCCCGCCGCTGGGATTCGAACCGCCAACCTTTCGATCGGCAAGCCCTAGGCGCTGAGGCTTTTACCCACAGCGCCACCCACGTCCCCCATAATTGTAAAGCTCAGCAAAAAATTACATTCTTCCTCCTCCATAGCCTGCAGTATGAAGCAGTTGACAAGTTCAGTAATGGAAATTCTCCTTCAAGCAAGACAATGTCCTGTTCTCTCTGCCCGTGTGGCAGTCCTGACCCATTTCACCAGAGCTACATTAACTGTTATTATACAGCCTAGCCCTGCAGGTCCCCATTGCACCATGGCTTTCCCAGAAAGTAAAATGTGTCAGTCTTCGTCCTGCCAGCCTGTCACCAGCAGATAAGGACTACCTGTGGCTCCTCTTCCTTTAGTATGAAACGGGGAAGCAGAAGTCGTGGTCCAAGACCTAGATGGAATGTTGAGATAGGAAATCCTGGCCAACACGATAGGCGGAAAACAGCATTTTATACAGTTTCAGGGTCAGAATGGCTTTGGTAACCCAGCCAAAGACTCTTCCTACCTCTGCCTCTCCCACTATGCAGCCAAGGAGCATCCATTTCCCTTTTGTGTTGGAAAGGGAAATAGGAAGCATGCTGGCTAACCAGTTCTGAGGTAAGGAACTCAGAGTCCCTTTGCAAAAACCCCTTGCCTCAACTTTTTAATCTGGGGAGCAGGAAAGGGTGGTGTGTGGAGGAGATATTCCAGGCCCCTTGGCCATACACTTGCAAAATAGCCTCCAGTCTTCCTGATAAACATGGAGAAAGGAGGGGTGGAATTGCCACAAGGTTGCCACAATTATCCCATCCACCTTTGCAGCTTCAGTATTGGCAGGTCATTCATCGTACTTGTCATGGCTTCACTGTTCCAAGGGATCTAGGTAAATCACATCCAGTATAATTAATCTGAGCCTTACAAGCACATAGAGCTGGAAGAAGAAGTGGGAATGAATGTCACTTTTCCAACTTCCCTCTTCCGCTCTATGTGCTTTTCAAGGGAGAAAAGGGTAACCAGCCTCATCACTTCATGACCAAGAGTGCCATGAAAGGGGACGCATGGGCTCTGTGGGCATCAGAGGATGAACTTAAAGGTGCCGTTGTATTTGTGGGCCCCACATTGGCAACCAATGACCCAGGGTTTTCTGTACAATCACACTGTTTTAGGAGAGGCTCTGAGTTAGCAGTTCGCTGTTCAAAGTGTTGTTAATTCTGTTTGGCTCGGTCTCTGATTAGCTTTTGATCAGTGAATTTTCTGCATGTGCATTTTACCTAGTGCCACGCATCATTGTGAGATTGTTGATGCATTGCATCACGGTGTTCGGAATCAATCTATTTCTCATTTCTCTATCTGTTGCCTTCACACTGCTGATAGTGAGCAAATGGAACAGAAGTGATTTAAAGAATGACTTTGCAGTTTAAAGTGGGTCATCTTCAAGTGTTTGGGGACAAATTTGGTTTGGCAAAAGGGGATTATAATATGACAATACAATTGCTGTGCTATGGAAAACATTAAAATACATCATTAAATTTGCAGGAGATTTGATGTAGGCATGATGGCTGTCTGTATTGCTGCCTACAATTTCAGAATGACTTTCCAAATTGCTTATTTTCAACTAAATTCCACAATTGGGGGGGGGGGGCAGGACCCGGAGCAGCCATATTGTTCACTTCATAAAACCAAAGGAAGACCAACTAGTCCTAATTTCTTTAGAAGCATTTTTAAATCATATTTAATCAGCAATCTTCAAAAGTTTATAGCAATAACTAAAGTTTTAAGAGTAGTTTGAAAAAATATTTATGGGTGTGTGTGTGCAGAGCAATCCTAACTGGGAGGAGTCTAAAGAGGTGTAAAATCTGCTACTTCCAAACCCTGATAGTTTATGGACTAGTGGTTCATTCTTTTTAACATCAACCTGCCACCATTGTTTCCTATAGTTGGGAATAAACAATGGCCTCTTTTGGCTGCTGTAGCTGGGGAAGGCTTATTCCTGGGGTCTCTCAGAGAAATGGACTTTGGATCCAGCAGATCCAAGACCACCTCTAACCCCTCATTTTAAGGCCTACCAATTCGGGGTCTACATTTCAGAATCTGTGTCCAACAGAGCTTTTGCAGATATAATGATGACCTTGGAACAGACTCCACCCACTCACCAGCAGCAGTAGAGAGGCTCCTCTGTTCCATCCTAACACCCTTAAGTCAGCAAATGTATCTGGGAGTTAAGACAACTCTCTGAATCTATCAATTTCTGTGCATTTAATGTACTGTATATCTCAGAATAGCAGATGGCTCTGAGATTGTACAAATTAGCTATCTAAAAATAACATGTTGCTTTTATCAAGGGAGGGTTAGTTGAAATGCTAGAATTCTGCATTACATACTGACGAAAACGCCATCTGCTGCCTTCATTGTCACTGGATAAATAAATGCATAATAAAAGTTATAATTTCATTGTGTGGCACTTTAAGGAAGTTGAGGTAATGCATTTTGCCAAGATCTTGAGCTCTCTTTTGTGGTTGCCTCATTTCACTTTAGTGGTGATGAAGAAATACTGTAATGCCCAGCACTGGTGCAACTGCCAAGACAGTTGTGGTCTGAAAGTCATTGGCATTAATACACTTCACTGCCCTTTTAGTTTAGCCATATGTTGCCCAGATACCTCAGAATATAGAAGAAAAGGTTTTATAGTTTTCCCATAGCAGCCCCTTGTGTGACCCAAGGCTCCCTATGACCTTAAGATTACCAGAGCCAATGGCAGTAGAGAGTGTGACATTTTGGGAGTGACACTTGCAAAAATACTGCCCCCCCCAAAAAAAAGACCCATTGTGACATCAGGATTTTTTCTGTAGGTCTCAGGTGATTTGAATTTGCGAGGTGGCGGGGACGACATGAGCAATAAAGGTATTGGAGAGAAGGAGGAGAGAGGTGGAAAGGGCAGAGAAATCATGTCATGCAACTATTTACATTTGAAAACAAAAAACAACAAAACAACTAAGTGGAGGAAGGCTTTTCACGTACAGTGGTACCTCGGGTTACAGACACTTCAGGTTACAGACACTTCAGGTTACAGACTCCGCTAACCCAGAAATAGTACTTCAGGTTAAGAACGTTGCTTCAGGATGAAAACAGAAATAGTGCAGTGGCAGAGGGAGGCCCCATTAGCTAAAGTGGTACCTCAGGTTAAGAACAGTTTCAGGCTAAGAAGGGACCTCCAGAACAAATTAAGTTCTTAACCTGAGGTACCACTGTAGTTGATGCTGTTCAGTAGGATGTCATGCACATGCCTTAAGTATTTGATGTTGTAAATTGATCTTTCTGCCTTCGGATCTCTGAATGTAGTTTTGCCTGTGTTGATCTTAATTCGAAACAATATATTTCAATTTACTATTTGTTCATGCTTTGGGTTGTTGTTCTTTATTCTTCATGGGCTTATATTGAAATTCACATTATCTCATAGTTTTGTGGGGTGCCATGCATATCCTTGGTTCACATCAGTAAACATAATTTCATAGATACTTGATTATAGTAGATGCCACAAAATACTGCCAAAATCTATCCAGGTTACTGGCAATGGCACCACTGTTCCATCAAAATGCATATTCAAAACTTAAAAGAAAATTGTCTGAAACTCTGACATGCTCAGAATTAGTGATCTGTTAGCAGTCTTGAATTGCATTTTATAGCAGAACTAAAGGATGGAAATTTAACTTCTCAACTGCCATAGCAACAACTGATAAAAAATATATATCCATAGATTTTTAAAGGTTTCTATGAGGGTTATGTTTACTATCTATTTTTACTGCAAACTGTAAGTTTATGGCATCAATTCTTTATGTATTTTGAAGCACATTAAATCTTGTAGTGCTTTTAAATAAGAGCTGTATGAGTGAAATAGCAAGCACAACACGTTTGATTAAATAATGATTAACACTGAAATTAGGGCTCCAAGAATCAGTTGATCAAATAGTTCCGTAAAAAGCCTTCTCAACAAACAAAAGAGGGTCTCAGTTAAGCCATAGATTGAAAACAAATATTTGTAATGTAAGTAGCTACAAAAAGGATTGATGGTAGAAATGAGGCATTTGCATTTGCACAGCTGCAAGTAGACCATGTGTTGTCATACTTTACAGAGGGCAGTCTTTTATTTGAAAGTGCCCTTGCATATAAATATATAATTGCTGGTGATCATGTCACATATTTGAGAACTGATTTAATGTATTGGTGATTTTAATGAAAGAGACTTTACTTGTAACAGAAGTATGGTGTCAGTGAAAGGTTTGAACATCTGTGCAGCTGTGCTGTGGCACATTAGTCAAAGTCTACTCAGCAGCTGTTCTTCTTTTCTGCCTGCTTGGAAAACTGGGCAAGATTTCATCTCCTAATGTCTTACTCCTTTGGCACTTCAGGCCCTGCACAGTGTCCAGGCTGAACGATTGGGATATGATAGTAGCTGCCATTTTAAAAGTGATTACACAGAGATGTCCTGATGCAACTGGTTCTCAGCTTAGATAGAACTGCTGATTTAACATATCACTCACTGCTTTGACATAGAATCATAGAATTGTAGAGTTGGAAGGGAACCCAAGGGTCATCTAGTCCAATGCCTGCAATGCAGGGATCTCAACACATGGACCCCCATTCAATTTTAAACCATATCGTGCCCTGCTTAGCTTTGCAAACATACCAGGAAGCTGGTTTAATATTCTTTTCACCTTTTACTCTTTGCTGTTCTCAGTGTTGGGGGAGACATTCACTTTGGTTCAGATTGCAATGCAAACCTACCCAACTTGCACTTTCTAAAACAATATACAAACTGAAACAGAGCTGTCCTTTGAAATTTGTACTTCTCTGAATATTGTGCTGCACTTCTCCATCTCGATAAATACATATAAAAATGTGTATGTTAGGGAAATTATGCATAAGAATGCACTTATCAGTGGAAATAACATAAAATTCTGTTAGGGAAGATTGCTTGCAAAATGTGTATGAAATTGCACATGAAATGTGTCTATTAGGAGAATTGTGCACAAAAATGCTGATGAATTTTCACTAGGGTTAAAAAAAAATGCAAACTGATGCTGAAATGTGGTGGGGGTTTTTTTAAAGCAATGATTTGTGTATCAAAATGTTGCCTATATATTTCACTAGTACAGATGACAATGTTGATTCTCACTGTGGAGCCATCTGCTTGCGTCTTTTACATTTATGCTAGATAAACTCTTATGGTTTACATAGAGGTATACAGGAATACATGTCTTGCCAAAACGTTCACTTTGGTTTTCGTTCCATTCAGCATTTGAAGCTCTCTTGCCAGACAGGGAAGCCTGTGACTCTCTAGGTGTTGATGGACTCCCACCGGCCCCAGCACACATGGCCAATGGTCAGGGGTGATGCTAGCTGTCAGGGAACTGCCATCGGAAGGACAGGAGGTGGAAGGGCTCACAGAGGTTGGGAGAGACTCAGCAGCTGAAGAGGGAACCAGCAGGGGGAGAGGAGGAGCTCCGAGGGAAAGTGAGCAGGAGGGATGGCTCCGAGACACTTCCAGCGAAAACAGTGGGGAGGTTTCAGGACCTCCTATAGGGACACCCACTCCTCGCCGGAAACTGTCACGCCGAGAGTCCAGAAGACGCGTTTCCGTTAAGGAGCTTTTATGTTGGAAGAGATTCCGTAAGCAACCACTGTCGGAATCTGCCAGCGACTGACGGAGCCATGATTAAGGGGCTCCGTTACAGACAGAGGTTTGCGGACTTAACCAAACTCTGAGGGACTGGGATTTTACGCACAAGCAGCTCATCATCCCATCACACTAGCTATACTAGCAACATTGGGAGGCCCAGAGCTTCCCCAAGAGGGATGGGTAACCTTGGTCCCAGGAGTTACTCTTTGCCCACCTTGAGCCTGCAGTACACAAGTAAGCATCTCACACATTGCTTCATGTGCTTTTGCCTCTTACCTGAGCCATCAGTGGCATGCGTCTTCCCCTGCCCCAAGGTTATTCATGAGAGAATGCAGCTCTCGGGCTGAAAGAGCATCCCTGCCTCTCCAGGACACAGAAGCATCAACTGAAACACTTAGAACACTTGAAAGCGCTATGCAAAAGTTAAATATCATCATAATTCTAAAGTAATTATATGCGTACGTCTACAGCCAGAGATGGGAAGGATACCAGAAAGTCAAATGAGGGAAGGGGGAAAGAACTGGACAACTGTATCCTAGGAAGAGGGAAAATTAAAGGCAGTAGCACAAATAGGGCTGGACAGCATGAACACTTTGCCCTGGGCACAGCTACCTAGAGGACCTGGGTAGAATGAAACCAACATGCTGCCTGCGACAAAAGGAGAAGCATTAAATGCCTCTTCTGCTGTGCATTTTTTTAATGCACAGCTCTAGCTTTTTTGTTGCTTCCCTTTCCAAAAACTGGTTTGGTTCCTGCACCTGCAGTTTAATGCAGGAAAGCATGGCTTTGAAAAGACTGGTTGTTTTGAAATTATGATATCCATGTTAGGCTTCTCTCATCTGCTCACAGTCCAAGCCATTTGGACAGCTGGGAGAACTGGCTTGCCAGGCATCCGGATTGCTACCCTGCCTGCCAGCAGTTGTGTGCAAAGACCTGCACAGATATTGATCGATACGGTGGAAGTTGTGGGTTGATGCTCATTCTAGCTGGATTAGCACAAAAAAGTGATCTGCTGTCAGGTCTCTTATGAGGGTGAGCTGAGTCACAACATCCTGTAGCCGTCTTGGGCTCAACAGAGGCAGAGCTAGGCAGGTTTGCCATTACATCCTTGTAATGATTTCCCTGCTCATCTGCCTGCTACATATAAGTATGGAAACATGATAGCCTATCACCGGATCTTATATGTTTCCCACCACCCAAGTCTAAATAGTATGGAGGCATGGAGCAAAAATGCATGACATGGTAGGATCATATCACGTTTCCATAACTACATGTTATAGCCAGAGGGATTATGACTGCGAGTTCCAGCTACAATCCCAAATCTGCTTCCTTTAAGACTGCATGCCTGTTTCCACTCATGGAAGCATGGAAGTCCCGGGGGCTCCTCCTGAGACTTTAATAGATAGTCCCAGGTCTTCAGCAGAAAATGTAATAAACCTCACTTTCTGTGAATGTTGCACTGCAATAAGGGACTTTTGTGGAAGTCTGTATAGAGACTGAAAACTCATTTGGTGTTTCTCACTGAGAAATATGATTGATTGTGTTCAGTGTGGCTGCTCTGTTATATAGGCTCACATTTAACCCCAGAAGGGTTTTTTTTCAGGAGTGCCTTTATTTTATCTTCTCACTGTTAACTCTGTCTCCATTTATCAATGGAAGATACTATTAGACTGAGTGGCGCATTATTTGATAAAATGTATTGCACTGCATTCACTAGTGTCACATTATTTTTACTTTATTTTTTACTTCCATTTTTTACTTCAAGATCTCCTCTCTTGCCTGTATTGTCTGTTCTTTGTCATGCTCCTTCTAATTGGTACATGAAGTCCATCATGATGGGCGCCTTTCAAGCTGGCTGGAAATTTGTCTTTTCCAGAGGATAACTTCTTCTTCCCCCCTAGTTTATCTTATAATGATGCTCAGTTTTCATCTGTCTGAATTTTCTTGTGTTTCCTGGACTTTGGGATCTAAGTCATTCTTCTCAGTGTTTTCAACCTTCGGTCCCTAGTTGTTGTGGGACTACAACTCCCATCATCTCCTGCCAGCTTAGTCCAGTGGTCAGGGATAATGGGAATTGTGATCCAGCTGGGGACCCAGTTCAAGAGCACTGTTCTAGCTTATGCTACAACAATGAAAATTTTGTTTTGTTGCTCATCCTTTTATTTGATTGTTTCCTTTTGGATCTCTATTAACCTACAATTGTAATTTCTTTTTGTGTGTGTGCTGCTTTGTCAATTGTCAGCTTAGAGGTTTGCATTTATTCTGTAGCTGTGCTTCTTAGAGCATAGCATAATGTTCCATAATGAGATAAACTGGCAGAGACTCATCATAAGGACAGACTTGAGCAAGGGGAAAACAGAGTCTGGTGCAGGACTAATACTGGGATGGGGGAGGTTGTTTGGTTTTTTTTAATGCACAGATATGTGACTTTAAATTGTCAGTAATTCTATGTCAGCATTGAAACAAGTCATTTTAAAACTGGGGGCGGGCAGAAGCAGGGAAGGCAAGCTATTCCTTTAAAATAGAGCTTTGGGAGTCTGCGTAGCTCAGAATAATATTTTCCCCACTAAATGTCGCCTACTACAAATTACTGATACTGTCACCACTCTGTAAATTTGTAGAAGATTTACTACTCAGTAAGGTTATCAACCTGTACTACACAGTAGAATGCAAGGAAGAAGGAAACCATGCCATATTTTTGTTAACATGTAGACAACCAAACAAAACTGTGGTAGAAAGCCTTACAACTTGGGCATTCTGTATTTGTTTTGAAAGATGTTTACATTGATGAAAAAGGTATGCATGTAATTTAGTTAATCTACAACTGACCATGCTTCCTGCTTCATATATATGTATTTGAAACACACACACACACATTGTTGTTGTTGTTGTTTAGTCGTTTAGTCGTGTCCGACTCTTTGTGACCCCATGGACCAGAGCACGCCAGGCACTCCTGTCTTCCACTGCCTCCCGCAGATTGGTCAAACTCATGCTGGTAGCTTCAAGAACACTGTCCAACCATCTCGTCCTCTGTCGTCCCCTTCTCCTTGTGCCCTCCATCTTTCCCAACATCAGGGTCTTTTCCAGGGAGTCTTTTCTTCTCATGAGGTGGCCAAAGCCTCAGCTTCATGATCTGTCCTTCCAGTGAGCACTCAGGGCTGATTTCCTTCCTAATGGATAGGTTTGATCTTCTTGCAATCCATAGGACTCTCAAGAGTCTTCTCCAGCACCATAATTCAAAAGCATCAATTCTTCAGCGATCAGCCTTCTTTATGGTCCAGCTCTCACTCCCATACATCACTACTGGGAAAACCATACCTTTAACTATACCGACCTTTGTTGGCAAGGTGATGTCTCTGCTTTTTGCTTTTTGTCCCTAGACCCTAGATCAGGATGAAGAGAAAAAAGGAGTTGAAGATGGACATGGCACCTAGATTAGAGAAAGGGTGGAGAACCCAGGGTGAACTCAGAGGAAGTCAGTTTTGGCCCCTCTCAGGTGGGCGTCATTGCCATTCTAAGAGAACGAGGGAGGTGTTTGTGATGAGTTCCGGCACCTCTTTTTCTAGAAAAATAGCACGGGGGAACCTATGGTCCTCCAGATGTTGCTGGACTACAACTGCCATCATCCCTGACCCTGACCATTTGTTATGCTGACTGGGGCTGATGGGTGTTGGAGTCCAACAGCATCTGAAAGGTCACAGGTTCACTACCACTGGATTTGAGTATTGGGATAGTGCATAACCCATGGTGCTCTGAGCTTGCCTCTCAGTACCCCACATATACCACTGAAGAATTTCTGGAGGCAGAGCTTCAGTCAGGCATCATGCAGTCCCTGGAAGCTGTTCTCAACATCGCTTTCCCTTGCTGAAGCATAGCAAGGATGCTCATTTCTTATGGGTGCCATTTTTATGAAATTCACTTTTTTCTTCCTACCCTCTTTGCGATCCCCATAAGGGACAACTGCATATTCCTGCATTGCAGAGGGTCGGACTAGAGGATCCTCAGGGTTCATTCCAACTTTATGATTCTTTATTATTATTCTTTCTCTCTCTCTCTAAAAGGATAAGGGTAAATCAACAGTGGTGAGATTCAGAATCTGCCAAGAAAATAGTTTATTTGCACCAAGAGTGCCTCTGAGTTGAAATTTGGTAGAATCACATTAAGTCTCTTCACTTAATCTGTATAACTATACCTCTCCAATCTTACTCAAATCACTGGCACAAATTACTGTACAGTGGTATCTCGGTTTACAAACTTAATCCGTTCTGGAAGTCCGTTCTTAAACCGAAACCGTTCTTAAACTGAGGTGTGCTTTCCCTAATGAGACCTCCCACCGCTGGTGCCCTTCCACCATGCAGATTCCATTCTTAGACCGAGGTAAAGTTCTCAAACCGGGACAATATTTCCGGTTTTGCAGAGTTTGTAAACTGAATCATTCTTAAACCGAGTTAGCACTGTAATTTTATGTCTTAAGTTCCTAAAATTCGCATTTACTTTACTCATATAGCCTAGTGTATTCTAGGCGCCTTTTCCCAGAGGCATGCATTCTGCAATCAGTTCCAAGATCTAAGTTACTGATTTTCCACTATGCCTTTTAACAGATGCTCTTGAAATTACCTAGCCTTAGTTGCCCCAAACATTTCTGCTTGTGATCACATAAATGTGCAAGTCTTGTTTGGGGAATATTGCTGAATGACCAAAGTATGTCAGTCAGTCCACATTATTGTATGTGGAGAGAGAGAGAGAGAGAGAGAGAGAGAGAGAGAGAGAGAGAGAGAGAAAGTTTAGCAAGGAAAGTCTGGTTTGGTAGAGGAAGTGATTTCTTGTCTGCCAAATTCTGTTTAAGTGGACACAAAGGATTTGCTTCTTAAAGAGCAAAGTATTGGTTTGTGACCAACAGTGAGAGAGAACCATTTATGACATTCTCTGGGGTAATAACTAAAAAAAAAACCTTTAAAAAAAAAACCACCATAGCTGTGCTGCAGGAAATCCCAAGAAACATCTGTTGCAAGCAAGTGATCGTTAAATCCAACCTACCTGCCGTTTATATTGTTCACAATTTAGCCTCAAATAATAGGCTTTATATGACACTCCAAGAAACATTTCATTCTTTAAATTGCTGTCTTGCTCTATTTTTTTTAGGGTAGATTGTGCGTTGTTGGGTTTTCAACACATCTTGTATTACTAATTAGGACAGAGTGTGTCAAAGCCTGACAATGCTGCTCTCAGCAACTGTTGGCTTTAGTTGAAATTACAGTATTGCATACAACCACTATTTTGGTGCTCAGTGTGGCTATTGGTGTTTAAGCTTTAACAATTATGAGGGACAGTTATGCAATGGTTAGAGTGCTGGAATGGGACGGCAGAGACTCAACTTCAACACCTCTTAGTGATGAAACTCATTGGATGGTCTTTAGCCAGTTGTTACTAAGAAAATATAGTTAAAACTTCAAAAGGTTGTTTAAAACAACTTCCTAAACACAATTTAAAACTTTTTTAAAAATTTAAAAAAAAGATCGCCTACTATCCCAGCTAATAATTTTGGGGTTTCCAGGAACAGATCTTCACTTTATTACTGAATACAGAGAGAGTTAGGTTGGCATAATAGTTGCCCACATCTGACAAAATAGCAGAAGCTCTGCACCTGCCTCTCAGTGGGAGCTGGTATTTTGGTGATACATTCAACAAACCTGACATCTTCAGAAATGTGCTTAGCACAGTTCATGCAACCATCTCTTGCAATGAGAAGGAAATAAGAGATTTTCAAAGCTGGTGTAACCGAAGTAAGTCACACTTTTGTTGTGTATTATAATGGCAACTGGATCCAGACCTTACTGTTGGTTTAAGATACTATTGTGGAAGAAGCCAATCAATCAATAAAATCAACAGCTATAGAGAAGACATTTCTTGAGTTCATTCAAATGTCACAGAACATTGTAAAGCAGAAGAAACTAAAAAAAAAAATAACCTGATGGTATCTGAAGAAGTGTGCATGCACACGAAAGCTCATACCAATAACAAACTTAGTTGGTCTCTAGGGTGCTACTGGAAGGAAATTTTTGTTTTGTTTAGACTACGGCAGACCAACACGGCTACCTACCTGTATCACATATTGTGATATTTGCAAAGCTAGGTATTTGGAAAACATACAAGTTTAAATAGGATGATATTATATAATAGCCTGGGAGTTTGTTATTCACAGGGCTTAGGTGAAACCCCCAGCTGATTTTCCTTCATATCTCCATTTGCATTCTGTCATTGATGTTCCTCTCTTTTAGATTAGCCATTTTAATTCCACAGAATGACAAATGCAGTGGGGCCATGGGAGCTATTTTAAGCCATCTAGGTCAATGGCCATAGTCACATCTAATGGCAGCAAATTCTTTATATTAATTATGCATTGTGCAAAGAAGTACTCTCTCTGGTCTGGCCTGAATGTACTGTCAATTTGATTTCAAATAAAAATAGGTTGTTGCATATTCCAGGCTGATGTGCATCTTTCTAGGCTAAAGGAAAGGAAGCTGATATACAGGTGATTGTTACAGCCTGGACAATGGGCTTAGACCAGTGATGGCCAAACTTGGCCCTCCAGCTGTTTTGGGACTACGGCTCCCATCATCCCTAGTTAACAGGACCAGTGGTCAGGGATGATCGGAATTGTAGTCCCAAAACAGCTGGAGGGCCAAGTTTGGCCATCACTGGCTTAGACTCAGGTAGCTGTATAGGAGTGGGTTGCTAGCTGATCAGATTCCATTTTAAGGGTTATAGCAAATGTTGTCAGTCCACTAGCGCAATATTTTTCAATGTTGCACAAAAGAGCAGTGCACCCTGTCTGCAGGTAAAATGGCAAAATATCTTACTAATGCAAGCTGTCTTTTAGCAGAATCTCTTGTGTGAGATGATCCACTAGCAGAATACGCTGGATACAACCCCAGCTTTTAAAAATTACATTTAAAAATAAACAAATGACAGGACTAAAGAATGTTTGTGTTACAGTAATTATTGTAGTTGAGATCATCAGCTAATATATACTAGTGAGTAATGCACATGCATTCCTACAATGAAAAATTGCTTGGGGGGGAAACCAGGGATTTGAATTAAATGAGTGCTATCTAACTATGTCATCCTCAGATTGGACCTACTGACATCAAATCTACTCTGGACATCCTTTTTATTATGCTGTCATGGTTCTTTACACTTGCAACGGTATTTGGGGCAGTTATACTTGATCCCGTTTTCAATACCGTCTGCCCCTGCACAAGTTTTGGGGTGGTCACACTGCTTCATTTCCAGTCAGCGCGTATTCCATAAGTTCCTGCTGAAATTCTGTAACTTTTTATACCGCAAATGTTCTGGTTTATTTCTTATCCCTCTTTTGTTGCGTTGCGGTGAAAGATTGTCCTTCCAGTTGGCCGTAATGTTGTGGAAGCATCACAAAGCTCCTTGTAAAGTGGAATGATATGTGAGCAGTTCAGTATAAGCCCATCGCTAGTGCACTCTTAATACATCAGTGGCCTGTCAATAAATACCAAAAATAAACAAATGTCACAGAATACACCTGCAAAAAAAAACACACAACCCCAGTCTGGAGGGTCCCTCAGTATTACGAATGTTCAATACCTCCCAGTGGTTTTTTAAAAAAAGTTTTCTGACCTTTTTAGAATGCTTTCATGATTGTAACTATAACTTTGTTTCTTCTTTTTGGTAGCACTTGAAAGAAAGATATCAATGAGGCAAAGCAGAGAGGAGCTTATCAAGAGAGGAGTGCTAAAGGAAATTTTTGATAAAGGTAAGAATCATTGTCTGTGCAATTCTGAGTCAGTGGCATGGGCAATAAAACTTTCTGTTAGCGAAGAAATTGCTATCGAAAACCACAGGACTCTTGTGCTATTGGATTTTTGTCATATTTCTCTACAAAGATTGGACCCCAAACTGTGGGCCTGATAGTTACTCCAGAGCCATTAAGAATCAGCTTTTATATTAAAGTCAAAGTATTACTTGGATAGCATCACAACATTTCTTATGGAATATTGCCATTTTCTAGTTCAGTGGCGCATGTGAAAAATGGCCTTGTAGTGGAAACTGGCTTGATCATCCTTTCTTGGCATAGACACACAAAAAATTCCACAGGAAACAGAAACAATTTTTCCATATTTGCACGCATGTGTGAAATCCAAATTAGGTTTCAAATTCTGATAATGTTCGCTTGGTTTATTTGAGCTGCCCCCAAATTCAGTTTGGTTTGCTTAAATATTCAGTTGAAAGCCACAATCCACTGAAATTAATAGACCAAATTAAATAATGTCCATTCATTTAAATAGGTCAGTTGATGTTGGCTACAACCCAGAAGGTCTAAGTGCTTGATTTTGACTGGATTATGCCTATGGTTAGGAGAAGTATTGCTTGCTCTTTCCAGGCAACAAATTTCAGAAGGTACCAAACAACCAGCTACTGAGACCCCACATACCAGATGTATATCTGTACCCTCCCAAACACACGCTTCATGTTTGGAAATGGGAGGGGGACACCAAAAACGTAACACAGAACAGCAAAGGGAGTGTCAGTCAACACACTGGTGCTAACAATGACCGCTCCCCGCTTAAAACGGGGGGCGCCCTTTGCGTGGACGCGTGCAGCCCCTAGATCTGGAGTGGCCCCAACAGCATAGGCTTGGCTTTGCCTTCCCTCAGGTGTGATACCTGGAGGTCTCCGCCTACCTCAGTCAGTTGTCCAATCCCACCTGGGGGAAGCGTTGCCAAGGAGACCAGGCCAGGTAGGGGAGGGATTACCTGCCCACACAATAGAGGGAGGATCTTACCTAGGAATCCTCACTTGGCTCCAGAGCTTCTGGTGCTAACAAATGGCAATTTGCCTTGTGAAGATTGCTCAGCATGTTTTATATCAAGGTGTTCCTCAGGAGCAGGGGGTCTACTCTGCCTTATATTGCACACTAGTGAAAATTACTTGCACTGGAATAAGCATCCAGACACTGGGCAATCTTTTCAAAATGAATTACCTCTTGCTAGCAGAAGTTTGATGCCTCCTTCTTCCTCCACCCATCCTACTTGAAAAGTACTCATATTTTCTAATTTTAAGCCTGCTTTATTTGCCTAAGAACAAAGACCCTGACAAAAGTTCAGAAACATTAACATGAGAACTACCACACATTTCCCTTTTGTTTACTGCCAGATCAGGCTCTGGGAGCACACTGAGACACTACTTACAATAAAGTAATTCAATACTTCAGTGGGGCCAATTTACTTTTGAGAAGACATGCATGAGATTGCACAGTTAAATCATCCTATTTTAACATTGCTCATCCTACCAGGGGATGTATTAGCTTCCAGAGAAGATGTCAAGTGAGCATTGAAACTCTAACCTGGCAAATTCTGTTCTATTTGCATTTGCAGCTTCAGATGGTTTTTATGGCAGACTATAATCCAGATGTTTCACCAAGAAACATTACTTTTTCTGTTCAGCAGCTGAAGACAGGACAGTTGCATTAAATGAATTGCCAAATAGATTCAACAGTGATACAGCTTTCTTTCCAGTGTCACAGTGTAATTGTGAATTCTTTTCCTGCAATGCAGTAGCTGAAATGGGAATCCCTGGTTCAGTTTAGATTTTTGTGAGTCTCTGGTTTTGAGCTTTCCTCATTACATCTGCTACAGCTCCTTCCCATGCAGTTCGTATACATATCATTCTCTTATCACAATGTCGTTCAATAATTTACACTTCCACATGCCAGGAGCCTCTGAAAGAGCTTGTCTAGATTTATTGCACTTAATTCCTTCTATATTTCCTGGGGGAAGAATAAATAGTCGCCTTGCACTCATGGAGAAAATAATGTTCAAATGAGTATATCGACACATGCATTAAAACATAATGTATTGTGAGCTTGCATTCAGAATAGCTACCTGTCACAGAGCGAGCCAGCAATAAAGCATGCTATTCAAAGTTGGAGTTAGCTCTTTATTAGCCAAAACACGATCTTCATAGACTTGACTGTCAGACCTAATGAGCACAGCAGCTCATTCCTGGTAGGTCTTACCCCATGAATCACTTGCCAAGATTAAAAGTTCCCACTTCCCCTCAGCTATCTAAGTCCCCTCGTATCCAGGGCTTTTTTCCAAGCAATCAGAGACTATGCCTGCATGCAGTCTGTCAATGCTCTGCCCATTTCAGCCCTCTTCTGGTTCTGGGAAACAAAGGAAGGGGAGTTTGTCACCCCCAATCCCCAGGCTTTGAGCCTTCTTTCCTTGGTGGTTCCACAGTTAGTTCCTCCTACCGTTCCTCTGTGTGCAACCAGTCCATAACACTGTGCCCATTGTTCTGGGTTTTGATAAGCAGAATAAACCACATGACCTTAAAGAGAAAGCAACATCCATGCTGGAGGTTCTCATTAAAAAGGCTGGTGGATATAGGTAGTTTCTCCTATATGCAGCTATGCGCAGCACCATCCTTGGCCATATGTCTGACCACTTTTGTGTCAAGGAAGATTTAGTTGGAATGACACAATTCACAGGTACAGCTGGTAGTATTTTGAAAATTAATAGTGGAAGGTTAATTAAAATTATTTATTTAGAATAATTATTCATTTAGAATTCATTTTTTTTTAAAATTATTTATTGCATATCAGCTGTCCAATGACGATGTTCTCTGGGTGCCTCGCAACAAAATAATAATGCAGAAAATTAAAATCAGTTATAATAAAACAAATTGAAGCATTAAAAACTGTGAACAATGATCACAGTTGTTCTTGACCATTGTTCTTGACTCCTTGACCATTGAACCATTCTGGTTGGAGGTGATGAGACTTGGAGTCCATCCCTGAGCTATTGCTAATGGCCAGTGATAGATTTATCATCTGTAGATTTCTCTAACCCCTTTTAGAAAGACAATAGAAACTTTAGTATAGTTTGCGCTATATAATTTTACTGTTCCTGCTTGAACCAAAAATGACTATTCTCATCTCTGTATCGATCATTTCCGGCAGTGTTTCTGGCTCATATAACTCAGCTCAATAGAGCTGGCTAGCAGTCTAGTCTTAAGTACTTCTGTTCAATGCTGTGAAACGTATGGATTTGTAATGAAGGACTATGCAATGCAGAATTTTTGACATTTATGCTCACAGTTTAAACAGCTCAGACATCTTCCAGGTTCAGATTCTGTGTGTTACATCACATTTTTCCTGAGCAATTTTCATTTTATTTAACTATTTAGGCATTACATTTTCCTTAGCCATTTAACTATTCAGCTGTCTTGCCCTACATTACACAGTCACAGTATAGGTTGCAATGTATCAAAACACACACTATAAAATTCAACCAAATAAAGGCTCGGTTTAAGTGTAAGTCATGACTCTCTACTATTACTCGAAAGAAATGTTTTAACCTACCATAGGAACCCACTCAAAGTAGGAGCCTGCCCAATCTCAAGGGAGGAGTTCTAGAGCCAGGCTGCCCACTACCAAAAAAAAGCCTTACTCTGAGTTCAGACCAATCAGACTTTAGTGATGGCACAACCCAATAGGGCATGTTTGTAAGCAAGTTAAGAGTATATTATTTAGACAATATCAAATTTTCTGCCTTAACATTATGCAAAACGCATATATGGCTGTATCTTTGGGAACATCCACTAGCTTCCATCCTCCAGTGGAAATACTATGACCCACCCTTGGAATTGCTTTCTTAAAGATTCACGTGACATGCTAAGTCAAACTATGGTTTACTGGAACTGTGTGAACGTGTGGGCTTCTGCTAGAGGCACTCCCAAGTGCTTTGCTCTTCCTCCCGTGCCATTTTTACTCCTGCACCATCCTGATCTAAGCCAAGGTTTTGTTTAGTGAACCTGGGCTGGTGGTTAAGTTTTCACCCCACTAACCATGGGCTGTAGCTAAGAACAAGCTTTGGCTTGGCTCAGCATAGTGCAGAAGTTAAAAATATCAGGGAGCAGCAAAGTGACCACAAGCTGTTCTCCAGTCCCTGGTAAGCCATAGTTTAGCTTTCCATGACATGCAACCCAGGCCTATTCTTAGCTTAAATTAGCCACCCTTTCTCCTGAGCAATATGCTGTTACTGGGCTACTCAAGTTGCATAATAAAACAAATAATGTTGGTTTTATTGGTCCTCAGTAGTAAAGTTTTATAAAGCAGCTGCCTAGGACCTATTAAATGTGTGCTATGGGTTTTTAATCAAAAGAATAGCCAACTCGCATCAGATCAATATCATTAAAGAAAGGGATCGATAAAGTGGTATCTTGAAGTATCCTCAACAATTAGGTTCATGCCTTCTCCAGAGATAATGAGTTTCCTAGAAGAAAGTTGTATTCTGCGTCAATGCAGGAGCAGCTAAACTTTAATTGACATCAGTCCCAATAATTCCAAGGGTTTAACATGTTAAATGTTAATCCTGGTTTTGCGCATGTTTACTCCAGTTGATTCAGTGAGGGTGAACCAGTCTATAGGAAGAGAGGATTTAGACAAGATATGTCTCTTCTAACATGGAAGTGGTGGAACAATAAGTTTGTTAGTCTTTAAGTTGCCACAGGACCCAACAGACATGTTGGGCCCAATTCATGCTTACCTTAGTAGCATGGGAACAATTGTTCCTTTACTGGTTCTGGAATAGACATGTGGCCAGAGCAACGTGGCCTTGAAGAGCCGATGTCTATGTGGCTCCCACACCATTAAGATAAAAATTTTAATTGAGCTCAACATACCTACAGTTCTGGCATACAACAGACATGCCATTAATAGCATGTGAATTTTCTACTGGGAAGAGCATTTCTTATTATAACTCCAGCTTTAAATCATTGATACTATTCAGTTCTGAATGTACTTTTGGCCTAGGTCTGAGCCTTTTACTTGTATTCTATTAATTCTGAGCAGCTTTTGGTATTTTATTTTTTTTAAAAGAAGAACAGCTGCCTGAGCTGTCAGAGATGTCGATGATTAATTCAGACCCAGATATACTTGGCTTCACAAATGCCCACTGTAGCTAAAACCTTTGATCTGTTGCTGTGCTGTTAATGAACAGCTTTTACATTCTTTACTTTGAGCAAGGTAGAGTTTGGGCATAACATCCTTCTATATTTTAATAATCCAGCGTAACAGCCACATCAAAGGTTTTCTATTTGATGCTGAGATTTTAAACTATTAGGAACAGTGTGCCATTCTCATTGCCAAGGGGAAAAGAGAAATGTTGTCATTTTGAAAGGCCACAGAAAGGGCTTAGTTTGATTTGGGACTTAACATCAGAACCTCCGTTCTGCTGGGGCTCAGTTCTATACAGTGGGAACTGACAATAAAAAGGGGAATGTCGTGGAGCCAGTGCCTTGCCCTCAACCCAGAAACCTGATATGGATGCGATAAATCAGGGAGATGGAAATCTGCTTCAGCCCTTCAGATGTTGTTGGACTACAACTCCCATACTGGCCACGCTGCTGAGAGTGGAATGAAGCAGCTTCTGAAAGGCCACAACTTCTCCACCCCTGCTCTGAATTTCTTCATGTGGAGCATTCCCAATGGAAGAAACCAAACAGAGTACAGTGGTACCTCGCAAGACGAATGCCTCGCAAGACGAAAAACGCACAAGATGAAAGAGTTTTCCGTTTTTTGAGTCGTTCCGCAAGACGAATTTCCCTATGGGCTTGCTTCGCAAGACGAAACGTCTTGCGAGTTCTTGCGAGTTTGTTTCCTTTTTCTTAAAGCCGTTAATAGCCGCTAAGCCGCTAATAGCCGTGCTTCGCAAGACGAAAAAACCGCAAGACGAAGAGACTCGCAGAACGGATTAATTTTGTCTTGCGAGGCACCACTGTACTGTCTGCCCCTGGTGTGACCACACTGACAAAGACAACTATGCTGTGTTCCAGTTGCAGATAGGTAGCCGTGTTGGTCTGCCAAAGTCAAAATAAAAAAAAATTCCTTCCAGTAGCACCTTAAAGACCAACTAAGTTAGTTCTTGGTATGAGCTTTCGTGTGCATGCTGTGTGTATGCTGTGTTGTGAGTATTGTCACCCAGTTCTTACCAGCTGCCTTTGTGTGACCTAAGCGATGGGCCCAAGCACCCCCTTTCTTGCCTCAAAGACCATAAGCCCAGGGGTGGGGAGCACCAGGCCCCAAGGGCCAAATGAAGTCCTACAGGCCTCCTATGTAAGACTATGTTGGCCCTTCAGTGTAAACTCCTCTAGTGATTTCACAAGGATTGCACCCTTGAAATAATACCACCTGCTTGCCTGAGTGGGGGACAGAGAGTGAGATGTTTCTGCCCTTACCCACTTTTGCCGCACTCACCCTTAGTATGCAGCTTCCAGAAGGTTGCACACAAATGCCTGTCCCCTTGGGCTTAAAAGTGTCCCCCAACCTTTAAATGTACCTTAAAACTCTTGTAAAACCCTGAGTCCTTTGGGGAATAATAAGAAAGAAGGCTTAAAAGAGAGGGGCATTGATTTCCCCTATGCACGAGTGTATGGGATGTTAGGGGAGGGATAGTACCTCTAATGGGGAATGCATCCTTCTCCTTCTGGGGTAGTTTGTCCACCTTTGCTCCCCACCCTGTACTTTCTCACCTGTGGCTCCTAGAAGCTGTCGTCATGTGACAGCAGCCACACCCTGGGAAATGGCTAAAAACCAGGTGAGGGTAGCCAATTGGTCTCAAACCCTCAGTGAGTTAGGGACTTCCTCTGCATGCAAAGCTAGGCTGCAGCAGATGGAGCGAATGAGACCAATAGTGGGCCCAATGGTCAAAAGACTTGTTTCTGCATGTCTTGCAGAGTGAAGTGGGGAGGTAGCCTACCTAGGAGAAGGAAAACTCTGATCCTAAACCTCCTCTCCCTTGTGGGGATATCTTCAGGAGAAGAAAGGCCTAAGGAGTGGAGTCCCTAAAATGGTTGGATGGCGCCTTGTACTCCTCCTGGCAACTCCTGCAGCTAAGCTGTTGTCAAATGTATTGCTCTGTTTTTCTTTGGACTACGTCACTAAGTCCTAGAAGGGGGTCTTGGGCAGCAAAGGATCTCCATAAACACTGCCCAGGCTTGCGCCCCAGGGAGGTCCCTTTGGTGCTGCCAACGCAGCGGTGTTACTTAACTCCATTGTCTTTCGAGGCAGAGGCCGGCAACACGTTGAAGAGCTGCTTCTGAGGAAGTTGCTGCCAGAAGGCAGCCTCCCTTGTCTGGGGACAGGCTTTTACCTCTCAGCATCCTTTCCTCAGAAGCAGCCCTTGAGGCTGGGTGTGCAAGCAAAGCTGAGATGGAGGAGCTGTTCAAGGCTGAGCACAGCCAAGCACCCCTGCTTTGATTTCTCACCTCTCCAGAGAACAGCACCTGTCAGCATCATTTCTCTGGGTCAGCTGTTATTTCCTCCATGGTGATAACTGGCGGGTGATTATTAGAGCATCTGAAGTGAGCCTAGGTAACTTTGACCATTGCTCTGCTTTTCAAGTGGATGTAATTTATTTAGCCTAACTGTTCCAATTCTCCACCTCACCCCACGGCAACCATACACAAGGAACTGGTGGGAAACAGTCTCAAGTCAGAATATGTAAGTTTCAGCCGGTCTTGAGCATCTAATTTTAGAAATGAACCTATGCTTTGAAATAAAGCAGTGCTAACTATCCTAAAGCATGCAGTGAGCTTCTAGGCTCAGTAGACTGGCTCCACATCTTGTAGTAGCTGACTAGATAGGATAATGATTTGATCCCTTAGAATGAGGCTCCTTATATCTTGGGGAGTTTGTGACTTTCCAGATGTTGCTGGACTACATTGTCCCTGACTGTTGGCCTTAGGGCTGGTGTGAGTTGGGGTTCCACAACATCTGGAGAACTGCAGGATCTCCGCCTTATAACTTGGAACTTTTCACAGAACGTAGTTTTAT
This sequence comes from Podarcis bocagei, assembly GCF_964188305.1. NCBI lineage: Eukaryota > Metazoa > Chordata > Lepidosauria > Squamata > Lacertidae > Podarcis > Podarcis bocagei. The sequence goes on from NC_138133.1 coordinate 29,786,527, forward strand.
TTTCAGTGTGTGACATTTACATAAGCCACGCAATAGCAGTGTTCTCTGGGTGGCTCACAAAATAGGCTTAGTTGTTTTGCTCAGTCTCAGCTGGCAATTTGACATCTATATGCATTTAAACTAAATAGCACATGAAAACCAAGAGTGAGTGATTTTTGGTTGTTTGTTGTGGTATGGTGGGATAAAAATATTTAAAGTATGCAGTACTTTTGCTTGTTTCCACATACAAAAAGTTCCATTACTGACAGTATATATAAGGGCTAGGAGGGGGCAATTCTAAATATCTGCAGTTGACCCAGCATCAATCTTTCCCCAGTTTGGAAAATGCTCCAGGAATCGACTGCCATTCAACCATTGGCAATAGCTGCACACCCCTATCCAGTAAGAAAAGGGCTAATTAAACCTTTGTGTTCCCCATAATGGATGAGATATAAGTTTAACCTAGTATAATTTTGAAATTGTATGGTGTACAACATAAAAGCAATAAACAATACCATTTTTAAAAATGCAACATAAAACCAGTAAAACAAAAGTATAAAAACAGGAATCCAGGGAGTTTAAACAAATAAAAAACAGGGTCCAGTCTAATGAATCAGGGAAAACCTGGTATAAAGAACAGGGTAAATGATGTTACCATATTAACAACAAGTTAAACCTTATAGATATGACCTTCCTTTCTTCCCCGCTGAGAACAAAACCTGAAGCACAGGTTTCTGCTGATTATAATTTTGCTATCCCACTCCATCTCTATAATCCTCTTCAAATCCTTCACTGATAACCAGAAAAACTAAGAGCTTATATTTTAAATAGTTCTAGGAAAAGAGGCAGGAGATTCTACCTTCTCAAGGATCCTTAAAGGACAAAAGAATGCTTTCCCTTTAGGGCTCTTCCGAAATATTTCTCATCATTGTCCATAGGTAAAATAAATTAGCAGTTTTCCTGGTATATTGAAATGTATTTTTGCATAATCATCTTTGGTGATACATGGTTTTATTTGTATCAGAATGTCCCCTTCCCTCTGTCCTCGGCTGCTTGTGCTTTAAACCACATCTGGTAAGATAAACCTTGCTACAAAATTTGATTCTGTCAAACCAAAGCTTTTAAGAATGGTCGTGGACAGATTTCCACTTAAAATGGATGGAAGGGCCTGATTTCCTTGTGTGAAATCTTTTTGGGCCGCAGGCCAGTTTTGGAGGTGGCCACGGGTGAAAGTGGGTGTAGCCAGAGGTCAAAGTGGGCAGAGGAACGGATGTGACTTTCCTTTGTACAAAGGCCACATTTTCATATCGTCCAACATTTCAAAAGTGGGAAACACACACGAGCGCACACACCATCTCACCCACCCAATCTCCATGCTCCTTTCTCCCATCTCAAAGACCTACAACCATTCTTGACAAAACCTGTCTCAGACCCAAGAAACCTTAGTAACTACAGACTGGTTGCAGATGTCCCCTAAGGTTTTTGAGTAGGTGGTCACTTTCAGGATTCAAACACTCTTGGAAGACTCATTTCACTTGATGCTAAGACCCAGATTTGGCATTGAGGCTACCTTGCTTGTCCTATATGATGACCTTTCCTGTGAGAGAGATGGGGGGGTGGAGCATGACCCTGCTGATTCTCCCTCATCTCTTAGTAGCTTTGATACCATTGCACCAAAAGTGGTTTAGTCATGCTGGCCACATGATCTGGAAAGCTGTCTGGACAAACGCCGGCTCCCTTGGCTTGAAAGTGAGATGAGCACCTCAACCCCATAGTTGCCTTTGACTGGACTTAACTGTCCAGGGGGTTCCTGTATCCTTCCGGAATGACTGGAGTTGTTAAAAGTGCTAAGAGTTGTTAGGAGACTAACAACAACAAGTGCCCCACCCAACTGACTGGGTTGCCTCAGGCATTCTGGGTGGCTTCCCAGAGTTCCCTGGGAAGAGGGATGGACCATTAAAGCACTCTGAGAATTGTAGCTCTGTGAGGGGGGAATGGGGGGGGGGTCTTCTAACAACTCTCAGTACCTTTGACAAGCAACAGTTCCCAGGATTCTTTGGGGTAAGCCACGGCTGTTTAAAGTGGTATGATACTGCTTTAAATGTTTCCTGGAAATGGGGCCTAAGATTGGCTCGCCCCGAAGAAGCCATAATGTGTTAGACATAACTGCACACTTCAGTCAACTTTCTATTTTGGAGCACCAGTCTGAGGCTTGACCTACTTTTTGGGTGTTTTGCCTCAGGGTAGGACCAGCCAACCACAAAGCCATGCTTAACTGCTGGGAAATGCCATGTTTCATATAAAGAATAATACTTAATGAACTCAGCAGTTCTGTTGCCCTTAAGATTAAAGTCCTATGCCTACTGCCTTAGGAACATTAGTTGCCCATCAACAGTCAGGCACCTAGACAGAAGGCACACCAATCCCTATGGTGAAATGCATTGTCCTTCTATTTAAAGTATAGCAATTATTTCCAAATGTGCCGTTATAGTATAGATTCCACATATCAGCTAGCACATGGAATTGTTAGGCAAACCTGTCTTCTTTCATCCTCCTCCTTAGTGATGCATAAGTGGCTGTGCTGCTGGGTAAGCAAGCTATTAAACCTCAGCCACTATTAACCACTATTTCAACAGAGGAACAATAGGTCCAGTTTAAGTTATGTGAGCATTGTAAGGATTGTATTTGAAGCACTTTTAGTACCAAGGACAAGTGCTTAATTAAAAAATATGCATGCTTTATTGCTTCTGAGGAAGAGGGAGAAACAAGGGGGACTGCTTTAAAAAAAAAAAAATCTAGTCTGTGGTGCAAACAAATATGTTTGGCAGGATGTCGCCCAGATCCGCCAACTACATTTTGAGCAAGGAAATGCCATCCTGTCATAGCACCTCCATGCCATTGTGTTTTTGAAGACCGGGGAACCTGGTTCCCATTTAACATCTGTCAAATCTGAACTGAAGAAGTTTGAGAGAACCTATTAAAGGGGCAGCTGTGTAAATGCAGTTATAATATAAAAAATAAACAATGATTAGGTCTGCCGGAATATGGCTGGAGAACTGTGCACATCAGGCTTCATGGGCTTAGTGCCCTTCAGATGCTTTAGATCACAACTACCATCGTCCCCAGTCAGCATGGCCGATGGCCAGCAATAATGGGAGTTGTAGTACACAACATCTGGAGGGTACTAGGTTGAGGAAGCCTGGCACAGATGCTATACATTAGGACTTTGTCTCTGAGGTGTGTGATTGCAGTTAAAGTAACTGAACCATTGGGGGAAATTTTTCAGAGCTGAGAAATCTTCTGGTTATTTTGTTTTTATTTCATATTATTTTTGTGCTTCCACCCAGATGGAGAGCTTTCCATACAAAATGAAGAAGGATCATTGGAGAATGGGCAGGCTCTGAGTTCCAGCCAGGCTTCACTCCCAGCCCTATCTGAATTGGACCCATGTTCAGCATCTGTTGACTCCTGTACATATGAAATACTCCCAACTCCGGAGATCATGGATGGAACAGGTAAACTTTGGTTTCCATGGTCAGCTACACAACATGTAGCGGGGTAGTGACTCAACTGTACTTTACTACGAACATACCCCATGTGATGTTCTGTCTTTTGGGCCTGGATAACATCTAGATCCAGAATGTGAAGTCCAAATACAATCTAGGACTCAGATCTTGTCCCATCCTGCTACCCTTGAAATGTTTTGGACCACATTTCCTATCCATTCCTGCAAGAATAACCATGGTGTCTGCGGCTGATGGAAGTTGTAGCCCAAAACATCTGAAGGTCACCAGGTTAGGGAAGGCTGGGTTAGTTAAATTCAAATTTCCAATAAAGGTGAGGAATATAACAGAGAGCTAGCTTGCTACCTTTTGAGATTTTTCCACTTTGGTAAGCACAGTACGTCACATTATTCTTTGTTCTGTTAAACTGACTTGCTCCAAAACTGTATGCATTACTTTTTGTATATATTTATACCTTCGACTAAATTAAAAATAATTGATGGCACATGGTAAGCCTTGATTTATGTCAATAAGTCTTGAAGTCCCAGTCCAAAGCTCAGTGAAAACATCAACTCTGTGTGTGCATCTATTGCAGGAAAAGGCCAAACTCTATGCTAGGGATGGAAGGGTCTGAGAACAACTCTGCTCTTCACAAAACTATGGTTACAGCCACGTTTGGGATATTGTGTGCAGTTCTAGCCACTGCAACTCAAAAAGGATACTGTATGACTAGAAAGGGGGTAGAAAAGAACACACAAATGGGCATATAACATCCGGGGCTTTTTAGATGAGAATTAAGATGACTGCTATGCAGAGGAGGGGATATGATAGAGGCTTATATAATTATGCATGCTGTGAAGGATGTGAATGCAGAGGGAATTTTCCTTCCTTTCTGTGATATCACTAGAATTCAGTATCATCTAATATAATTGACTAGCAATAAACAAAACAAAAAACCCTACTTCTTCAACACAATACACAATTAATGTATAAAATTCATTGCGATCGTTAATAGTTTAAGGTGCAATCCAAATCCCAATTCTGCCATCAGAGGTGGAAACAGGACCAGCTGGTTTCGCACAGAAAGACCCAAAACAAGGCATTTCAGGGCTGAGATGGACCTTTCATCTGATCCAGTTGCACGGTTCTTACACTAGTATTGTCTGTTGGTGTTGTGTTAATACAGTGCTTTTGAAATTTCAAGTGCCTTTGAAATTTGCTCTATTGCAAAATTATATGTGTTTTTTAATATATGGGTATGCAGCTTTCCCCAATTATGTATTTTATTGTGTTTATATAGCTGCCAAGGCACCTAAAGCAAATACAGTGGTACCTCAGGTTACATACGCTTCAGGTTACAAACTCCGCTAACCCAGAAATAGTGCTTCAGGTTAAGAACTTTGCTTCAGGATGAGAACAGAAATCGTGCTGCGGCAGCAGCAGAAGGCCCCATTAGCTAAAGTGGTACCTCAGGTTAAACGAATTACCACCGGAACGAATTAAGTACTTAACCCGAGTTACCACTGTAAATTATATAAAATATAGAAGTTGGTCCTCTCCACTGCCCCTGCAGAGATGAGGAGACAGTCTAGTTGGATCTGGCCCTGGTGTTGTCTTTGCCTCTGTCACTCTCTTGTTCCTTCCCACGGGGCAGGTGGTGTGACATCACCCTCTTTAGCCATTGTAATTTATGACATCATGTATATAAGCTGATGACTAAGTGTGAAAGGCACTGTGCTTTAAAAAAAGAAATTCATTGGATGCAGACTGGTGGGATTTGTTTTCAAATTCCACCACTAAGATTTACCCTAACTTAAAGTGATCCTCATGTTATCTTGATACAGACTACCCATTCTTTGTAAAACACAGGAAAGTGCAGAGAAACGATGAGCTGATTGTCATTGACTAGTCAGCACTTGAGTTATGTAGCTGAGGCATAGAGAGGGCAATGAGTTCAACATGGTTTTAGCATTGCTCTCAGCAGAAATAGCCTCATCTGACTACCCAGGCAGAGAAGAGAAATTAAGGCTCCAACTGCAGAGAAGCACAATCCCTTTGATTGCTAGGATGAAATGACATATCTGAAATTTATTTAATAGCACAATTAGACTAATGATGGGAAACTGCTGAAAGCTCTAGAAATTTGGTGGAAAAAAGCACCAAGACATAAATCCAGATACTTTATCCGCTTCTAGTTTTCCCTTGGGGGGTCTTGCTGTGGGGAGTGTTCCTTGGCAGACAAGTCAAAGAGAGGAAAAAATCCATCATTGCAAACTATTAGCCTAAGGGACCCTGGCTGATTCTACACGGATATAATTAAAAATGTTTTTTTTTTTAAAAAAAAAAGGTTTTAAAGAATATATGGAATTTGTCATTAGCTCATCAGCGCCATCTACTGTCAGATTTGTATACTGCACTTAAAACGCACTTAAAACGTTATATTTTCAGCTGAGTCCCCTGTTAAAGCTGCTGGTTACACCCTTCGCCTAAACAGCAATTAGGCCATGGACAGAGCTCAATGCTGATATATCCTGTAGGTCTGCCTGCATATCATTCTGAAGAGTTATGGTGATTAGCTATTGGGAGGAAATGCAATTAACTTACATAGAACAAGATTAGGAAAAGTGACATATGAATTTGCCCCCTTTCATGCCAGTGGAAGTTCTGCTATGTGTTGTGAAAGTGCCAGAGTTTGTTTTCAGTCTCTTCATGGAAAGTTTCTCCTCTTTCTTTCTTTCTCTCTCTCTCTCTCTCTCTCTCTCTCTCTCTCTCTCTCTCCCCCCACCCCCCTCTCTCTGTATATAGTGATGTCTGAGCAAACTCTTACTGTTAGTTATGTTTTTTAAACCCGCATTGCTCTGCTGCTTTCCTTGTCTATCTGCTACCGCTTTGCTTGTAACGTTGTTGCGTCTATGATGTGGTTGTGTCCTCCAGCGTCCGAAGAGAGCCCCACGTCCAGTGAATCTGGAGTCCACCTTTCTCAAGATCCTTCATCTAAACCAGTCTTGCTACTTCCCCCCAAAAAATCTGCTGCTTTCTCTGGAGACCATGAGGACACCCCAGTGAAACAGCTCTCCCTCCTCAAACAGCCCCCTGCCCTGCCTCCTAAACCCATTGCCAGGATTGCCAACCATTTAGCTGGTAAGTAGGTGTTCCAGAATGCTTTGTGCCGCCCCCTCCCTGAAAAAAGCTCTTGGTCCTGTGTCTCTAAATGGAATGTTTCACCCACCACCACCTCCATAAAGCTTGCCGTTGTTTTCACATCTCTCACTAATAAACCTGCATCACTGATTTTACATTCATGACAGGTCAAGGAGTTCTCAAACCTCATCAGAATATGGGCTGGACTTATTCAGTGGGTTTCATTCCATGGACAACCTGGGCTTATCTCTCTCTCTCTCTCTCTCTCTCTCTCTCTCTCTCTCTCTCTCTCTCTCTCTGTCTCTCTCTCTCTCTCTCTCTCTCTCTCTCTCTCTCTCTCACACACACACACACACACACACACACACACAGAGAGAGCGCCCTTTGGCCCTTAATGAACTATGCTTGTGGAATTTGCTTCTTATCATCTTTTTAGTTGGGTGGGTTGAGTGTGACTTGCCCTTTTTATTAAATTTCTGAATGTAGGAAGACCTTGGCTTAGGCCTTGGGCATATATCCCTTCTGTACCTATTATGGTTGATAATTTTATTTTATGCCTACTTTTATGTTTAGTTTTCGTGTTTGTTTTTGCAGTCTTGAGTTGCTTTGAGTCACTTTTTTTGTGGAAAAAGAGATTGATAGGTTGGTAATATCTGCTTTATGCTACTTTTAACTAGCCATTGACTTCCCCATCCCTAAGAAGTCTGGGAACGGTGACGAGGGTGCTGAGAATTCCCTAAGAAACCTCAATATATTAAACAGAGCTTCCCAGTGGTAGTCTAGGAAAAAATAAATGACTAGCAAAACACTTTAAACCTGTCGTATAAATATTTCCCTTGTCCCATTTAGGCCAAGGTGGATCCATCATGTGCATATTTGTTGTCATGTGGGTATTGCAACTACAACAACTGTTCATGCAGAAAATTAGTAGTCCTGTATTCTCTTTCAGACTTGATTGTTCTGTGTGTGTGGTAGATGCTCATCGCAGCTGCCTTTAGGCTTCTGTCTCTACTAACATTCTTCTAATCTGTTCTTCAGGCCTTCCAGTTATAGAGGTTTCTTTTATATCCCTCTTTCTTTCAGTTTTCTTTTGCTCTGCTTCATAATCCATATAATAACACACTAGGTATGCAGCTAGCTGGTCCTCTGCTTCAGGGATGCAGAAAGAATTTACAGGCCTCGCAACCTCCCTAAGCTGGTAATGCAGAGCACTAATGTCTGATTAAATTAGCTTTAGGCCCCTTTATGGCTTGCTTCAGTTGTCAGTGCCCCTCATGTCCATCTACCCACTATGCCTCACCAATCTTATATGTCTTCACTTCTTCCATAGACCATGTTGGTTGGTTGTAGCTAATTGTACTTACATAATTTGTCTAGGAACCTTCCTATGCATCTTCGAGGAAAGGGGAGAGTTTGTTTATTTCTTCTTCCACCCAGTTGTTTTGTGTGTCCTTACACTCTTTGCAGGCCTGCAGAAGCCCACAACTAAAACCATTTTAGGAAATATAGGTCATTTGTTTGTTTGTTTGTTTGTTAAAATTGCCAGTCACTTTATCTTGCCCACGGCAACCCAAAGCTACATACAACTAAACAAATGGACAGTAAACACCTCGTAGTTACATTAAATCCAAGGTGAAAGGGAAATACGTTTTTTAAAAAGATCCCACCTACTTCTAAAAGGCCACAGAGAGTTAAAGGCCAAAGGCCTACGTTTCTGCCTTCAGTTTGGTTGTATTTTTTTAATGTTTCATTTATTGTTCATGACTACTTTTGTTACATTGTAGTTACAGGGCAAGGTATAAATAAATATATAATAACAATAATATTATAGTTGGATAGCTCAGTTATAGCTGGATAGAGCATTGTTGGTTAGAGCATGGTGCTGACAATGCCTAGGTTGCAGGTTTTAATTCTAGATTTCCCCTTAAAAATCTGATGAATAAAAAAGGCAATGTGTTGTCAATGAACAATTTCTGATATCTCAATAATCTATTTGCAACATTAAGCCCCAACCTGGAAAACAGAGCTTGAGTACCCTGAAGCCCAGTTATAAATCATAGAATTGTAGAATTGGAAGGGACCCCAAGGGTCATCTAGTCCAACCCTCTGCCATGCAGGAATATTTTGCCCAACGTGAGACTCGCACCCATGACCCTGAGATGAAGAGTCTTCAAAACCTCAGAGCTGTGTGTCATAGCAGCGGAGGAAGCTGCCTTATATACTGTCCGCTAGGTCAGTATTGTCCACATGGACTGCTCTCCAGGGATTCAGACGGTAGAGTCCCAAACCGACTTGGAGATGCTGGGGATGTTCTGCATGCAAAGCAGATATGCTACCATTGAGCTACAGGTCTTCCCTTTTATCATTAGAGGACAAAGCTAGGATTATAAAGCTAATCACAGGACATACCTAGTTTAACCAGCTGATTGTCCTTAATCCTGCAGAAACATTATTTGTGGGAATCGAGGCAGTCTGGGGGGGAAAGAGCAGATATTACAGGGCAACTTTGGGTCACTATCTGCTTTTTGATTGCAAAGTGTCTTTGAGAGGGGATGCTTTGTAGTGGCAAAATGGGAGTGGGATACTTAACGCTCCCCACACACTGCTTTTTTTCTTGAAACCTTTGCCCTTCCCTAGGCACTTTTACCCTTTTCAGTGGTTTTGATCTGTATTTAACTTGTGAACAAAGCTCTTGAACCTTACAGAGGATGCAGACACTGGGGGCACCTAATAGTGCATGTGATTGAGGTTGTAGTTTGGCCTCAGGTCTCAGTGAAATCAAAATGGCTTATTTCCGAATAAACATGCATAGAATCTGGGTGTAAGGGTCAAAAGACATAAATTTCTAAGATTCTTTATGGTGTCCTCTGGGGATATTATTAGATTTGCATAGTCTCTGGAAATGAGCAATCAGCTCTAATGAATCATCTTTTCCAAGCCGAAAGTAAATTAACCTTATTCCATTGCTAATTTCTCCAGAGACATCCTTGGGTCCCGTTTTGAAGGAATTCGTATAATGAGAATTCTCACAATCGAAATGAAGACCTTCGGGTTTTCAATACAGCTCCAGCAATATAGCGTGTGCGCGTCTTAGTGCTGAGGATTTTGTGAGAATAAATTTAAGACACGCTGGGAATGATTAACAGAAAGTGATGGAGGGAAAGGATTTGCTAGCGATTAGCAGGAACAATAGCAGGAGACACCTGACTGCAGAAAGAATTTCACTTGAAGTATGTCTTGTGAGGAATGGTTTATAAAAATTCTTCTCAGATTTCAACTTTTTATTTTTAAAAGTGTGTGCATTTTTAACTGGTTCAAGTACAACAATAGACTCTCCGCCCCTTACATCTCCCACGTGTGAGGTCTATGTTTCAGCTTTCCCAGACATTACAGTTTCAGGATGCTTGTCAAAACTGTGGTGTCTGCGATGTGGCAGCGTATCTACTAAACAATCCTTTCAACAGCAGGTTGGAAACATTTTTATGTACCCAGGCATTATAATTCCTATAATTACGCAGAAAGTTGGAGCGCCTCTGAACCTGGAGCAATCCCTCAGTCAACTTTATAATTTTTAACTGCTGCCTTGTATTACGGTTGGCAGTAGCAGTTTTTTTGTTGTTGTTTTTATTTGGTTTTAATGAATCAGTTTATATTCTACACCTGCCCTGCAATCTAGGGAACGCCAATATGAAAACGCTAGTATTTATAAATAAATGCAGGGCCAGGTTTTTGTGGACCCTTGGTATTAGTGGCTACTCCTGGTAGGTCTGGAATCTTTCTAGATCCTGAACCAAAGTGTTGATTTGCATTACTCCATTGATTATGAGGTCTTTGCATTGATTGTGTTTATATCCTTCAAGCTATCAACAGTCAATCACTTGCCTTTGTCAGTTTGTACCACGTGCAGTAACAGATAATGATAGCAAGAGAGAGGTTGGCACTGAACCAATGTGACTTACCTGTCATGTGACTGCAGTATGCTTGCTCCGCCCCCATTGTCAGTATCTGTAATATTCCTTCGTCAAGCACAGCTTGAATATCACACCTACATAGATGGATCTGACTTATAGCTGGTACTTGGAAGCGAAAGACCCAAAGCAATGGATCCATCCATGTGGCGATGGTGGTATTGTCTCCCATATACTTCTGCTGCAGGAAAGGGCAACCAAAATTAACAGGGGGCTGGAGCAACTCCCCTGTGAGGAAATACTGCAACATTTAGGATGTTTTAGTTTTAAAAAAAATGTGAGTAATGGGGGGCATGATAAAGGTGTATAAAATTATGCAATGTGAAGACAAAATGTATAGACAGAGGTGTTGTTCCCCCTTTGGTGGTGTTCGATGAACTTCTGGGATCATCAAACGAAGCTGAATGTTGGGAAATTCGAGGCAGACGAAAGGAAGAACAGTGCATTATTGAACTATGGAACTTGCTCCCAGAAGATCTAGGGATGGTCACCAGCTTGGATGACTTTAAAAGGGGATGGGGGGGGGAAACCATGGAGGAACAGGCTATGAATGAGTACTTTAGCCCTGGTGGGTGTTGACTGATTCCAGGAGCAGAGGCAGTTTACCTCTGAATGTTCATTGTTGGTTAGCACAGGAGAAGGCTTACATGTTCAGATCCTGTAGCAGACTCCCTGTAGGCCTCTGGCTAGGATGGTGGGCTTAGCGGGCGATCCAGCAAGTATCCTCTTCAGTTCTTATGCATGGGAGAGCACCATGAGGGGGAAAAGACTCCCATGCTTTTTCTTTTCTTTTTTTGAAGGAGACCTGAATGCCCCCACCTCACAAGTGCTCATCTTTTATCTTCTAGATCCTGGTGCGCCTGTGAAACTGCCTTGTATGCCAGTCAAACTGTCGCCTCCGCTACCTCCAAAGAAAGTCATGATTTGCATGCCTTTAGGGGGACCAGACCTCTCCCTTGCACCCTATTCCACACAGAAGAGCTGCCAGCAACCATTGGCTTCGCATCACCACACAGTCCTACCGTCACAGTTAGCACACCAGCATCAGTACGGCAGCCACAGCCCACATTTGCCTTCTGGATCCAGCACGTTGCCCATGCATCCTTCAGGGTGTCGCATGATCGAGGAGTTGAACAAGACACTGGCCATGACCATGCAGAAGCTAGAAAGGTAAAAAGCTGTTTTGAATTGTATTCGTCTTCTTTTTAATAATAATAATATTTTTTATCAGAGTTTATAAAGAGAAATACAGTACTTCATAGCTACACAGGTCACAGTTTTGGCCTTGCCTCCTTCAGCCTCTGCAAGCTGGAGATGATTCTGCCACCTCTTTGCACTGGAGCATTCAGAAAGCAAAGATGCAACAACATCTCAATGGGTAGACCACATGCTTTGCACACAGATGGTTCCAGGTTCTTTTCTCAGTATCTCCACTTAGGACTGGGAAAGACCTTCTATCTAGGACCCTGATGATGGTCCAACTCCATAGAAGGTTGCTTCCCACCATCTGCCATCAGAGAAGGTGTCCTCCAAAGAGCGAATTTTGCAGAATTCACAGAAGCTGGGTCTCTCTGAGGGCAGGTGGCATAACATGAGGGTGTTTAAGTGATGTATATTTCCCATTTTTATATAAATTTCCCCCCAAGTTATCAGAAGTTTGAGATACACCAGTCTGTTCTGTTATGCAACATACCTCAGAATGGTGATGATACAACCATTATTGTTATCCTCATCTCTTTTTCCTAGGTTTCAGTGAAGGACTTTCATAGTCTGGGCTTTCTTTTATTTTAAAAAAGAATGTTGTAGGCTGTGTGCAAATCAGACACTTCCCATTGTCTTTTGAGATAATAACTTTCTGTATATGATAGGCTTCAGTAATTTGGAGACCAATTCCTGTAAGACATTTGAAAGCTGTTTGGAATTAAGCCATTTATCTAAATTGCTGCAACCTGAAATTATTTCATCTTCAAATGCTTTGTATTTCTTATCATTTCATGTGCCTGTTTCACAGGTTTCTAAAAATATTCTGCTGATCAGTTCTAGTGGTTTAGGCATAATCGTGATGGTAATCTTCATTACAGTTCCTATTAGTGCCCTCATTTTGTTTCACTATGTATTTGGTGGTCATGAAGGTAGTGACAGCTGACTTGGAATGAGGTTGAGGCTCAGGATCTGTGCAGTTATGACCATTTTCTAAAAGGAAGCAACGTGATTAAGAAGATAATGTTCAGATAGATGTTGGAGCTGAAGCAATATGCCCAAGGCAAACAAGGGTCCCTTCATGAATGTGGCTTTGAAAGATGAGTAGTAGTGACTGCCTGGTTTAATAATCAACCCAAAGTAATTTTATGGAAGGAAGTCTTCTGTTGCTAACTGCAGTCACAATATTCATTCCACATGTAGTGTTAGACAAATACAGAATTAGACCATGCTTTGTGCTTTTGGAGTCTTCTAATTTTGCAAGTTTGCACACTTGTAGAGTACATTCCCTTTTTGGTTAAGAAAACCTAATGTTAAGTGCTAAACACAGAATTCTTCAAATCTGCTCAGAGGTGGAGCCAATGGAAACAATATTACAATCTTCTAGTCCAAACAAATCAGCCTGCTTGTTGGTTTCCCAGAGGCAATTATTTCTGTGTTACATTGAAGCCTATATTAGTATCCGTAACAGGATGTTAAGTCTTCCATCCCGTTACCTGAAAGTGCAACTTTGTTAGGGGAATTCTCAACAGCAATTATTGCAACGACCTGTCCTGTGTTTTCCTCTGAGGCAGTTTCTTCCATGTGCACAGGCTCGTGTTAGCTGTTAATTGCAAAATCTGGTCCGTTGTAAATTAAAGAGTGGACACAATTCTGCATGCAATAAGAATGCTCACCATTTGACTTCACAGAAGCATCTGTTCCCCTACAGCAATAGATGTTCCCGTTTCTAAACTCCTATCGAGTCTGCAGTTACTAGGGCATGCTTTATGGTTAATAAGCAGAAAACAGGTGATGTGATTTGTTTCTGTTTTCAATTCCTAATTAAATGTAGACTACTAAAAGTGAAGGTCTCTTATTTTAGGAGGAAACACCCACAACATACATTTAAAGCACACCCTGAGAACTGAAGGATCGCCCTCACAGAGATACAATTCCCCGCACCCTTAACGAATTTGAGACACGTGGTTAGACTTAAATTTGATCCATTTGAGTTGAATAGCAATTTGGGAAGAGAGTATAGACTAGTATCGGTTGGAACTTCCGTGGTTATAAATGAACACCTCTAAAACACACACACACACACACAGAGAGAGAGAGAGAGAGAGAGAGAGAGAGAGAGAGAGAGAGAGAGAGTTGTAACAATGCTGCACCTTTGTGGAGCTTTAAGTGGCCCTGAATACCCAAGCAACACGATGTTTGTCCATCTTGGGAGCAGAGTATGGCTGCAGGAAGTCTATTGTGTAATTTAGGGGGATCTGGCAAAGAGGAATCCTGACAATTTCAGGTTTCGTTTATTTAAAATGAAGGAGCATTTTTCTAGCCCTCATGGATTCAGAGGAAAGATTAGAACTATGTGAACAGTATCTGGCAAATCAAATCAAGGGCTGAAGGCAAGAATACTGGGAGTCTGGAATCGGGACTGTAATTCGCTGAGTGTGTGTACTATTTCAATGGCTAATATGTCCTGTCTGACCGACCTTGTTAGCTGTCTAGACCTCGTTCGAATTTACTCTTCCTTTTCCTCTGCAGCACTATTTTATAGCAGCTAATAGTGTGGCACTACAAATAAACCATCCCCCTAAAAAAAAAACCCCTCAACTTTGGGTGTACTGCAAAAATATGCCAAATTAGCAACTCAATACAAATGCACTTAACGTTTCAGAAATTTGATTTCATTGATGCAGTACTGAAGAGGGCGGCAGGGGCACAAAGGCGCATAGCCCCCACCCATTTCCCATAAGCCCGAAGCAGTAAGCTTTGTACCAAAATAATACGCCAATTATTTCAGTTGCACTCAGTGTCAAAAATGATGTCTCTTAACTTCCACAATCCTCAGAAGATTAAAAAGCTGGTGGCTGTTTTCCCCTGAAAAAGCGCCTGCTCTTTTCATAATGCATGTGGACAAAGCATCTACAAAGCCGACATGTCCTGATACATTTTTAAGTTATTTTGCTGAGACATTCTCTGTTTTGGCAAATGTCTCCAAGGAGATTAGTGTAGATTTTCAGAAGAGATGCATTTCATTTTTTAAGAAGTTGGTTATGCGAAATAGCGTCTCTTCTGGATGTTTTTGACAGCATTGCTGCTGTTAGTTCTGCTTGCCTCAAAAGAAAAATTAAAACTAAAGAAGATCTATTGCCATGTTTGTAGTAATGAGCTTTAACAAGAGATGTATTATTGAGACTACACATGCCTATAATATATGCACATGCCTATCATATGCATGCATTGTATAATGTACAGTATATTTTGGATGTGAAGTTATTGAATATTTTTATTTGGCCTGTTGCTGAGCTTAATGCTCAAATTTTAAAGCACATTAAATGAACTGTTAAATGTTTATTTTTGTTAGCATTATGTTGTACTGATATTATACTTTTTATTATGTATCATTAATTTATTACTGGTTATACTGTCAGTTTTTTACGTGAACTACTTTGAGTTACAGGTGTTATCTTTGGAAATGCGACATGTGTACACACGCACACACACAGACACACACTGATTACTATGACTGCATATATAAAAACTGCAATATATGCTGCCCTCCCATCTGCACTTACTCAAGAGTAAGCCCCACTGAAGATGGTCAAACTTACTTATGAGTAAACATGCATAGAATTGTGTCGCACAGATATATCTGATTGCAAAGATGTTTAGGCCTCAAAATAAACAAGGACTGAAAAGCCTTGAGTCCAGTAGCATCTTTAAAACTAAATTATATTAATTGACTATAAACTTTCAGAGGCTCTAACCTGCTCCTTCAGATATCAAGCTAACAGACAGAAACTGAACACAGGAGACAGAAGGCTGAAATTGGCAGACATGTGGCGCAAAACCACCTGATTGCCAGTCTGTAAACAATATATTTTTTATGTCTCTTACTTGAAGCTAGAGGTATGAAATGTACCTCCCAATAGCAGCCAGCATTCGTCAGAAAAAGCAAAGCAAACTACACATGCGATGGAGTGGAGGAGTGTGAGAATTTCTCACTTACACAATTGAACCAGCTTTGGATTGGAAAAAAGGAGTATTTATTGTGACAGCCAGGCAAGGATCAGGGGCGGAGCAATGGGGGTGCGATAGGGGTGGGCTGCACTGGGTGCTACCACTGAAAGGGTGACAAATCCCGGGTGGCACTCACTGCGGGGCCTGCAACACGCCCGAGCCACACGTCTTGAGAGATGTGGTGGCTTGGGTGCGCATAGGCTCCGCTGCCCAAAAGGTCCGCCTGCTGCCTCCCCCCAAGCTGTAGGGCGGCCAAGGGGGAGGAGGCAGGCAGACTCCTCAGAGCCCCGTGGGCAGCTCCTCCCCCCCCGCACCTGGCCCTGCCCCCATGTCACCCAGTCAGATTGCTCCGCCTCTGGCAGGGATGTATGTTTGCAGAGTACAGTCTCGTCCCTAAAGTATTGGAACTGTTCATGCTAGCTAGAACGTTGATCCGTACTCACAAATACTCTGTAGACTGAACATGGGACATTTCCTCTCGCTGTATACCGTATTTTGCGCCCCATAGGACGCACCGGCCCATAAGACGCACCTAGTTTTTTGGGGGGGGAAATAAAGGGGGGGATTTATTTTTTTCCCCCAGGTGCGGGGCTGGAAGAACCAGGTCAGGGAACAGCGGGAAGGCATGCTCTGGCTCCCCGCTGTCCCCCGAGCTTGTGGGGCTGGCGATGGGGAGAAGTGCGCTGAGCCCGGGACTGCAGGCAGCTCTGCGCAGCCATCAGGAGCCGGGCGCACCGACCCCTCTCGCTCTCCAGGCTTCAGCGAAAGCCTGCATTCGCCCCATAGGACGCACACACATTTCCCCTTCATTTTTGGAGGGGGAAAAGTGCGTCCTATAGGGCGAAAAATACGGTAATTCTCATTTGCAACTCGGGACACGATCTCATAAATAACAGCCAACCAAGTGGAATTTACCCCAAAGAGGTGACATAATGGAGGGGGCATGGGTTCCACCTCCTCATGCTTGAAATAGCTTCTGCTTAGATGCAGGTCAGATTTCTAGTGGTAGCCCATGAGGGTATGCTTACAGAATGCAAGGTATTTGTGTTGTGTGAGTATGTAGTATGTTATCTTGGGTGCCCATCACCCATGCTGATTTCAGAGAAGGATTGACTTAGCATTAATCTAGTCTGAGGTGGGCAACCTTGGACACTCCAGATATTGTTGGTCTATAACTCTCATCATCCCTGACCGTTGGCAATGCTGGGTTGGGCTGATGGGACTTGTTATTTGGAGAACCACAAGTTTCCTACCACTGATCTAGTTCATCCATGTACAGCTTTCAAAACTTAAACTATATGACATTCACCGAGGGTTTCCTTTAATATAATAAATTGTTCCATGCTTTTATATTTCAAGGATATTATATTTGATTTTCCATGTTAATCACTGAAGAATTGCAGAGATTTGCAGGAAGGTCGAGTTAGTTTTTTTATATACATAAAAAATAAAAAATAAAAAAAAATAATGGATGAAGGCTAATTGAATTTAAATTATTGAAGCATATCCATAAATGAAAAGTTAATTTAAAGTTTTAAGGGGATGTTACACATTTCTATATCATTAGGAGAATTTGGGCTGACATTCGCTTTTGGGGGGGGATAACACGTTCAACGTATAAATGTAATTAAAATCAAATACCGATGTTCCCATCCCAATTCATCACCAGTTTTTTTATTCTTCATAGCGCAAAATTTGAATATCTCTAGGCACCCATTCCCTCTCTCCAATTTTCCCAGCATCGATAAATATCTCATTATTGCTATTATGTTACGCCTGTAAAAATTAACAAAATTATCTCTTTGAAGTGTAATATAACCAGTATAACAATACAGTGAATGGATAGAGTGCTTTATTCCCCAAAGGCACAATCCACAGGCAAATTTCCCTGTAGAAATTTAATAGGGGCCATGCAAATTCAGCATCTTCATATATCTTTCACGGCTAACTGACACACTTGGTTAGTGTTAGACCTACTCATTGATACTTGTTGAATTGCTTTATGCACTTGCGTTCTGATTTTGGCCCACCCATCCCTCACAACAACTCTATGTGCCTCCCCCTGCAAGTGCAGGTTGCTGTTCTGAATGGGTTGCCAGCCCACAATGGCTTTTTTCTACTACTTCACAAAAAACTTTTGAACCGCCAGCCAGTACAAAGTTGCTTAAATTGGGGCCTGTTACGATAAACCAGAGGACTGCTATTCATTGGCTATAGCACCCTTTATGGTAGGGAACTCCTTGTGGAATGAAAAGAGCTTTATGTGGAAGTCCCCCATGAGTTGTGGATTTTGGTGAATGCCTCTTTCCACTTGCAAGCATTTATAGGTCCACTTATCTCCTGAGATCTGCAGACCAGGCCCAGCTTAGGGTTTCTTCCATTACAGAGGTAATATTTGTGGAGAGCATAACAGAGCCTCCTTGGTGGTAGCTCTCACACTTTGGAATTATTTGCGCAAATTGGCCCAGAACTCTGTTAGAAAGAAATGCTTTGTTTTAGGGAGTTTACAGTGTCATATGTTTTTAGTACTTCTGGTTTTTTGTTGTTTTTTTTTACATTTGCTAATGGTCACTTTCTTTTCTGCCCTTTTTTGTTCAACTGGTGTGTACTTAATGCTAGGCTGTGTATTTTTTACTGCCTGTTCAGCTGGATTTTTTGATGAATAGAAACTATACCATGAGTTCTGTGGAGAATAGGAGAGAGATAAACGTTTTTATATTTGTGCATTGTGAGGACAAGTATGCGCACAGTATTTAAAGCACTATCACAGTGGGCATTATCCAACTGGCACTCTTCACCTTTTACCCAGCTTGAACTGAATCACATTGCAAACTTGTGGATCTGGATTGCCAGGGCTCATCCCAGGACATGAAAAAGGTTCTGCATCCAGTGATTACGCTTCCAAACCTATCCCCTTGCTGTAAAAAACCCAAAAAGTTACATCCATTCGAAAGGTGCTAGCATAACCTTTTGATGCTTGGGAAGCAAGTCATTCCAATGTCCTTCTCTCTCTCCCTTCCCCTGATTTCCCCAAGCTCTGGTCTGCATGGGGGAGACGGTGTCACCAAATGTGGACCAGGAGGCCTTTCAGACATGAGACAAGTGCCAACGGTTGTGATCGAATGCGATGACAATAAAGAAAATGTGCCTCATGAATCTGACTATGAAGATTCTTCATGCCTCTATGCAAGAGAAGAAGAGGATGACGACGAAGAGGAAGATGAGGACAGCTCATTATTTACAAGTAAGAGCTGCTCTGAAAACAACACAGTGTTGTAGACAGATTTGATACCCTTGGGAATAGGCACAAAGAAGCTCAAGGACAGCAAGGTGACTCCCTCCTTAAAGTCCTTAGGTTCAAGGGCACATATCATTCCCATCCGCAGGGTGGTGTGCATTGTATTAAGGGCTGTGGAGCAGGAAGATGAGTGCAAGGCTTGTTTCCTTGCCCCACAATCCTTCGTCTAAACTGCTGTTGCTTTGATGCAATGGAGAGCCTGCCAGTGGCTTTCTGCCCTCTTGTATCACGATGATGGCAGCAATAGGTCTTGGGTGAAAAAGAGACACTGTTTTCTGGGCTAAGGCCAGAGCCACTTCTGCATCCGTGCTGCCTGTCTAGAGCTGATGCACAAAATAATAATTTGCATTTCCTTAGTAAGTAGCACACTGAATCAGCGGGAAGGCTTTTAAAAGAGGTTTCTAGTTTGAAGATCAGAGTAGCATCCATCTTCCTATGTAGGAAAGGTTTTTAAAAAACAAGCAAAGTCTGTGTTGCTGTGATCCTAGTAATATAGATGAAGACGCAGCACAGTCTCAAGTTCCATTCTCAAAAGCTGCTTTTTTCTGCCCAAGGTTCCCTCGCCATGAAAGTCTGCAGGAAGGACTCTTTAGCCATCAAACTTAGCAACAGGCCATCCAAACGAGAACTGGAGGAAAAGAACATCCTACCCATGCAGACCGATGAGGAGAGGCTTGAGCTGAGGCAGCAAATCGGGACAAAGCTGACAAGGTAAGAACCATGCAATTTCCTCCCTTTGACCCGCACCAAATGCATAAGGCGGCTTGAACTATCCAGGTTTTATTCTTGAACTAACAAGAGGGCAGCGCAGCGTCCAGCCAAAGATAAGCACTTTCAATCCTAGAGCTTTCAGTAATAGAGCTTTTGGGGCACTTGTTCCCCACATTTCCTCTGAGGAGCTCAAGGAGATGTGTGTGGTACCCAGACAGCCAGGTATCCCACTTAATAATCTCTTAATTTTCTGGCCCAGCCAGTTTTCAGTATCAACAGTTAGAACACTTGGTCAATTTCTTTATACTATAATAATATTTCCAAAACTTCATCATTCTTTCCTGATCGCTAAGGAATTGGCACATAATGACATAGATCTCAAGTTAAATTAAGGGAGTAAAACCCTTCTGGTCCTTTGGGAGAAGTTGAGATGCAAAGTATGATTCCAGCTGACAATTTTAACAACTTTTCTAACAGACTTTTACCATTCTAAAGGAAGCCCCCAGAGTCTTGGAACAGCCAGCTGATTAAATTACCTACATTATTTGCAGAAAGAACATAAAACATAGAAGAAGAAGAAAAACTCCACACATTTTTAGTACCAGACTCATTAGGAAATAATTATCACTGCTGAGACTGAACTAGATTTCTCCATCCTCACAAGAAAGCTGATTAAAATGTCTTATACAAATTCTTTCGGCTGTTTCAACTCAGGAGTAAGCACTAGTAGAGGCTTTTGACAGAACAGAGGTGAGCTCCATGAAGACAGAGAAATTGCCATAACAAAAAATAAGCTCAGGCTGCATTTGCATGGCAGCTTACTCCATTTTCACAATGCTTCCCTAACTTTTAATTTCAGCATTATATTTGACTTTTCACATGATGCAAAAGCAGTTTCTGGAAAGCTAATGAAATATAGTGCATGTCTGGTGCTCATTTCCTTGTTATTTGGTTCCATTAAAAATCCATTCATGATCCACTAAACCCAGAAAATCTCAGGAATAAAGTGCAGGGTGCAGCTCTTCCCTGCCATTTTCATGAAGGAATCATGAGGGAACAGAAGCATGCATGTGTGGAAAGGGGTAGGGGAATAGGGACATTGTTCAGTGATGCTCATTGTTGTACCACACCACGCCCACTGGTGTGAGTGGATTTTAGTACAGGTGGTGGCCATTTTAGGTGTGTCCAAAGGAGGCACGATCACTGACACATGGGTCCTTTTTGACCCAGAAGAAGGCAGAACTGGGGCGGGTGGGGCATAACAGGGCAGGGCATGCTCCATCGATGTGTGTGGGACCCGGGAACAGAATCCCCGCTCAAATTGGTTGCCGCCTTGCCTGTATGACATGCCAGTATATCAGTCAAAAAGCCACAGTTGTTCCATAACACAACAGGTACTGCAGTGTGAAAAGAACATATATTAAAAAAGAGAGTGAGAGAAGCACTAGCATTATAATCAAGAAAACACAATATTCCCCACATTTAAATATACGCTCAGTGGAGGATACATTGGAATTACTCACTCTGCTACATTTCAAGGCCAGGGGCCAATTTGTCATAATTATTAAAATGACTGAAGCATGAATCTGAAACAATACTAGGAGGAAATTACTTGTTTTATTTTATTTTATTTTTTTAAAAAAACAACCCTACTGATAATGGCACTGGGAGGAAAGTGAGCACAAGAGATAGGAAAGGGGGGATTTGTGGCAGCAAAGGGTGGGCGGGGAGAGAGACATTGTCAACCTGCCCTGGTGTGTGTCTCTAGGAGAGACAGAGAGGGGTCTGGAATCATACAGTCTCATGTTGGCTTCTTGGTCAGCAGTTTGGTGCTGGCTTCCAGGTCAGCATCCTTGGGAAATTATTCAATGGGTGTGCCAGGCCTCATCCCAAACCTGTTGCTCTTTCACATCAGTTTTGCAATGTCTGGATCAAGGCAGAATTTGAATAGAACTTTATAAGAGCCAGGCAGTCAAATAACGTGGTGAGATATTTTGAGTCAGCCTTCACTGCTGCTTCTTCACCCCTATTCCCCCCACCCTTTCTTGAACTTCCTTCTGATTTCCTGGGTCTCCTGTCCCAAAAGGAAAATCCCTTCTCTGGAGCTGGCATTTGGTAGGCAGAGAAATCCCTTATTGGCACTGATGGGATTTCCTCCTAATGTGAAAAATACTAGCTTTGGAGGAAGGATTTTTCTGAAGCAGGGGAGGAAAGGGTTGCATTCCTCCTCTATACCTGCTGTGATCCTGAATATTACCAGGCCCCTCTAGCTGATGTGTTTTGAATTAAACAACAACAACAACTGCTTCACTTTAAATGCAAGGATGCATCTAATGTCAGGCCTAGTTGGACCTCTCCCCCACCCCATCCTCCAGACTTTGCAGTGGAACTCCAAAGGTTCCTGTTGCCACATGGAGAACTTGGTCATTGCCGCTCTGACTCATCGTCATCACTGCAGTCACTGCAGCCTCGCTGTGCTCCTGCGCCTTCCCCAACTGTGCTGTGAATTACTCAGCGTTCTTCATTACACAAAAGGTTCTTCAAATTGCCCTGGAGGGAAACATAAACAGCCAAATGAGAACAGTTATGTTTACTAAAAGTTTGCAGCAATGAGGTCTGCGGCATTGGAGGAAATTGATTTTCTTGAATGAACGTTGAGAGTACCACTCAATGCGTGCACTGAGAACTACTGCAAGAATGACCTCTGTTGTCCATAGAATTGTCGAGTTGGAAGGGACCCCAAGGGTCATCCAGTTCACCCCCTGCAATGCAGGAATCTCAGCTTAAAGCATCCATGACAAGATGGCCATCCAACCTCTGCTTAACAGGGAGCGTTCTGTTTTTTTTGTTGGTTTGCTATACATAGTTATACCACACTTTTTCAGCCCAGAATGCTCCCCATAGGGCTTTAAAAAATCAGTATGAAGTACTTTGGTTGGCTATTCTTGACAGGTAACTGATTTTGAGAAGAAGAGAGTTCAGGAGGGCATGTGGGACTCCTCTGGGGTGCAGGGTGTGGGCTGTGGAGCTGCCTCTTATTGAGCGCAAAATATGGAAAGACAGGGGCGAAAACAAAATAATATAGATGTGTCTGGTCACTAGAGGAGAGTCTAGGTCCAGCTGTAGAAAGTGCCCCATCTCTCTAGAGGAGAGTCTAGGTCCAACTGTAGAAAGCGCCCCATCTCTTCTGCTTTCTTTTATGGAATCTCGCATCCAAATCCTGCCTTTGAAAGCAGCTCTGTAAAAGATGCTGAAAACAATAGAAGCCTCAAGCACAATCCCACCTGGTGAAATCCCTTTCTATTCACTCTGATACCCTTTGAATATGGGTGTATGTATGTATAGCCAAAATGGGGAGAGTTAGGTAGGGCATCTGCCTTGCAAGGAGATGGTCCCATTCCCAGCATCTTCAGGTAGGGCGCCCCGGTAGGTGGGTGGGCAGGCAAGGGAGCATCAAACAGGTAACCTGCCCTCACCGCCCAGCCTTGGCATCAGGCCACACCCCTTCCCACATGTTGGCTCCTCCCCCTGCTTGCTGGTGAGTACTGGCACTTTTTTCTTGGGGAAAAATTGTGTGTGTGTGTGTGTGTGTGTGTGTGTGTGTGTATAAGCAGAGACATATACACACACAGAGCTGTGTAGATGGCTTCCGCTTGACCAGCCCTTGGCATAGGGCCAGATCCCAGAACCAGCTCAGAACAGTCCTGAGCACAGCAGCTTATAGGACAGCCATCCCTAACCCCCACCGGTGATTGGGACACAAAGAGGTTGGCAGTGGGGGAAAAGAAGCTTGAAAGCTGATCCCTACCGACAGAAATAAAAGAAGGAAGAAGCTTTTCTTGTTGCTTTTGGCAGATGAAAGAGAACAGTACAATGATATTGAGAGTGTGTGGCAGTAACGATATGAAAGAGGTTTTGGAAACTCTGAGCAGCAATTCTCCCATAAAATACTGACTGATTGCTTGGGTTATTGTTGCTCTGGAATTCTTCTCTCTCCTCCTTTTTTTCTTTAAGGAGAGTGATGACTTTATTCTTTATCTCTTTGCAGTGCACTGAGAAGTCTGAAATCATTGTGCACTGACAATCATAAACTTGCTAGAGTTATAAAACTGTCAGTTCACTGAGTGTTCAGGACTAGATTCAAATTTTATAGATGTTCTTGTCAAATTTCTTGACATCACACAGTGCATGCTTTTAGTTAACGTCTCCCCAACCCCCTCCCAATGGAGCCTTGTTTATCCTGGGCAAAAATCTTACTTTTCTATTATTTCTTCATTGCATTAATATCCCACCTGTTTCTCCAAGGCGCATACATGGTTCTCCCTCTCCTCATTTAATCCCAACAACCACCCTGAGAGGTAGGTTAGGCTGAGAGGCAGTGACTGGCCTATGGTCACCCAGTGAGCTCCATGGCTGAGTGGGGATTTGAACCCTGGTCCCCCAGGTCTTAGTCCAACACACTAACCACTACACCACACTGCTCTAGTGAGTGAATAAAGTCAACAGTCATGTAGCTTCAAGATGGTTGAATACAGATCAGGTATCCCTTTATAAGCAGCTTGACATAGAGTTAGGATGGCTGCAGAAGGTTCACCAAAATCTCAAATATAGACAAAAAGCTTGGCATCTTTGTTGTAGTTATTTGGCGTGTTTGAAATGCTGTGTTTTTTGCTTCTGCTATGCTAAAAGCTAAAGGGTTGAGGACAATTGGAAATGGACAGTGTTAACATACTTTTGCAGTTGTCGGTTGGCAGCTTTTACCTACTTTCCTTTTCTGCGAGGTTCAAAGCCCCTTTAACATTTCCGTGAAAATGCTTGTTTCCACAGCCTGTGTTCCTCCTTTTAACAAGCTGTTCTAATGAGGCTTCTGAAAAGCCATTACATAACACGCTTGCTACGTGTTGCAACGACCACAACAAAGCTACCCATTGCAATGCTGAACTGTGCAGCTTTATATTTTTATTCCCAGGCCCAGCTAGATAAAGCCACACGTCTAATTGCTTTACAGTCCTAAGGTGAACTCTCTCAAACATCCTCTTTGTAACACTGGCTGTGCACTGTAAGGATAATAATCGTGATTAGCGGTACTTAAACAGAGCTGTCCCCTTTTAAAGTGTGCCCTTGAATATAAGTTCATTCTGAACACACGTGGCATGATCCTGACCTTTTTTAAAAAGCACTTTGCTGGTTTCTCATATTTTCATTGGTTCCAAAATTATATGAAGTATAACTCATCTTCTCTTACATTGGGCCTGAGTTATGTAGCAGGTTTATTTGCACTTAGTAACAGCCATGAGGGGATCACTTAAGAAGATAGGGTTGTGGTGGATGTAGCCCTTTCTCTCATGCCATCACCCTGATGAAAAATCTACTTGCAGAAGACAGCAGTGCCCACCACAGTTGCAGAGGCTCTGAGACCTGGCAGAGTGTCTTTCCCACTGGGGAAGCAACTGAGACTTCTTAAGTCAGAGCTGGATCAGGCCTGTGGACCAGATCCTTAATTACTTACCCCACAAGCCAACTTTTATGGTCGCCTGTCAGTTACTCAATCTCATATTGGTGTCAGGTGATTGATGTCTGTCAAAGTTCAGAGGAGGTCACTGCAACTGCCGATCAGGTGACTAACATCTTCAGTCGGACAGTGATATGGGGCATGCCGCTCCCATCAAATGACCAGGCCCCCTAAGGGCCTTCTCCTTTGCTGGGGTTGATGTGTGTGGTACCACTTTCCCACTGGGGATGCAACAGTCCCCAGTGTCCCCAATGGGGAAAATGCAACTGGACCACACAGCATCTCTCCTATCATGGGTGTTGGTAGGATGCCTTTCCTTCTGCCAGCCTGAAGGTAAGTTTCTTCACCTTCAGGCTGTGGAAGGTGCAGGTGGCACCTTATAGGACTGGGCAGAAGGCAGCCCTGCACACAAGTCTGTGTTCATCTCAATCCTGCTCTCAAGCATCTGATCAGAAGCTTTTGGTCAGTGTTTGTGAGCACCCTTGATCAAATGCTTGAGGCATCCCCTAGTGAGATGCCTAACTACAGGTGAGGGTCCCACTGGAACTGCTGTTTCCATTATACAGTGAGGGGGAAAGTATTTGATCCCTAGCTAAATTTGCCCGTTTGCCTTCTGACGAAGAAATGACCAGTCCATAATTTTAATGGTGGGTTTATTGTAGCTGTGAGAGACAGAATAACAACAGGAAAACCCCCAGAAACCCAGAAGGATCAAATACTTCTTCCCCTCACTGTATGTCTCTCTTCAGCCTTTAAAATACAAAAAAAAAGAGGCTATGGAGCCAGAAAATGCAAAGGCATCCTACCGAATGGCCAAATTAATCCACTAGGAACAATCTGCTGGGATGTTCTCTTGCACATGCCCCATTGAGATGAATGGGAGCAGAGTAGGTAGTTCCATTCATATGGTTAGGACTTAGCATAGGAGAACTTCCTGCAGGTTTGTACCCTTGGAGATCAAGCTTTGCAGATAAATTATATAGCTAAACTACAGATGAATTATATTTGAGTAATCATTAGTGCTGTGCCAAAAAATTCTCCTGTGTTTCCCACCTCCCTAAGTATACTCCATCAGTTAGCGAGAAAAGATAATTGAAAATTATCAAAGGGAAGATAAGATTTCTGTGAAGTTCTCATGGGTAGGGTGCAAGATTTTCATCATGCTGACTTCACTTTTAAGGTGGCAAGGGCTGCTTGTTAAGTATCCCTTTTTCATTCTATGAATTACTCACCGGTGGTCTGCACTCTGTTGAATTGAAGCCCAGGGGGTAACTTCTTTGAAGGGGATTTTTCAAATCAGGAAGCGAGAGCAGCTGGGGAGGCTGCAGAGTGCTAGAGCAATGTTTACCAGAAAGTAACACACACGCATCACCCTTGACCACCTCACAACAGTAAGGCAATCTGAAACCCCCACACCTGCTGAGAAATTCTAAGGTGGCCTGAGAATGAGGCCAAAAAATGGAAGCCTCTTTCTCAGGGGAAGAAAGCATTTTGAAAACGTAGAGGACAGCTTTCAGCACAGCACTAATAACCATCTGTGGCCTTAGGGAGAATGAGTTACTTGAAGCCAGAGACAAATCTGCTATTGAATGTCGCAGCGAGTTGGGAACAACAGTGTTCGCAGCCATCTATGTTTTTCTTACATCACTTTGCCCCCCCAGCTCCTCAGCTGCTCTTACGTCCTAGAATATGCTTGCTTTGCAATTGCCCTTTACACCAAATGGTTGTGTTTGTTGTAGGCAAAATATACGCTGGCAGGAGAAAGTGCGTTTGACCACTGTTAATTCATCATTAAGAAATTGCATAAAGGTTTTCAGAGGGAAAGTGAGGGCTGAGGAGGCAAAGAAGAGCCATTATTGTTCTAACCATGCTTCGACGTCGTTTCTGGGCTGTTAGCTGCCTTTGTTTCACTGCCTCTTTGGACAAGCAGGCCACAGTTTGGAGGCTCACATAAGCGTAGGGAAGGAAGAGCACGGAGCGGAGCTTGTCATGCTTGCAAGAGCAGGGAGGGAAGAAGATGACAAGTCGAGACACCTGCATCTTCTCTCTCAGCCAGTTAGCCTGAGGTGGAGATGGTAGAGGCATTCCTGATATGACACAGCAGGTTTGGTTTCCCCTTGGTCAGCAGCAGGAAGGAAACTACCAAGGCATATCATGCCAGGGCAAAGTCATCTTCCCAGTTTCTGCATTATGGGGCAAAGAGTAACTCGGGACCACACTGAATGTCACATGATATGGTCCAGAAACTGATCCTGAGCTTTTTCCACAGACGACTGAGCCAGAGGCCAACTGCTGAAGAATTGGAGCAGAGGAACATTCTCAAACGTGAGTAACTGCAAACTTGTGAGGGGTGTGGGGAGATGGCATACTCGGGCCTCTGGGCAAAGGGCCCCTTCAGCTCCACCCCTCCCTCTGCTAGAGACAAGCAGGTTTTCGTTGCCCTTTTATTACTGTCCTCCTTCAAAGCAGATTTCCTGTGAAGCTATATTCACAACACTTGTCGCGAACAGTTTTCAGCATTTTCAGTTTGGTACTTAGGGGAGAACATCTTTGAGTCACTAGTCAGCCAAGGAAGTCCAGGTTATGCTCTTGTTCTTTTGCAATACACACCTGTGCATGTTTACACAGAAGTAAGTTCCACTGATTTAAGCAGGATTTATTTCCAGGTATAAATGTGCATAGGGTTGCATCCTGTCTAAGCTTGATGTAGTTAGCAACAGAGTTATAATGAGTAGGTTGTGCTTTTGGAAACTAAGGATTTGTCGAGATGCACGTGATTTGTGTGGCCTCCTTACTATGCTCCGCACTCACCTCCTTTAGGTCAGATATACAAGTACATTTAAGGATTGCACTTAGGGAAAGCCCACTTTTCCATTTTTCATATTAAGGACGTGCACAGTATTAATTGTCTCTTCCTTTTGACAATTACAAAGCCTCCCCAAAGCAATTTTTCAAGTTTTTCTTTTTTGGGGGAAAATACTGTTTAAAACAACAACAATGTGCTAAACAAACACTTAATCTGGTGACTTTGCCAGGCACATGTACGGCATTCGAAAGGACAGGCCTGTGTACACAGAGATGTCTATCCAGGTACTTATTTTCCTGCTGTAGGTTAAAAAATAAATCAGCAAAATAGGCCCATTTACGTCTTTTCACTGGCTGCATCAGCTGTAACAGTTTGCAACCAATGATGTTTGTAACTGCATATACAGTGGTGCCTCGCAAGACGAAATTAATTCGTCCTGTGAGTTTTTTCGTCTAGCGAATTTTTCGTCTTGCGAAGCACGGTGTCGGAAAAGTTTTGGAAAAGCTTCAAAAATCACCAAAAACCTCAAAAAGGCTACCACACCGTGTTCTATGAGTTGCTCCTCGAAGTCAAGTCGCAACTGTATTAACGGTGTTAAGAAAAAGGAAACAAACTTGCAAAAAACGCAAGACGTTTTCATCTAGCGAAGCAAGCCCATAGGGAAATTCGTCTTGCGAAGCAGCTCAAAAACCGCAAAACCCTTTCGTCTAGTGAGTTTTTCGTCTTGCGGGGAACCACTGTATTTGAAAGAATGTAATGATGGGTCCCAGTAGGCATCATAGAGGATGCTGAGCGTTGAGACTTGCAAAGCTGGAGTTCATGGGATCAGATGCAACCAAGTTGCATGGATGGCTCGTTGTCACGAACTCTCTTTTTATATGTGCAATGCTTCTGGGACTCATTCCAGAAGCTGTTCCGTAAAAGCAAAAATTTTACATCAGACTGAACCCTGAGCTGCTTCCCTTATCACTGTGCTCTGCGCTGAGGCTGGCAGTGGTATCATTCCTCTCTTTCCCCCACAGCTGATAGACCCCGAGGCATAGAGGTAATGGCTGAGGAAGCCCCTTGGCTCCCAGCCTAATAGTTGGCATGAACTGAGCCCAGTTAAAGGAATGAAATTCATGCCGGCACTTAGCCAGAGGAAAAAGGATTTGGATGTTTTGCAAGGTGTGCAAAGGAAGGTGTTGGGAAAGAGGTAGCAGGAAGCTGACTGCTCCCAGACATCCCTCAGAAGGGAAAGACCAAAATATAAATAACCCCATCCCAGTGCTTGCCAGATTTTTCATATTTCACGTGTACAACCAGTCTACAACACTGTAAATCTTTTCCAGCGCGGAATGAGCAAGAGGAGCAGGAAGAAAAACGGGAGATAAAGAGAAGATTAACACGCAAGGTGAGAAGTTACTGCTACTTCTTTCCATTCTTGGGGGCCCTTAAAGCTTTTAACTGAATGTTTTAATTCCTTGCCATTTTTGCCTCTGTTTTTGTGGGTTTTTTTAAAAAATGCTGAGCATAGTTTGTAAAAACTGCACTAGCTTCTTTAGAAAGAACGCTTGAAACATTGTCTGTAGCTACCTCTTTTGAAAGCTGCAGAGGGATATTCCTGGGTATTGCAATGCATTCATGTAGTTAGGGTACGTCTCAATGCAGTGTGGGTCACCAAGCTGAAAGCAGCTTGTCAGGGGCTCAACAAACTGCTTGGGGGCTCCAAAAATGTCAAGTGCTTAGCAGGTCACCTTGGTGGTGAGTCAAACACCTCATAGTAAGTCAAACACATAAGACTTATTGGAAGTGTGTGGATGTGCTGACTCCCAGAGAGGAACTTACACCCCCTTTGCCTTTTCCCAATCCTTTTAGCTCAGCATGGTGTGACAGCTAAAACCAAGGTTTGGCTTTGCATACTGTCCAAACAGCTCGTGGTTAGCAAGAAGGTAGCTTAAGCATAAGTCTGAATTCAGATGACACACTCTGCCAAACTTTGGCCTAGCTGCCTTGCTGACCAGGAAGAAGCAAAGTTTCTCATTGCACCACTCATACACTGGGGAAATTTCTGGGGCACCTCTTTTCTGTAGTGAAAACAGGCTGATGTTCCTGTAGGTTGGAGGGATATGAGACAGACAGACATAGGACAGAATGGAAAGTGCAACATTTTTTAAAAAATGAACCAGGTAAATATGGCCTTAATGTGTCAGAAACATTTCTCTTTCCCCAGGCCTTTGGCGAATGAACAATCGATCACTTGTTTTTGCTTGTTGTTTTTGCTTGTTACCATGTTATTTATTTTTTGTGTTTTTATATAGCAAATGGCCCTGCGATCGTCACATGAACGGAAGTATAGTAGTAGTATCAATATCAATAGGGTTTACCGCTCAATCCTATGGATGTTTACTCAGATGCAAGTTCCACTGAGTTCAGTGGGACTTACTCTCATATATAAGTGCACATAGGATTGCCACCTTAAGCTTAAAGTTGAACGATTTTAAGTGGAACTGTGAGCTGGTCGGTTTAGTCAGCGAGCCTATTCCTGACTGTAATCATCAGGTTTTTTTGAGGTAGAAAATTGCAGGGTTTAGTCATACATACTGCATGCATCCGTTACACATTATCACATGCAGCCACGCTTCTCCATCCAATATATAGCAGTTCCTGTTTTTCAGTCTGTGTAAGAGATCACCCAAGATACATTTATCTATTTGTGCGTGAATCTTCATATGCTAAATTTATCTTCTCAAGATCAGACAGGCAGCAAAAAGCAAGTGACACAGAATGTACTACTCCAGAAGGAAAAGATGATTGTTATTCCTTTAGAGTAAAACCACACAAAAAGGAAATACTAGGCTGTGCAGCAGGAAATGCTTTGTGAAGGTTTAGAGTGTCGCTTTTTTTCAAAAGCGCTCAGCATTAGCCTAATTCTGTTCTTGTTGAATGCGACATCTCCCCAGCGCCACTCGTGATACATTAAACTGAAGAATAGATGTTAAAGAATGAAAGCTTGGTTATTTGTCACATTTGAACCAGATGGGAATAAATCATTAGAGAACAGTGTAAGTTTTTTTGAGAGAATAGTTATGTACTATTAGTAAAAGATCGGAAAACCTTCTAATGCATGACAATTACACGGTCAACACATATTTACCTGAACTTATGAAAACAGGCCTTTACAAATCACTCTTTCTTGTAAGATGATAGATTTAGTTGCAACTTTTAACTGCATTTATTTATGTCCTTTATTACATTTATATATACTACCTTTATCTTCCAAGGACCTCAGGGTGGTGTACGTAGTTCTCATTCTCCCCATTTCATCCTCACAACAATTCTGAGAGGTAGGTTAGGCTAAGAGATGGTGACTGTCCCAAGATCACCCAATGAGCTTCATGGCTGAATGTGGGGTTCAAACCCTGGTCTCCCAGGTCACAGTCCAGCACTCTTAACCATTGTGCCACACATGCACTGAGAAGAGAGGGAGGGGAAGTTCCACTGCACAGCCACAAGTCTTTGCACTAATGGAACTACTGTCTTTGAATGCTGCCCTAAGCATCTTAGAATCCTGTTTAGGACAGTGGGAGTGCTTAACTTTGGCTTGACTGTGCACATTGACCTGCAGCCCCTGAAATCCAGAGCACATTTTCAGGATGGGTAAGGGCCATAGTTCAGTGATAGAGCATCTTTTTTGCATACAGAAGATCCCAGATTCAGCCCCCAGCATCACCAAGTAGGCTGGTGGAGAACCCTGTCTGAAATTGTGGAGAGATGTTGCCCAGCGGTGTGGGCAGTAATGAGCTAGATGGGTCATTGGTTTGAGTCCATATAAGGCGGCTTATGGTCTTCCTATTTACATAACTTCATTACCCCAGCTGCATAAAGGCAATCTCTTTCTCTCTGTGCCTCTGTTTCATTTATAAAGCAAAACAATGCTAGCAAATGATTTGCAGGTCAGTCATTTTCTTCCTTGACCTCCTGTTGTCTCAGAGCAGCAGCAGAGTGTTAGAAATAATGGGATCTTGAGAGTGGTGTGACCAGCCAGAGGAGGAGGAGATTAGGTGAGAAAACAGAAGCTGCTGTTAATTTGGATAAATTGTGTTTCTCATCGAAAACAAAGAAATTTCAAGGGGCAGAATTCCCTGTGCCACTCCTGGCCCCCGTCTAAGACTCGGCCTTCACCACCAAATAGTCTTAAACCCAAATAGGCAGGAGGTTTTTGTGCTGCTACAAATTGGATTCTCTGCCTCTAGACACTGAGTCCTGCAAGAAACAGGTGTGCTGATGCAACAAAGAGGGAAGGGGTAATGCGACAGGACATTATCAACACCTGAGTTGTTGTCATAGTAATAGCTGAAACGCCAAGGAAATTCTCAGCATGTCAGACCATGTTTCATGCTTCTCGCAGACATTTTGCACAGGATGTTATTTTATATTCCTGGACTGTGGCTTCGCATGGTAGCCCCACCCACGTTGGTCTGCCCTGTTTTGGAAACCGAGGGAATTCAGCTTTGTGAGATATTGGACTGGAAATTGGCTTAGTATCAATATTTGAAATGAACAGCTTTTATTTATTTAAGCTACAGCACAGGTGTGGATATTTGAGGGTATTTGTAGCCAGCTGATGACACAGACAGTGAGAGCTTACATTGTGCCTAGTGGGCCTGGAAGGCAAACCGATTTGTCTTCAGCAAAGGCAGAGCATTGCTGCCTGCTCCCTGGATCAACAGATCAGGGTGAATGTAGTCGAGAGGCACCCCAAGGCACAGTGAGTGGGCTGCATATATTCTGTGCAGTGTGTAGGAGCCTGGTACATGCTATCTTATACTCTGGCACTATTGCCCAGAAGGTTGACCACCAATGAGGCATGCTATTTATAGTAGCATAGATAGCTCTGGTGAGATTTACACAACTGCTTTTTGGGGGAGGTGGGGATCCCATTGCAGTCGAGATGTTGCAGAACTACAGCTTCCATCATCCCTGACCATTGGCTATGCTGGCTGGAGCAGAGAGGAGTTTTGGTCCAACAACACCTGGAAAGGTCCCCAACACTGATTTATCACATCATAACTGTTGTACTATCTCGTTTGGTGAATCTGGCCATTTGGCCAACCAATTGCCCATGGGGTCCAGCTAAATGGAAAGCCAAGTACTATCACCACCTTCCTTCTCTGGACTTCTCTGGTGTTGTGGGAGCATAACACTTAATTCTAGCCATACAGTTAGAACTGCCAAGTGAGGCCAATGAAACAGTGAGGGATTGTCTGAATATACCCAGTCTGCTTGCTTCACTGGAACAGTCAGAGCAGAACACTGGGAGCATCTCTTGAACACACTTTGTTAAAATGAGTGAGAGTTGTGCCAAGGAATGTTCTCCCGCACAGCTCCCTATTTCTGCCATAAAGCTTAGGCACCAGAAATCCCCAGTGGGTTGTGCTTATTTACTGGTGTGAAATCAAAGTCAAGTTCAAGGGTGCTTTTTCATTATTGTCCCAGGCATCAACTAAGCCTGTTCCTTACATGGAAGCGCTGTGAGAGAAAATGTCCGCTGTGTAAAAGCATCCAAGAGCTTGCTTGAGAGAGAATGCGTTTCATTGGTGTTTTTGCATGTGCTATAATATGGAAAAAATGGACAAATGCTGCTAGCTTTGGCAAGAGTACAAGTGGCCTTTGCTGTTTGTGTTGTGCGCTGTTAATACCTGCATACAAGCTGCTGCTGCGATTCAGTTCTTGCCCATATTCCTTCTAACTGCTGCTCTAGATATCTTGGTCTTGGGCAGAATTCTGTGCCACACCCTACTTTGGAGTGGAATCAATGCTTCAAATATGCAGAGGGCCACAGGGCAGACTAATGCTCAGTGAAAATATTATGGTTTTAAACCCCTAGTAGTAACTTGTACTTGCTCCAAACCTTCAGCCCCTGCTTAGCTATATTCTGAAGAACCATAGCTGTTCCTTTCAAGCTTGCTTTTTATCTTGTTTATTTATTTATAGTTTATTTTATTTATTAAATTTCTATACCAACCTTCTAGGATCACAGGATGGTTTACAATATATAAAAAACCCTATAAATGCACAACAATATAAAAAACCCAAAAATGCACAGCACGGTAACAAGCAAAAACAATTGCCCCCACCCCAATTTAAAAGGCCATATAGATTGTTTAATTAGCCAAAGGCCTGGTTGTAGAGGAAAGTTTTTGCCTGATGCCTAAAGATATGTAACGAAGGTGTCAGGTGAGCCTCCCTGGGAGTACACAGGGAATTTTAGGGTCAGATTCAGCTTGAGCTGTGCCACAATCTATATATAGGACATCTTCACTCCCAATCACGTTCTAAAGCATTAACCCAAAATATCAGAAGTTTCCTATATGGATGGGCGATGAAAGCCTGTCGGGCAAAGGACAGGATGAGGAAGATAACTGGATAGAACCCTTACAAAGCAGATTAAGCGTTTCCTCCTTTCTGTTCAAAGGCTTCATTCCGTTAGCGTTTTCCCAACCATCACAAGACAAGTTAATTGCTTTAAAATCACAGTTGTAATTATTCATGACAAGGGACTCTTGATTTCTTAAGACTTGTTCACCTAGCTCAGTTTCCTCTGGAGCAGGGACTAAGCAATACCCACAGGTCATATCCCTCCCACTAAAGATCGCTCCCTGGAGCAATCAGTCCATGAATGAGTCACGTGCCCAGGCTGGGGAGACACCCTTAATAGGTCAGATATAATCCCGCAGGTCCTAAAGTTGCCCATCTCAGCTCCAGAGAGTCTGATCATTGTGAAAGTTCCTGCTGTCCTGTACTCAAGCATCACTTTTCTCTTATTCCCTGAAAACACAGAATGTGCTGATGACAGTAGAAAATGACTTCACTATTCAGTCTAAATCATTGTTTTAAGTCTATATTTAGCTTACAAGCTCCTCTTTTTTGATCCCTTGTCATCACGAAAATATAAATAAGAACATTATGTTTTTCAAAGGCACGCTACATTTGAATAGCATCCAGAATCTGTGACAAACAGCCCAAAGCTTTGAACTGGGTGATAACGCTGGCACTTCA
The DNA here is from genome assembly GCF_964188305.1 of Podarcis bocagei. Taxonomy (NCBI): domain Eukaryota; kingdom Metazoa; phylum Chordata; class Lepidosauria; order Squamata; family Lacertidae; genus Podarcis; species Podarcis bocagei. The sequence continues at coordinate 29,821,697 of NC_138133.1, forward strand.
TCCTTAATTTATGCTGTGGTGGGGAAACATCACATGAGCAGAGAGGATGGAACTCCACATTTACTTTTGAGTGCACAAGCTTTTAATCCAATATTTGATATTCCCAGGGTCAGGTTTCAGGGGACTTGTTGCTTATTTGGTTTAGGACTGCATGCAAAATAAATAAATCATTGTGGAGTTATGATGATGGCGGCGGCGGCAGCAGCAGCAAAGATAAAAATGTCCTCTTTGTAGTTCAGTGATGTCTGCAACTCAAATTTAGCTGTCACTGTGTAATGGGGAAGCACAAGATCACATGCACTTAGGCCACATAGAATGAGGCTACTGTTTTGTAGATGGGAAAAAAAATCTGCCAGCCTTGCACAGGGATGTTGCCGGCCATCATTTCTTGGTTTATGGCAGAGTTGGGAACCTCAGGAACAGGAGGCCAAGTGTGTCCCTCCAAGTCTGTCTTCTTGGCCCTCGAGACTCATTATACCACACTCCCTTGTATTTTTGCCTGGCTGGAATATATCCTTGAACTCCAGGAATCTGGCTGGAGAATAAAGACAGAGGTGTGTGCAAACCAGCCCTACTTCACATCGCTAACATTTACATGTATTGCTCTGCCCACCTTTGCCTTTGGCTCCACCCACCACATGTCCCTCAGAAGATTTCCCAGATGGGAATGCAGTCCTCTGAAAAAGGTTCCGTGCCCCTGGTCTCTGGTGAGATCCTTTCAACTATTAGGATTCAAGCTCAAAGGAATGGTTAGGCAAACAGAGATTCCAGGCAGGCCTAGATGCATTGTTCAAAAAACAGCAACAAAGGTATTTTTGGTGACCTATGCACTGAAGGATGAAAAATACAAGCTATAGTCCCTGGTTGTATTTATAACCTGCTTGGGGGCTTTCACTCTATTAGAGTTGAATTATTACTCTGCTCTAGGCAGCACATGTCTGAAAGAGGCATGGCTTCATAAGCGCTTCATAATGCTTAGACGGGAAAAATGTTTTCCACCCAAGAGGCCTGTTGCATGCAGAATTTTGTGTGCAGCCGACAGTGAAATGAATTTTCTGCATGTGCATTGTGACACAGCATTAGCTAAAAAGACTTGGGATCTATCCAACCCAGCACGACTGGAGTTCCACTCACACAACTCTAGCTTTCCTTTCCCCTTCAGCTCCCTGCATGGCCTCAGAATCTCCTGCAGAGGGTCCAATGCTCTAGAGCAGATTTTGAAGAGAGGGGGAGGAGAGGGAGCTGCAGAGGGAAGGGGAGGAAGGGAAAGTGACTGGAATTCTGTTCACCTTAATACCTATATCTCTGAAAAATACTACAGGGGTTACAAAAAAATAGGGCTTTTTTGTAACCCCTGCAGCAACCACTTTTGCTGAATCACTGGGACCCATTTTGTTGACGTCCTTAAGCTTCCAGCCACTATTCCAGTTAATAGCGTTTTAGCAGAAGTGGCGTGATATTCTTTATAGTCACCACATCCCAGTCCAAAAACACATTTAAGATTAGGTTATCAACTGCTGCACCAGTATCAGATCATAAAGTATGAGGCCATTGTTGGATTGACATTACAAGGTCCTACTGGGTAGCATGGCCATGCTCCCATGAGTAGCATGGAGTTGGTAAACCTTTCCCCAAGTCCCCAAAGTGAATTCAGCTATTTCATTTCAGGTTTCTCGCCTCTTCTATAGGCTGGGGAAAGGATTCTATTTTAGACAGCCCTACAGCTTGCCATTGAATCTCCACTGGCATGGCCGTGAAAGGAAAGCCCTTAATTCACCCCTGTTATTGAACGTAAATTAAATTAAACGTAAAGTCAGTCTAGGTAGTTGTAAGAGATAAGGCCTAGTATCAACAGGACCTAAGATCAAATTTAGGGTTGCAGCATTCTTCCAGAATTGTGATTAGGGTAGCTCCTGACAAATGGGACAAAAATGCTGCTCTTATCTATGGTTCCAAAGATGAAACTGATTGGACATAATTTAAGAGAGGCATTTGTGTAACATACTGATCTCAACAGGTTGCCCCAATCCTTGGAAAATCCCTGTAAATCTGCTTACTTTATTAAAAGTTCAGTGCATTCAAGGGGGATATAAGTCATTTTCAGCCATACTCTGCTCTTGGGTAAATGCCTATCACCAACTATTAAATACACGGACTTAACAGTATGACGGAAGTATGACAGATTTGTGAAGACCTCTCTGAGCACTGTTGTCCTACTTTTTTTACATCACTGCATTAGAAATAATTGTTTTAGTACAATGAAGATTGTTGCATGCCAAACGCTCTTTCAGTTGGTAGGCCACCAACAGCATATCTGACTATTGTCCCATATATTCCTCCTCAATAATTCTGAGTAAATGTGCATGTAATTGGGCTGGAAGTAAAAACTGGGGAAGCTTAATCTACATACTTCAGCCTTACTTTCTATGGAAAAAAGTACACTAGCAAATGAGTTATTTTTTCTGATATGAAAAGATCCCCATTAGGCCTTCTTTTTGGGTGTACCATTACTGCCATATTCTTGGGATGACATATCAGAGCTATTCTCAGCAAAGCTGGTTCAAAAAATATTGTATTCACCTAGAATACTTTTACACCAACTCTTAAAAGCAGGATAGCCGTCAGGTCCACCTTCAGGCCGTTGGAGATAGTTTGACAAGCTCTGAGAATGCAGCATTTGATGCAAAACGTCTTGCCAACAAGTTTATTGTTAAGTCACTAAACCCAGAGTGGTTTTATGTAGAAAACACGACACCTTCAGTTGCTTGTGTCAGGTCACAGAATACAGTCTTTTTTAGATGCCGTGCCTCTGATCAGGCCATTTGTAATTGTACTTCTTGTTCAGCCAGGTCAGAAACGGCCCATCAGTAATGGGTGAAGTGCAATATTTAATCAGTTTGGATGCATGTTCCAACTGCTTCAAAGCACCCTGAGGTACAGGGCATCAGTTTGACATGGAGTTGTGAGCATATTTGCAGAGTCCTTGCTCAAATATATATTGGCTTCACTTCACCAATTGATTGTCACTTTGCACCAGTTAGCCTCTCATTGCACCAGTTAGGGTCTCATTGCACCAGTTAGCCTCTTCCAACAGTATGACATACCAAAGAGGCAGCAGCTACGCTTCTCAGTCAACTTTTCAGAACAATGTGGAACTGTCAGATTTATTTATTTTAATATTTACAAACCACCTCCTTGCCAAAATGTATGAAAATAGCGTGCTAACCATGAAATCAAATAAATGCAGAGTCATAAACAACAAGCAAGGAAAGCAGTGTTAATTGCCTCCATGTGTCTCTACCGTCTGACAGATCAGGTAATGTTTTCTCTAGTTTTTGAAAAGTGGGTATTGCACATCCACGATGCCACCACCAAGAAGGCACTTTAACAAGGTGCCCTGTCTTGGACTCCCTCAACGTTTGGTGGAGTTATGAAGAATCAGTGGTGGGTGTGAAATTAACAAATCATGCATTCAGTCCAGCCATGCTCCAGTATTCAGAAATAATAGGCAGTCTTTTAGTACAAGGGTTGTCTCTTGGTGGCCTCACATCTAATGTTAAGATGGCAGAAACAGTGGTTAAAAACCAGCCACTGGACACAGATGAGGAACTGGAAAATAAAGCAGCATTTCTTTTAACTTTCCCTCTCCCCTTCCCTTTGGTCAGCGCAAGAAATCAGCGTATCGCTTTGGGGAAGAATGACATTTTGGAACACTTTTCTTTTTCCCTACAGCTAAGTCAAAGGCCTACAGTAGAAGAGCTGCGCGAAAGGAAAATTCTCATCCGCTTTAGTGATTATGTGGAAGTGGCAGACGCTCAGGACTATGACAGGCGGGCAGACAAACCATGGACACGGCTCACAGCTGCTGACAAGGTACGTAGCTTAGGGGAAGCCTTGGGCTTGAGTCTTAGCCTAATGCAGGGGTAGCTAACGTAGGACTGTAATTTTCATCAGCCCCAACCAGCACGGTCCATAGTCACTGATGGGGGAGCTGCAGCCCAGCACCTTCTGCAGTGCTCCACAATGTCCTTGCATAAATCTGTTTCATCCCATCTGTTAATTAATCTATGGTTTCTTCAATGCACAGGAATTCATATTGAAATACACGTTTTTGAACATCTTTTCTCCCAAAGAACTAATGCTTAAGTGTGTTTTTATCTTGATGTACACATTTTTATAAGCTGTTGAGCCAAAAATTGCATCAGAAAATTTGGGGAAGTGCAAAAACCAAAGGATGACTGTGGTCGGATCTGCACAATAGTCTAGGAGGTGCAGTTCAGGTCAGCTTATACAAGGAATTTGCAAAAGAATTGCTTCTTAAAGCATGCCTGTTTGATGGAGCTACAACTGGATTTTGTGTGCTTTTCCTGCCAAGTCTCTTTAATTTTCCCATCACAAACATTAGCTTACACTTGCTTAAATTTGCATTAATTCCAGTAAAATCTGTGGGACATTTACACCATCACCAAACCTGGCATGAGGGAAATCAAGCCTGTAATTATTTGAGAAATACTTTGTTGACAACACTTGCATGCATTTTTTTGCTGAGCAATTCCACCAGAGGAATAGATTTTGCAAGCTGTTTCTGTACAGGATACCACAGAACTGAGATAAGAAATTATTCTGTGTTTACTTACCGTGGCACTCAGGCTTGCCACATATTCAGCCATTGAGTGACAATGCATCAATAAGGTCTGTGTTTCTTAAGGTGATAGCTTAGGCAACTTGTGTTTTGTCAATCTTTCTTCTCAATCCCAGTGGTCTCTTTAATGTCTGGTTTAATGTACCAAGTATCTTGAGTTACAAAAAGAGGCCTTCTTGCAACACACCACCTATCTTACACCTATCTCCCAAAACTGTTTGACTGGAGACAGTAGAATAAAAGGTATTTTTCCATGGGAAATGGTACCCCTTTCAAACCACACCCACGCCCTCTTAAAAACCGCAGTCTTTCACCAGTCTTGGGTAGATCTGAGTTAGATCTGGCCTCTCAGGACACAGTCTAGCCTATCAAGCCCCCATTGATTCTGTGTGGATTTCTGCCATCACAGAACCTACGGTGAAAAATAAGCAGCCCGGGAGATAATACAGATACATTATAAATCACTCAACATTTGTGTGCTAGAAGAAGAGGTCATGTGCACTCTTCCGGAGAGTTCATCTTTGCAGCCTGATTGTCCTCCTGCAGTTAGTGGCATGTCTATTCCTGTTTGTGAGGATACTTTATCACAGCTTGGAGGAAAGTCAAACTGACAGCTTTCACTAAAAGGAGACAGTTAATGCTCCATGGTATTTGCCCATGCTCCTGACGGACAAGATTTGACTTCGTCTTGAAAGATGTGATATACCCCTTTTGAAAATTCTTTTGACACTATTAGATTGATGTAGAAGAATCTCTAGCAGAAATTGAAATGTGGTCTGAGGTTGTTGGATCTTCAGCAGCGTTCGCAGCAAAAGACCCAGGTCATAAGATTTAAGTAGTGATGACCTTCGGGCAGAGTGATCTCCATTAAATCTGTCTTTTTCCTGGTTGGTGTGATGACTTGTGTTTGGCAGATCTGTGTTCCCAAAGTCCAGTGTGTAAGAACTAGGAATGAGTAGCAAACTCACCAGCAAAGGACAAGGGAGCTCAAGAAGTATGTCTCTGCCTCGTGGCCTCTTCTGTGGCTAGCAGGCAAAAGCTCATGCAACCTGGACTCTCTCCCCCCCCCCTTTTTGAAATAAAATATAGCCATCATATGTGTCAAATGCACACTCAGTATTTACAAGTGCATGAGTTTTTGCCTTCTACATCACAAGCCATTTTGAAGATCAAAAACTGCACAAGGTTCTTGTTTTCATATTTGGTGAGAGTGTATCATGGTCCACGCCTTTTGGGGGAAAGTCTTTTATCTATCTCTCCTAATTCGGCAATTGCTTTACTCTCACTAGATTTAACCACAAATTCTACCCTTATAGCTAAAGAATTAATTTCCTTCCTGTTCACAGCAGCTAGAATAGTTCCCCTTTTCTTAAAATAGTCAGCAATTCTGTGCATGCGTACTTGGGAGAAACGTCCCATTAGACTGTGGCCCTTGCTTCTAGTCAATATGTATTGGATCCAGGTGTACAACACACTGACAGGTGAGCATCCCAAGTGTCACCCAGGCTGCTATAACGTATCACATTCCGAGCGGTGGCTCTAGCAAGCTACTGATCTCGTAAGAGACAGACCACTTTCCATTTAGTGCCCATCTATTCATAATTTAGAAAAGTGGAATGTACCTTCAGACTGCTTTTCAGCTGCATATTTACAAGCTTCTATTTGTCCCCTGCAGGCGGCAATTCGCAAAGAGCTCAATGAGTTTAAAAGCACTGAAATGGAAGTTCACGAATTAAGCAGGCATTTAACAAGGTGAGATGCTTTTTTAAAATAATAATTAAAAATGACTGAAAAAGCAGATTTCCAGTACAAACTCCATCAGCAAAAGGCTCATATGTAGCCCTGACCAATATTTGGTTAAAAAAAATCTCCAGGACCCCTTCATTGTCAGTATGTATTTTATTTTTTTTGTATATTATTCATCTGTAGTATTACTAGATGTAAGGCTTGCCTTGGGCTATATACAATGATATTTGCAACTACATTCGCAGCTTCATTTCCATAGAAGCAAAAACATGGCAGAAATGGTGTATACATATATTTACTATTATTATGCAAAGGCGGCTGGTTTAGCCCTGGAATTTTTTTCAGATGTATAACAAAGGTCTACATTTCTGTTTCTGAAAATGTTGATGTACCACTCAACTTTGTATCACAGAATTTAAGAACTTATGAAGAGTCCTGCTGGGTCAGACCAAAGGATTGAATGTTGGATGGAGTGTGTTTGTGTACAGACCAGTTACACTGGGAAACCCCTTATCTATCTGAACACAGAATTCTACCCTCCTAACCCTGTGACAGGAAACTACCAGGGCTCGTTTTCCATGACCATTTGTACCTCCCCCCCCATCTTGATTTTTACGCTGTTGAGTCATCCCACTTACACAAACCCCCAAGAAGCCCCTATTATAAAATCATTAGGAAGGTAATGAGATCTTTGTGCCATTATGGAAATGAGTAATGGGCAGACATAATATGTGTATGTGTTGCTTTTCTCTTGTGGCAGATGAAGGAGCTCTTATGAGAGTGAAATACTGTGTAAAATAAAAGACCCTGAGAACATCTTATGACATATTGCAGTGTAGTTCACACAACAGTTGCACGGTAGTTTTATGTATGAATGACTCTCTGGTGGAGGAATATAATTGGGAATCCTTAGAATGTGCAAGTCAGCTAGGACAGTCACAGTGGCTTTGGGTAGAATTAACCTCTTCCCTTCCCAGGAAGACAGCCTGGCAGTCCTTCTGCTACCCAGTTCTTCCCCAACCTGGTGCCCCCCAGATGCTTTGCACTACACCTTCCATCTGCCCCAGCCAGCATGCTGATGGTAGTTTTACTTCAAAATGTCTGGCGGGCACTAGGTTGGGGAAGGCTGCTATGTGCCATCCTACCTATCAGGATAAATTGTTGAGAGGTCTTCATTCCCACAGCAACTCCCAACTCACTTCTCCATGGTTCTCAGGGCTGTTGAGGGATTAGGTTTATATCGGATATTTCAGACACCAAGCTCTGTCATGATTCTGAATGTTTGAAAAAAAAATGCAACAAATTGGTTGACTCGTTCAAACACAATTGGATTTACTTTCTTTTCCTTCTCCGTCCCCTTTTTTAATTTTAGGTTTCATAGACCATAGAAATTGAGCACTCCACCATCTTCAAAACATATCTGGAAAGAACCATAAGTGCTGGTACCATTCACTTCTCTGTTAATGTACAATGTAAATTTCCTGGACTGCCTTTTTAAAAACCAAGAAGAGGAGGAAGAAGACGGCGACGGCGACAGGGAAACTTGTGTTTTCCTGTTCTTGGTAGAACTACATCATGAGACATGTTGGCACAACTTTCAGCAACCGAAGCCACTCATGGCAAGAATTGGGCCAGGAGTTGGCACTCATATTCGAAACTCTGCTGTGTGGATTCCCCATCCTCATCCAAGATCAGCCGTTAATGCATCCCGTCTTCCTTCAGGCATCTCCCATCTGACTCCAAAGAAAGCTGAAGGCAGTTGGTGTTGGGCATAGACCTGCTGGACAAAAGCTCGGACGAGGCCTGCCATCCTTCTGGGTCAACACTTTGAGCAAACACTTCTTTCTGTTTGAGAGCACCTTAGAAAGATGCGGGGGAAGGCCGAGACCCGCTCAGAGGATCTACCTATCTTTGACACTTCACAAGAATCATCCCTGGAGGATCTCTTGGCTGGCTGGCTGGCTGTCACCCATTAGTTTTGTGAGGGAAACACCCAGAAGATTCCTTGTCACCCGTCTCTTTCATTCAAGTGACCCCCCTCCCCCCCCCCTTGCTGCAAAAAGTGATGTTTTGAAATTGTTGCCGATTATTACAGGGATATTCAGTAACATGCTTATTACCTTTACGGACAGAACGAGTCAGGATGCCTTTTGCCCTGCTTGGTAACTTCCTGCTTTCATTTACACCTGCATAAAGAGGCTGGATGGCAGAGCAGCTCTGCCGGTTAACCAAATTGATACAGCACGCCAACTTTACTTAGATGCTGCAGGTTCCGTAAAGGTGTGCAATGCAGAGAAGAAAGGAGCTCAAGATCATTGTAGGGTCAATTTTGCTCTGTGCGCATGGATACGTTTATTTTTTAAGAGCTGGGATTTCTGTTGTGTAGAACACTACATGGTGTAAATAACAAAATATGTTGTCATGAATGTCCCAGCAATGATACTGAGAACCAAAGCATTTGGACTGGATTTGTGGAGGGGTTTTTTGTTTTGTTTTGTTATTAAGGCATTGGCTCTTCTCTTAATAGGATGACCCTTGCACATTGGATAGTGTTCCAGATCCCTGTCTTTGAAAGCACTTTGGCTAAGCCCACCAATTTGATGCCTCCTGGTAAGGAACCCCCACTCTCTTTCAGCAGCTGAGCCCTGAGCATGCCTCTCCCAAGCAAAGTTCACTTCTCACACTTTTCCACTGGTGTTAAAAGTTTGTATAGGGCAGCATAACTTTTCTTTTTGAACAGAACACTTGGTAACCTGCACTTTCTCCTCACCCCGTGGAAAAGGCCCTCTCTCTTCCTCAGCCTGAGTCAAATAAAAAGAGGCCTATTTAGTGATGCACTTTTTTTTCTTTTCTTTTTTAACTGAGGAGGCTACACTGGGGGTGATAAGGCATTCCCCACCATCACTGGGCACCACAGCTAGTGGGTGGGCACAAAGCTGTGAAAAGCTTTTACATATTACAGATCCTCAGTACCTTGCATTTATCAACAGTTGTGTGGTAGCATGCCAGGGGATTCACAAGGTGTGGTTATGGGTCTGTTTTCTTCCTTGAAGCACAGGACAAGGCTCAGCATTCTTTACTGAGCGGCTTGGAGGATGCACAAGGGGTCGATTAACCTGCTGGTTTATCCCCTGTGTGCCTTCCAGTTAAAAATACAAATTATGGCTACGGTTACAAACCAGACAAGGTAGAACATTTCCTCCTAACAATAAGATTGCCAAATTCTGTGCAAGTAAAACCATTTATTCTGGTTTTACTGTGATTTGTGATGCAATTGGTTAAAGAAGTATACTGAGTCTTTTCCCACATTTCTGCCAACATTAATTTCCAAGTGGGCTGGGCTATCATCTTAGCACTTAACACATGCAGTTGGGAGACTATTCACGATACAAGTCTTGTAGCTTTTCAAGACCTAGCACTCAGCACAATGTTATCCACATGCAAAGGAGCATCTTCCAGAGCTAGTACAGTGGCACTTCTTTGAAGATGCCCCCTTGCCCTACATTAAGATACCATTGAGCTGATCTGGGAGTGACTACATACTGTGTTGCTGTTGTGCCCACTGGTACATTTGGAAATAGATGGGTCCACTCTGCTGACCCTTAGCAGATTCCTTTACTTGCGATTGCATGGAACATTGGATTTGCTTGTTTTCTGCAGGCAGGCATGTTCCTAGCAGGCGTGCGTGTGCAAAACACCTGTTCCAAAAGCTCAGTGTCCCTACCACGCAAACAAAGAAAGAAGCCAATTATTGGATCAAGGCAATGCACTGTATTCACTTCCAAAAAGTAGAAGTAAACAAATGGATATTTATTTCCCCCTGTAACATAGAAATGGATCTAGCGAAACTTTCATTTGAAAAATGGCTTACTTTTCAAGTCTGCTTAATTCTTGTCTTGTCTGGAGCAGAGCCATTCAGCTGTTCCCCTAGCACAGTGATCACAGGTGACGGGAAGTGTGCACTCCACTACAAATGCCTAATGCAACGCTTTCCCTCTGAAATCTATGGAGATGGGCTTTACTGTCATCCTGCTTCCATTCATTTCAGCAGGGGTTGCATAGATGTCTCATTTATTCCCCCTAGCATGAGCAGTGAACTTTTGCATTCACTTAAATATGCCTCTATGATTCACATGCAGATGAAGGTTATCTCGCACAGAGCTGCAATTTCTCTTGCTGCATGGACAAAAACCATTTCCTCCCTCCCTCAAAATCTGTCAAAGGGTAGTGATTTGAAAAAGGGCACAGATGATGTTTCTGCATATGGCAAACAGGGTTGAAAATTGTTCCCTCCGCCCGCCTGTTCATCCAGCCGAACTTTATTCTTGTGTGAACAGAAAAGCAAGGGAAGGGTATGCCTCAGCATCTCAGTGGTTCTGGAACCAGTGCATTTTCCAGTTACTCTCCAAGTCAAGTGTATGTACATAGTTTTGTCTTTGTATAGGAGTGAATGTGGTGACAGTCAAACCTGTGATCTTCCAGTATTGTAATTTAACAGATTATGGCTGTATGGGGGGGGGAAGTAAAAACCAGAACAAAATGTAAATACCTAGAGGAAACACTAAAACTGAATCTCTACATCCTAGGGTTTTTGTACATATTGAAACTGCATGGTATTTAAATTGTCTCTGATGTATGCAGTTTCTTTAAAAAAAAATCATTTTAAAAGAAAAAACATGGTCTTTTTTTCTTGCTTGCTATTGATTCTACAGTTATTTATGATCCAGGGCTGCAATCAAATGCTAAGCTGCACAGAAGTGACATCAAATTTATTTACCTCAAATATACTGCCTTCCTTCCTTTTTAGGTTTCCAGGCCACTAAACAGCAACTTGAGTCTCACTACAAACAATAAACAACAACAAACCAGAACCAACTGAATGCTGAATGACAACATGATAGTGGCTAAAAGCTCAAAGGGGCCTTTCTCTGCAGAATTGCTCCCTCTAGCGTGCAGGAAACTTAACAAGGAACACAGATAACCAGGAAGTATAAATCAGCATCATTTGAGTGGCTGGCAGAGCAATCCAAACTATAGGAAGCCAGAGTAATATATGCCAAGGTAAATTATGCTGGTGTAATTTACTTACACACCTTTTTTTATTTGGAACACCCTTTCTGGCAGTGTAAATTTCTAGGTCATGTGACCGAGCCAAAAGGCGCCTGGAAAGGGGTCTCACCCTGCCGCCGCCACCCATACTGCTTTTTCAGGAATAACTCTGGCTTTGGCTGCACCAGGATGGAAGAATTACACTGGTGTAGCTCTGACAGAACATTATCATCAGTGCTGTTTTCCTAGAAAAAAGAGGTGCCAGAGTTGAGCTTTGGTGAGCTGCAGCTGGGGGGGGGGAGCCCTGCTTCTTATTATAACAAGAAAATTTATAATTTGTTCTTTCATAAAATGAAAGGCCTTGCCTCATTTAGAAAGAGAGCAAGAAAACCAGAAACACTATAGTTATGGCAACCCTAGTAATCAGTGCACTATTTCAAAAAGTGAAAATCTAGCTTTTTTTCCTTCGAGATTTTGCAAAAAAAGCCAAAAAGTTTCTGAGTATATGGCAACCCTAGATTCTACATAACTAGTTGGGTCTCTACCAAAAGGCTCACTTGCGTTCATCACCTCCCACCCCCAAACACAAAACAGAGTTGTTGATGAAAGAACATGCCACAAACTGAGTAACACAACGCACAAAAGGAAAATTCTCTTTACAATCTTATTCTTTGTACGTACAACAGGGTGATTAGATATGAACTTTCCACTGACATTTAAATGGTGGCATTTGATTGACTTCTAGACACTGCAGAAAGCTTCTCGCAGCCTTTAAAAAACATTGATCTAAAATTGCTATTGTTCGTGTGAAAAGTTGAGCACAGCTCGTTTATCTCATCGCATCAACTTCAAGTAGCACCAGCGTGCCACAGAGGAAAAGGTTTGGGGGTTTCTGGGGTATTTTTTAATAGTCTGACACCTGAGCTTTAAATAGTGGTTCACAGCTGTGCGTCTCAGCATTCATGCACTGACACTGTTGATGGAAGACGGTTAACACCAACATCAGTCAAAAATAAAATAGGGATTTTATCAGAAAGCAACTACTAACCACATTCTCTGCCATATTAAAGTAATCTGCAGTCGAAGCACACAGATTGGGAAAGCTGAGCATTCTGCAAGACTGACAGTTTCGCAAATTAATAAAGCAGAAGGCTGAAATGTGTGTGTGTGGGAAGGGTGTCAATATTCTGCAAGCATCATCTAAAATGGGCACAGTTGCTACCCTGCATGCTTCAACTGGTTAACCAGTTAGGATCCGTTACATGGTCTAATGTAATAATGGGTTAATATAACGCTACTATTGTATGAAAGTACTAACATTCTGAGGAACATCAATATGGAGGTGAGCACAGAGAACTGGGACACCATTAAAGTTGACAAGTGGGTGGGATGGTGGAAAAGACTCTTTCCAAACATAAAGGGTACAGGAAAGGTGAGGCTGGTTATCTAGGGCACCCTTCCCCAAGCTGCTGCCCTGCGTAAGTTTTGGATTTCAGATAAGTTTTGGATTCCAGATAGGAGCTGTAGCTCAAACACTGGCAAGGCACACAGGGAGCAAAAGACTCAGCCATAGGGAGAACACTTCTCCTTGCTGCGTAAGGTAAGGGAACAGAGTGGGCAAAGGAAGCGAAGAGAATAAAGGAGCTGTTGAGTGAACGTTCCTCTACTTAAGTCCCAACTTTCCACATCGCTAGGCAAGGCAACTAAATTTTTAAACAATTTAAAATGAAAAGCAAACCATGATGCAAGGAAGAGCAGCACAGGGACCTTTTGAAAGGCAAAGGACCCTGGCGTTTTATTTTAGTTAGAAGGACATCACATACCAAGCCTGTGAGAATCAGTATTTTATTGTCAGTGCTTAACTGCCTACCAGGATTGGAGGGATCTCCCAGGTTGGCTGGTGATGGTTTCACATGCTGGGTGGATCTGAAAAGGGAGTAGAAAACCAAAGTGATCAGGGGATTTGGAGCAACACTGCCAAAATGAAAAGTTGTGTCCCCTGAGGAGACTCAAGTTTAGAAACAAGGCAATGAACTAGGGCCATGATTGAGGGGTAGAAAGTGAATGGAGAAAAGGCTTTGCTCCTGCTTCATAATACCAGAACCTGTAGTCCAATGAAGCTGAAGGCTGGGCGATTCAGCACAAGCAAAAAAGAGGTACTTCACCACATGGTGCGTAGCTGAACGATGGAATTTGCTGCCACAAGCTGTGGCAATGATGGCTACCAGATTGGATTGACTTTAAAATCAGGCTAATTCATGGGTACCAATGGCTACGAGTCCGAATAGCTATATACTGTCTTCAGGATCAGAGCCACTACACCTCTTGGTCCTGGGGAGACAGTAGCAGGAAGGAGAAGTTGCCATCATATCCTGCTTGCAGGCTTCTCACAGCCATCTGGTAGACAACCAGGGCAAAAAGAATGCTGGACTGGATAGGTCTCTGGCCTGAGCCAATAGAGATAATCTTAAGTTCACAGTATCAAGCTGTTCAGAGGGCCGGCAGAACTGACAGGGATGCCCCCACATCATCTAACTCTCAGAGTGCCCCCCCTCCACAGGTCTGTCAATCCCAAAACTAAAAACCAAATCAAAACAGCTCAAGAGCAGTGCTGTTTTTCTAGAAAAAGAGGTGCCGGAGCCACCCTGAATGCCTCCCTTGTTCTTATAATGGCAGTAGTGCCCCCCTGAGAGGTGCCGGAACAGAGTTCCGGTGAGTTCCAGCTCAAAAAAAGAGCCCATGTCAAGATAATAAGGATAATTCAGAAGCCTACACAGTCGTCATCACCAGCACCTAGTTTAAAAATTACGTATTTGGGACTCTCTAGTTCCAGCCAGGGGCAACCACTGAACATGATTTCTACAAACAAACAAATCAGGGATCAAATTTTGAACTAAACATATCCCAAGGACCAACAACATTAGCTGTACCCCCTGACACCCCCAAATGTGAACCAAGGCACATGGAAAGAGCTCTAATCCCTTCTGCCCCAATATAAAGAACAGGAGAAACCAACAGAATTACTCTGTTATGTACCTTAAGTTGCCTCCTCCTATTTCCCACTCTTGGACTGCCAAGGTAAAAGGGGGGAAGCTCTGCCAAAGCTGCTTTCTGTTCCTTCCAGTGCAGTGGGGAAAGAGGATCCGTATGCTAGGAACCTCGGGAGGTAGCCCTGGAGGCAAGGCCTGTGTGGCCAGTTTCCTAACCCTATGGGAGGACCTTGCAAAGATCTAAAAATCTGCAACAGGATCTTAAGAGGCAGCTCTTGCTCAGGAGAACATCTCAGTTTAATCTGATTTCTTGAATTAAAGCCAAATTAGTGCCATGAGGAATGAGTGATAGAAAAACAGGCAAGAATCTATTCCAAAGAGTAAAAAAAAAAAAAAGTCAATCAAGTCCTTGATTATGGCTCCTGTTTTGCACATCCCATAAACAAGGTTACTTGGAAACAAATCCTACTCAACTGATATAAATGGGACTCCACTTGCAGGCAAGGGCTCACAGACTTCAGATGACTTAAAACCACCCCTTTTAGATATAATTATACACTTCCATCAGATACGGTGATAGCAATTTTATTGCTATCTCCTTTGTTAAAATAATTTTAAGTAGGTTTTGTTGAGGAAGGAAGGACAAAGGGAAGGCAAATAAAATAAAAGTGTACCGGTGGGCAGCATGGTCTCAGACTGAATGTGCAGGGGTCCCACAATGTTTGTGCCACAGCTCAATCGCTTTGCTCACTATTGCATCCGTGTTATCTTGAGGTATCTACAGAGGATAAAAAGAGATATTCAGTTTGAGGTATTCCAGTACTTCAGTATCTCAGGCAGCAAACCTAAAGGCAGCTAAAGACCAGTCACTATAGGATTGCTCTTCCAAACTCCTGCCATATCCATTCACGCCAATTGCTAATGCACGCACACAGAGCACACTCTTTTGCTTATTCAGTTTCAAGTAAGAAGTAGCTCCCTGCATGCAAACAGTTTGGTGTGGGGAGGAGTTGTCCCCTATCAGTGAAGTGAAAGGAGAACTTTCCTCTCAAAAAAAGGTCCAAGCATGCATCAGAGCATCCCTGGAAATCCAGACTGGGTCATCCATATCAAACAATTCCACTCTTCATTTTCCTGTCCATTCCTGCATCTAGAATATTCTCTTTTCCCCAAAAGAGATGAAAATAGGAGAGAGTGTGCATGGAATGGCCACTCACGCAAATACAAAAAGATAAACTGGCTTGATACAGCATTGTAGTCTGTGAACTTTTTTGACCACGTGGTGGGTTGGGGGGGGGGAGTCGCAAGGTCAAGTTAATCCTGCAACATGCTTAAATGTAGCCAACGAGTTCTATTTATTTAAAACATTTATAGCCCATCTTTTCTCAATAAGCCTAAAGTGGCTAGCAACAGAAGTTAAAATAACAACTTAAATGATTTTTTTAAAAATACTAACAACAAATAAATAAAAGAAAGCAGCTGAAAGGCATTAAAACAGCAGAGAGAGAAAGGAGGGAAACCCACAAAACTGCTGCTAAACATAACTTAACCGAAGCTACTTGGAAAGGCAGTGACTATTTATGGCTCAAAAGTGCTCCTATAAAAAGGAATGTTTTGGCCCATCTTATGGAAATCAATTGGAAAGGGGAGTGTAGTGGGAGGCCCTGTTCAGGTAAGAATGAGTTCCAGAGCCCAGCTTAGCCACTGAGACAATCCTCTCCTTTCCACTCAGACATCAAGACAAACCATGGTCTGTTTTTATATCTGAACCTAGATCACGTCACAAAACATGGATACTGAAGCTGTCGTGCAGGCTGTGTTTTGTGCTAAATTTGGTTTGCTGTTATGTCTGAACTGAGAAACCATTGTGAAAGTCTGTTACATTTGGAAGCTCAAACCAAACTATGATTAGCATGGATCGTGGTTTGATGCCATGTCTGAACTGTACTTTTAAAATTTTTGCAAACTTTTAATTGCAGCTCTTGAACACTGGGCAAAATCTCAGTTGATTTCTCTCGCAACCACCTCTCTCCCCAAAAAATCTGATATGCAAAACAAATCCCTTATTGGGGGGGGTTCCTCAGGGGGGCAGTATATTAGTGTGCGGAAGAGTACTTACGTTTTCCAAAAACTGTTGAATCTTTCCTGCGCTATTCAAGGCCATCAACTTCATTTTAAAGGTTAATAAAATCTCAACAGCAACGAAGACCAGAATTTTGCAG
The DNA here is from genome assembly GCF_964188305.1 of Podarcis bocagei. Taxonomy (NCBI): domain Eukaryota; kingdom Metazoa; phylum Chordata; class Lepidosauria; order Squamata; family Lacertidae; genus Podarcis; species Podarcis bocagei. The sequence continues at coordinate 29,838,346 of NC_138133.1, forward strand.
GAGCCACTAATAACTTTGTCCCAAACCCTAGAAAAGACAGAGTCATAAAAACTGTACACCTACAATTGTATAGCTATAATTTACATTCAGTACTGAAGTGTTTTTTTCCCCCTTTCCTGACCAAAATAGTATCTCAGTCATGGCAGGACCAAGACATTTAGCAGCAAATGACAACTCACACTTCCACCCTTTGGTGCAAGAAGCAGGGAACACAAAATGCCAAAGTTTGCATCACTCCCTATATAACATTAACTGACAGGTTTTAGAATGTCAAAAAGTTCTGACTTGTCAAAAGATATTCATGCAACATTCCCGAGTTTGGAGGTGAGGTTATAGGTATCTTGCAGCTAACATATTCCATCTATAAATGTACTCTGCAGCATTGGCCAGGGGAGAGGGAACACTACTCAGGAGTTTGTGGTATTGTGGGCTGTAGGCTAAAGATGGACAACAGATTATTTTCAAGGACGCTACAGTGATCTGATTGATCCAAGTTGGGCGGGAGAGGAAAGATGCTTACCTTTGTAAGCTGGATTCAGGTAGACAACCCGCAAAACACTTTCTAAACCAAAGATTGTAAGGAAGATGCTCCATTGCTGAACACAACTTCAGATGCGTTAAGAGTCCGCTGTCTTCAAGGCTCAGATACTGTTCCAAAAGTTTTGGCTGCAGGATAAATGTCAAGAGAAGTGATAAAGTATATCAATGTCCAATAATAAATCTCACTGTCACAGGTATTTATAGCAAGAAGCCACAAGCAGCAAGGAGCCTTAAAAAAAGAAGGGGAAAAAAGATTCAGCATTACACACTGTGAAAAATGTCATGTCAGATAATGTTCTTCAAAGGTCAGATCCAAAATGTAAGGCTCACTAAACCTTTCCATATTTATTGATTGTGAGGCTCCAAAAAGAGTATATACTGAATAATTTGAGACTTCGTAACAATACAGCAATTCAGCAATTCTTAATTTAGTAAAAAAGGAGACAGGTGGGGAAGGAAACAGCACATACTAGGAAACTGTCATCAGCAGGGAGCAACTTTCTGTTTTTACCTGCTCTTCAACCCTGTTGGGTGGCTTTTCGGCATCTTACATGCATGCTAGAGATTAGCCCACATTCCCAAAACTATAGATTTCAGACATGGCAAGTACATGCGTGACATTATAAGCACACCCCTTCCACAAGAGGAAGTCCAGATTAAATGTAAACAAAAAAAGTATGGGCTGTCATTTTGACCACAGCAATGTGTGGACACTGAAACAAAAAACGGGGGTTCATAAGCAGCACTGGTTCCACAGTAACTTCCCATCCAGAAATACTCTATTATTTTGAATGACACTGACACACACACACACACAGTTTTCTTCACTTCAGTAAACAGTTCTCTTTGGACACCTTTTTGACAAGGTTAGCAGTTAATTAAACATCTGCTTGTTTATTTTCATTTGTTCATCTTCAAATATATCTGAATATTTTACTATAAACATGATTTTATTAATAATTTAAAGAAATTCCGATAGGACTGGCACCAATGAGAAAAACTGGGTCTCTATAATGTCATCTTGTATGTAAATCTGCCTCCTGTTCCCTTCTCCTTAAACTGGATCATTCATATATCTGAAAAAAAATCACTTACTCTTCATTAGTCGAAAGAAATTGACACATGCCCCTATTTCCAAGTGTCTTCTTAAAAAGTGATGGGAGAGGACATCTCAGGAGGTCCAGAGGGTGGCAACATGAGGACGGCACCTTTTCTGTGGTGGCTCCCCCACCTGTGGAATGCTCTCCCCGGGGAGGTTCACCTGGCGCCTTCATTACGTATCTTTAAATGCCAGGCGAAAACATTCCTCTTCTCCCAGGTCTTTGGCTATTTGAACAATCTATGGCCTTTTAAACTGTAGGCAGTATTGCTTTTGTTTGTTATTGTGCTATGTGTATTTTTTGTGTTTTTATATTGTAAACAGCATTCTGATCTTCGGATGAAGGGCAGTATAGGTTGTTTTTTTAATCATCACCACCTAAGGAAAGTTCAAGCCAAAGTGTTTTCCTATCAAATCTTATTTACAGACATTGCAAAAATTATTTCTACAAACTTCTCTTTCTATTAAAGCATGGAGCCTGGCATCCTGTTTGCATGGGAGAAGAAAGGAATGAAGGTGGTTCTGCAGTCATTTGCATCACTGCTGCTGAGAAACAAGGGACTGGCCTCGTTCATTCAGTGCAAGAACAAAGCTGAACCCCTTCCCTGCCAAAGGGTGGCAGCCTAAGACTCTTAGGCAGGGTGGATTTGATTTAAATCAAATCAATTTAAATCACGATTTAAATCACTAGTCAGTAAGACTTGATTTAATTTTATTTTCTTTTTACAGAAAGACTTATTCTTGCTGGTATAATCTTAATATTTACAACCAGATGAAAGTTTCATTTTTGGAATAATACATTTTCAGAAGTGGGTTTGCTGCTCGTGCATGCGCAGAAGCACTCTGCACTGCCACGCGTGTGCGCAGAAGTGGTCCTCTGGTTACAGAATTTTCGGGATACACATCCCATTCGTAACTGGAGGTACCACTATACACACAACTGAATATATGCCAAAACCTTGACTGCATTCCTTGTCATCAGCATTCCAATCCCCGTGATATTTATTAGAAGTCTGTCGGCCACATTGGCTGGGAGATGGGAGCCTAGCCACAGATTAGTTAGCCCTGAGCTACCCACTAGTCACTGCACAGCTGTTCTAGAAACTTGCACTGCATTTCCCTCATCCCTTCCAAAAAAGAATCCAGAGCATAATTAAGTTTCCAAGTCCACACAGGGTATTTTTGCAAGAGCTTGTCAGAAACAGCAACAACATAGAAGATGGTGCTTGGTACAACTTCTATACCTGTAATCTCACTATTCTGTTCCTGTGTGGGATGAATAGATATGTATGCATATAATATTCTTACCAGCTGTGGTATTGAATCCTTGTACTTATTGTTCAACTGGTTCACAAAGCTACTGATGAGCCAATAACAATCAATGTGATCTTCTACCATTTCTTCCATAGCTTTAGCAATGGCAAGGAATATCTCGTCCTCTGCTTCCTGGAAAGAAAAGCAGCCACGGCATGGGATTATCAAGAGGCCACACATGCACAGAACAGCATTTTCCAGTCAACTTTGTTATTTGACAACATATAATAACCTTGCTCCTCTGTTGTAAGGTGCCATGTTCTGTTACGTGCTAAAACAGGGATGACAAAGTTGTGGCACACCAATATATTTCTGGACTGCAACTCCCATCATCCATGACCATTGAACATCCTGGCTGAGGTTTATGAGAGTTAGTCCAACAACAACATCTGGTGAGCTATAGGTTCCTCATCCAAGTATCAAAGGTAAAGGTAAAGGGACCCCTGACCATTAGGTCCAGTCGTGGCCGACTCTGGGGTTGCGGCACTCATCTCACGTTATTGGCCAAGGGAGCCAGCGTACAACTTCCGGGTCATGTGGCCAGCATGACTAAGCCGCTTCTGGCGAACCAGAACAGCGCATGGAAACGCCGTTTACCTTCCCGCTGGAGCGTACCTACTGCACTTCGTGCTTTCGAACTGCTAGGTTGGCAGCAGCAGGGACCGAGCAACGGGAGCTCACCCCGTCGCGGGGATTCGAACCGCCGACCTCCTGATCAGCAAGTCCTAGGCCCTGTGGTTTAACCCACAGCACCACCCGCGTCTCTATCCAAGTGTTAAAGATGGCTAATTATACCTTCTCCAGGGAGTTTATATGACAGGGATTTGCTTCCCATTCAAGGTCACCATACTGAGGGATATTTTCTCAGCAACCCAATCCTACTGTGGCTGCCAACTTCCAGCTTGGATGCCTGCCACGCTTGCCACTAACTACAAGGGAAATTCATTCTGTGACATGCCCTAGATCAGGCACCCCCAAACTCGGCCCTCCAGATGTTTTGGGACTACAACTCCCATCATCCCTAGCTAACAGGACCAGTGGTCAGGGTTGATGGGAATCGTAGTCCCAAAACATCTGGAGGGCCGAGTTTGGGGATGCCTGCCCCAGATGGTACCAGAACGGGCTTTCCCTAAGCCCTGTTTGCAGTATCTCTGGTTAAGGCTGAATTTGACTTCTCAAGATACTGCAGTTCATGTGGCCACTGTACAGTTTCTTCACTCTAGCAGAATTTCAGATGGAAAAGATTTGGACCTTCATACAAAGGAGTATTGTCGAGGGCAAATTTCAGCACGACTGACCGAAGAGAGAGATGGATTCCGAGGAAGCTTTCCCGACTCCAGCTGGTATATTCGGAGGAAAACTTCAACCTGTGGGGTAGAATCCTTGATAAAGCGAATTACTCGGAGCGCATGGTGCACGTCCTTATACTGCTCCTTTCGGCATCGCATCACAAACCCGTGAGATTCATGGTGAGGCGGAAGAATTCCTGGAAAAAGAAGAGAGAGAAAGGAAAACTAGGTTTGCATGTACTTGCACGTTCTGGTGGAAGGTTAGATCTTCTGACAGCAGTTGTTGTTTTTCTCTGATCAACTAAGTACTATAAGGAATAAGGATATAAGGATATAAGGAATGCTCAAGAAATTAACAAATATGTGAGCATTAACTAGTCCTGTCCCTGATGTCATGCAAAGGCTTCTTCAATGGAGCATTCAAAACATGGATTGGCTTTCCTTAGCATTAAAGTAAGCATATGTCCAAACTTGCCCTTATGTTTCTAATGAAGAATCTACATTCCCCATATCATCTTACCTAGAAGCACCTTCCACACAAGGATCCGATACATGGATGGGAGAGGAAACCTCTGACTGAATGTGCAGAGCTTCTCAATATCTGTGAAGGGAGGTTTAAGAACAAACACCATTTTAGAACTCGAACGGCATTATGAATCATCTCTGTTGTCAGCAACTGACACCAACCAGGACACATCTGTAAGTGTACAGCACCAATCATGCTTCTAGAGGCATCAAAGAATCATTCGGGCTTTTCAAGATTAACAAACCCAATTTAAAACACGTGCTTTTTCCACTTTTAGTCCTTTTGCAAAATGAAAACCGAGCAGCAATGTTCAAAAGATTTATGGTAAAGGGTAAAACAGTTTGTAGGAGTTTTTGGTAGATTCATCAGCTGCTGTCAATTAAAGGTAAATAAATTTGAAATCACAAAATGGGTGCCTTTTTGAAATACAGTGGTACCTTGAATGGCTTGGCTCCCAAACAAATCGACTCCTGAACGCTGCAAACCCAGAAGTAAGTGTTTCGGTTTGCAAACATTTTGTGGAAGCCAGACATCCGACGCGGCTTCCGCTTGAGTACAGGAAGCTCCTGCAGCAAATCAGAAGCTGCGCCTCCATTTTTGAACCATTTTGGGAGTTGAACAGACTAAGTTTGAGAACCAAAGAACCACTGTTCTGGTGAAGTGTAATAAATAAATGATAATTGAACAAACACAAAGTTAGTTTTTTTAAAAAATGAAGCCATCTTTAGTGTGTGTGCATATGTGTGTGTGTAAGTATTTATACACATACACATACACATAAATACACACATATACTGTTTATACACACATGCATATACATATATGCATTCTCAAGTTCAGTAACCCAACAGAACTAATAACTAGTACAGTTCCAGTTTTTTAAATAAAGAAGTATCCCCCAGGCATGTGGAATCTGTGACTGGACTACAACTCCTATAATCTCTGACCATTGGTCATATTGGCTTGGACAAATGGGAGCTGGAGTCTCAGAGCAGTTGGAAGTTGCCCACTCCTACTGTACTACCGTACAAGTCATGGCTTCACCCAAAGAATCCTGGGAACTGTAGTTTGGTAAAGGTGTTGAGAATTGTTAGGCGATCCATATTCCCCTCGCAGAATGAAATCCCCAGAACAGTTTAAAGCTTAATTCCTTTTTCCCTGGGAACTCCAGGTATTGTTGCATTATATTACTATTTAGATAGAGTCTTTCAGTTTTTTTAAAAAATAAAGGCAAGTAACAAAGAATAAGCACACAAAATCGAATACAAACAATACAAATTATAACAATTCAAAACAAAAAAAAGCTAATCAAAAGCATTAAAAATCAAATACATTTGGCTTCCTTCAAAAAGGGCCAAGGGCACTCCCTACAAAAAGATGTTAGAAAGAGTAAGGCAAACTAACTACTGTAGTTTTTATGAGTCTTTGGGAAGAGTCAGGACTGTTTAAAGAGGAAGTATACTGCTTTAAACATATAGTGCAGATAGGTCCAGAATCTCTTTCCATACAGTTATCTCAGGGAAAGCTGGAAACAGAGGAGAGATCATTCACATTAAGTCTTAGGCTACACTCCACATGTTGTGAGAGTACAGAATGTTTTGTGTGAACTAACAAACAGGTGCATTCATTCACACACAAGTGTGTGTGTATCTGTTCCATTCCCAAAAAAGGCATCGCATAATCTTCAGTTCACACAAAATATTCTGCCTTAGAGGGAAATGAGAAATGTTTCCATGCCCTTGTGGGTAGAATATACAGACTGAGGCTGAGTGTAAGCCAATCTGGGAAGAAAGCAGAAGTTACCTCAGGCATTGGGATAGACAAATCTGTCAATTTTAGTTCTCTCAATTTGTCATTTTTCCAGTTTTGAATTTGGTTCTTCACATTTCTGCTGCAAATTGTGATTATTATTTTATTTTTAAAAATCCCTATGAAAATTCAACATTTTGATGCAAATTTCACCTAACGAAAACATTTTGCATGCAGTTTTGCAAATATACAGAGTTTTGCATGGAATCTTCTCTAAGATGCATTTCTGTACACACTGCTTAGCTAGAGAACCACACTGCAAAATTCAGAAAAATGAAAATTTTGACATGTGCTATGTGTTTCAATTCACATATTGTTTTGGAAAGTGCAAACTTGATAAGTTTGCCTGTAAATGAGAAGCAAGCCTCACTGGGTCAAACGGGCTTTTCCTTCAAGTAAACACGCACAGGCTTGCAATTAAGTGAGCTCAAACAGAATGTGTGATATAAAATGGTCTTCTACCAAGCATACCAAGCCGATCATCTTTCAGAAGAATTTCCAGTGATTTCTTTTCTTCAACACCACGAAATCCTACTTTTTCATAATACACCGATCGGAAATTTCTCTGAGGGTCCTCAGCCATGTTTCAGTCTGGGGGAAAACCAGATAATTAATCATGATGGCGTGCAAAAAAAATAAAACATTATTATGACTACAAAACAATGAAAAGTGCAGTGTTCCTCTTTCAGAGCTTCCACAGTGCAGTGTGGACTCTTCCCCAAAGTTTTCAGGCTCCCTTTCATGGTCCAAGCTCCCCTCCATGACCACTGCAATGCAATGCAGGAATATTTTACATATTATAAACATACAGTGGTGCCTCGCAAGACGAAAATAATTCGTTCCGCGAGTCTTTTCGTCTTGCGATGCTTTTCGTCTTGCGAAGCACGGTCCGTCGCAACTGCACCTCTTCAAGCGGCTTTAAAAAAAAAGCGCAAGACGTTTTCGTCTTGCGAAGCAAGCCCATAGGGAAATTCGTCTAGCGAAGCAACGCAAAACCGAAAAACCCTTTCGTCTAGCGAGTTTTTCGTCTTGCGAGGCGTTCGTCTTGCGGGGCACCACTGTACTTTCAGGTGCCTCTTGAAGACTTGTTCATGGCAACAGTCCTTTGTAGCTGTTTAATTCTTTTATCAGCCAGTCACTTTAATGATTATCTACGCTGTTTTAAATTGCATTTTGTTTTAATCTTGTACATCGCCTTGAATTTTAATACAATATATGGTTTTAATTTTGTTTTAAATGTATGTGCTGCTGTGTTTTCCACTGCTTTTACTATACATCACCTTGATACAATTCTATGGAATGCAGCTAAGAAAATACTATTTTTTTTACTAATATTTTATGTTATGGCATTATAAAAATACTTTTGTGTGTTTATAAATACATAATTTGAAGCTAGAAACTTCCTGAACAGCAGCCATATCCAAAAGCGATCTGTTGCAGCAAAAACAAAGAGGTTTTTGTCACCTTAAAAGGCTATTCATTTTATTAGAAATTTTTGGGTTCTAGAGTAATGCATTATAAATGTGCCAGAATGCAATCCTAACCATATCTATTCGGACGTAAGTCCTGTGGAATTCAATCGGGCTTACTCTCAAGTAAGTGGGGTTAGGATTACAGCTGCACAGAGCTATCACATCCAGGCAGCCGCAAAACATGAGTGTTATGTCAGCCTGGAGCATGTGTGTGTGCGTGTGTGTGTGTGTTGGGGGGGAGTATAGTCCCCTGGCAACTTAAGTAAGTTAACAATTTCATAATGGCGTAATCGTTTATAGGCAAAGGGTCTAGTGCAGTGTGTGCATGGAGCTTACTTATTGAATTTGCCAACATGAACAGTTAACAAGTTTAAATGTCTGCTTTCAACAAATCTGAGGCAAAGCTTATTAAAAATCTAATGCAAAATGGTCATTCCTCCACATTGCAAAAAAGCTCACTAGCATCTTAAAACCTTCCTTACTTATTTCCTCAGAAGAGAAATTTTTTAGCCAATATCCACCTAACAAAAGGCTGATATGTAAAAAAATAATCATGAAAGTAAGTACAAGGAGATACTAGACGCTTTTGAATCTCTGGCTACAGGACAGAAAAGTGAGGAATGGAGGAACTGGGATGCTATTTGGAGGATGAGGTGGAGTGAGAGAAGATGGGTTTGTAAACACTTGGGAAGCAGCAAATGAAGGCAGCGGTGCAATACCAGATAATATATTTACAAGAGAAGACGTTTAGGTTTGAAAGTGTGGCCCGGGGCTCAGTGGCAGAACATTTCCTTTGCAAGCAGAAAATCCCTGGTTCAGTCCCTAAGCATCTCCGGGTACTGCAGGGAGAAACCCATGTCTGAAACCCTGGTTCCTGCAACTCATAATATGAGCTAGGTGGGTCAAATGCCTGACGATGCAGCAAAACAGTCTGAATCATAGGATCACAGAATTGTAGAGCTAGAAGTGACCACAAGGGCCATCTAGTCCCACCCCCTTCAATGTAAGAATATTTTGCACGCCTTGGACTAAGACCTGAAAGTCCTGGGTTCGAATCCCTACTCAGCCATGAAGCTCGCCATGAGTGACCTTGGACCAGCGGCTGCTTTCCTCTCAGCCTAACCTACCTCACTGAGTTGTTGTGAAGATAAAACTGGGTGCGGGTGGGGGTGAGGGCGAACCACGTCCCCCACCTTGAGCTCCTTGAAGGAAATGGTGGTATGGAAATATAATAAACAAACGAATGAATGAACGCTGCGAGTATAGGAAGTAAGGGGCGTCAATACGCTACAGGAGATGAGGGAGTGCTGGAAAAAAATATAGACGATGGTGGGGAGAGAGAAGCAGGTAAGAAGGCAGCGGCCCAGAAATGGCACGTGGGAACGGGGAGCTGACAAGAACGGGTGATGCACGTGAGGAGGAGGAGAGCGCGAGGAGGGCTGGAAAAAGCGGCGGCCAGCTTGGGCACCACAGGGAGGGAGAACCCCGGGCCACCGCTATAGGAACCGGTGAAGTAGGTGCAGAAGAGGGGGGCGGCAGCAGAGGCGGCGCTCGAGGGGCGTCAGGAAAGCGGAGAAGGAAGCAGGGAAAGGGGGCGAGGCGGGTGAAGCGGGAGAGGGCGCTCGGGCGCCCGGCCGCCTCTCCCAACCCGGCGCGCAAACCTGCCTGTGCAGAAGGGGCCGGCGAGCAGCGCTGAGCTCGCTCTCTGCCAGGGCCGCCGCGACCGGCCAAGCGGCAACGACGACTCGGCGCGAGGGAGCTCCGCCCGGCTCGGGCCGCGCAGCCGCCGGCCCGCCCAGCCAAGGGGTGGGGAAGGGGAGGAGGAGGAAGAAGTCGCGGCGGCCTCGGAGGCCCTAGAGCCGCTTGTTTTTCCCAACCCCGAGGCGCGAGCAAACTTGGCGTGCGTAATATTGCTACTGGGATTTTGTTGCACTGGAGACGCATCGGACTGAAACGGCCTCATCCGACCTAGGAGTCTTCAATTTGTAGCTCCAAAAATCTGGCGGGCACGAGGTTGGGGAATGGTAGACTAAAGGTGAAAACCTTGCAGGATATCGGTTTGACTAATCCTTTTACTGGCCTACTATTTCCACGATGTAAGTTTAAACCTGCTTATTTATGAGTAAATCCTACCTAGTGCAATGGTATTTACTCCCAAGGAGTAAAAAGTGGGCCACTTTTTAACTGTTCTAGACAGCAAATTAGGATTTCAGATCGCTTGCCCTACCCAAAACACTACCCACCCGGTTTTGCTAATACCACTGGTCCAACAACACAAGGAGCAAAAGTGGTAACCCAAACTATAAGGACACCAGTCACACTGACAGCATACCAAGTGGATCTCAGTTCTGTTACAAGCTGCATTGCTGCTGAAATTTTACCATCTGCAGCACAGCCCTAAGCAAACTTTCCTGGGGCTGGCTAGGCAAAGCCTACGGCTGTATGAGGCCCTTCTCTCAATGTATATGAAATGCCTGCCCCATAGAAGCCCTCCTAGTCTTGTCTAGATGCTGTTTTGGGGAGGCTGCTTGATGTTTTATAATCCATGTCCACAGTTTGGATACCAAGACACGCAGGTGCCTTATTTAGATGCCTAAAGCTGCAGTTCTATATAACACTTTCCAGGGAAATAAGCCCAATAGGTTTTCCTTTGCATCTTAGCAAACATGAATAGTATTGCCCTGTAAATAAGAGGCCCAGAGATTGGCTATTCTTAAATGTATTATTACGTTTCAGAAAATCATCCTGTCACAGTCTTCATTTTACTTTATTTTTAAAACAAACCTGCTACATTCTTTTTTGTTACAAAAAGAGCTGGGGTTGTTCTGTTCATTTTGCAGCTTATGAGACTTTTGCTTGAAAGAGACAATAGGTGGCAGACTTGGATCAGCTTTTCTTAAGTCTACAATGAACAGAACATGTTTAGCTGGCAGCTGTTGCTCAACCCATTATGGACTCCTCCTGCTGTAACAAACAGGTTTTATTGGTGTCACAAGATTCATAGGCTGGCACCCAAAGAGCTGCTTAGGCATGCCTATATACATCTAATACATTGAGGAGGTTGTTTTTTTTTTGGGGGGGGAGGGATTTCACAACCCACTGGGGGCAGGAAGGAGGGAGACAAAGTGCTATCCTCATTTTCAAACCTGGTTTGGGAGAGGAATAATCAATAAATGCAAGTCCCCCTGGTACAATAGAAATAGGTCATCTGGTACAGCTCAAATTAACCGTCATATTTTTATTTTAGAAGTATTCTGACAGAGGCATTATTCTGCCTTAGTGGCAGAATAACATGGCAACCCATCCAGAAAGTTATTAAAAGGTACCGAAAGATATTGCAGACAAGAGAAAGAACATAAAGGTGGATGAAATTCAGTCCCAAAGGACACCCTGTAATCTGCAGCTAAAGCCTAATCTTAAACATGCACACCTGCAGGTTAATCAACATTGGAATCAATAGGACTCATTTCTCAGTGCATACTGGTATGGACTGGGCTGTAAGAAGTATTGCCACATTTCCCCATCCCCTTGAGAAAAGACCCCAAGCTTTCAACAACTGCATAATGGGTAGAAGATAAAAGCTCAGAAACATATATTGCACTGGGATGGCAATCCTAAATCTTAGCTGCCATTATCTTCCAGATAATATTTTTTATAATTTTATAGCCACACATTTTACTGTTTGCTTCTGTTGTGGCCAGATCTTTATTCATTTCTGTACTAAGAGCAAGTACGTGTTTTTGTGTGTGAGAGAGAAAAGGGTGAAGCAAGGTTAACTTCATCACACACAATCCCTTCGGATTTGCTCTCATTTCTGGCTAGTGTTCTTCTCCTAATTAGCTGCTAATTAGGTAATTGGGCCTAGTTCCACACAGCCCCTCTGGCAACTTTCTCCAAGATGAAGCCGCCTCTTCCTGTGTAGACTGAGGGTGTTTTTGCAGTTCCGCAGTCTGAATTTTGCTGCTGTTCACATCCAGAGCAATTCAATATACAATTCAAAAAATTTAACACACACACACACACCCATTTCCTAGAATATAACTAAAACATTAACTCATATGCAGGCAGCATGGGAGCTGCTTTTAGTGTTGTATATGAAGAAAACATACAGTACTAATATGTCTGTGCCACTGTAGATAAAGGCATTAAGATAGTTAACCCAAGGTTTAAACTATGAAGCATACCGTGAGTTTTAGTTCCAAAAATAGGATGTGTACTGTACACTGAGCTGTAATCGTCTAGGCATTACAACCTTAATTTGGTTTAATACTCATTCCCCCCTTCCCAGGGAACATTGGAACTACCCTTGTGAGGTAGGTCAGGCAGAGAGAGACTGTGGCTGACTCAAGGTCACCCAGTGAGCTTCCTGGCTAAGGGGGGATTTGAGCCGAGACCACCCCATAGCTGTCAACTCTCAGATTTGAAAAGAAGGGATCAGCAGCCTCGAAAACAAGGGATCAGCAAGCTCACCTGTCCCGGAGACAGTCTACGGGATATCTAACAATCCAGGATAGCAGTGGGAAGCAGCGGGAAACGGCGCTGGAATAAGGGAATTTTCCACAAAAAAAGGGGAAGGTTGACAGCTATGGACCACCCAGATCCTAGTCCAGCACTCTAACCACTGTAACACACTGGCGAGATTTGCTAGCGGGGATGTAACATTTTCTACCTGCATGTGAAAATTAATTGGCAGGGCATAGGGGAAGACGATGCGTGGTTTACTGAGTTCAGCTACAGTGATGCTTACACTAGTTGCCCATTTCAGGTGTATTTACAATTTTGGATGTTCAAAGTCTGAAGAGCCAGTGGGTCTTGCATACCCTCCAAGTTTCCCTATTTTCCAAGGACAGATCTGGAATTGCAAAAAGCCATCCTGGCTTCTGATCAGATCCCAGAATGTCCTTATTTTCCCTGCCAAGCTCGGGGAAGAGGATGAGCCAGCGCTTTTCCCGAGCAATGGTGGCAGAGAGAGAGCATCCTGTTGCCGCTACATGGCTGCCACTGCTGGCCTCCATCACTGAGCAGCTCGTAGCGGCTGCTGGAGAGGAGGGTAAGGAGGAAAGGCTGTCGTTGGCAAGGCCAACCTTGCATGACACACCAGCCCTGAGGTGCTGGCAGAGAGCAGGGCCACCCTAGGGGAGAAGGGGAAGCAGAGTGCAAGGAATCTCATACACACACACACACACTTTGTGCATCCGCATCTAGTCTGGAATCTTTCTAAAATTTATTTCTTGGTGTTTCTTTTTGTAAATCTACCAAAGAATTAAATAAAATCAGGGTTAATTGCTTTTTTCAGGACAGTGGAGGGTGTGTGTGCTGTGTCCCATTGGTGTGGTGGAAATGGTCTGCGGGGACAAAAATGGGGGGCAGAAGAGGGTTAGTTGTGGGGAGTGATAAATGTCCCCATTTTCATCTGAGGCATGTTGGAGGGTATGGCATTGCGTAGTCGTTAAAGAGTGTCGGACTAGGACCTGGGAAATAAGGATTTAAATCATTACTCAGCCAGGAAGTTCACTGCTTGACTTTGAGCCACTCACAATCTCTGGGCCTAATCTACCTCAGAGTTGCTGTTTGTGAGACCTAGCTGCAGACTCCTCTTACTATCTGCCTTTCCTAGCCCAGTTACTTCCACTCACCAGATTATTTTCTATGCCCAAAGCGGGAAGAGCAAAACATATCAGCACAAAAAAATGACCCCCCTCCTTTCACTGGCACACGGGTCTGTCTCCCTGCCAGCTGGCTCCTGGAAAATGTCGCTGGCTTTTAAGGTTTACAGAAGAGTTTTGCATCCCCTATAGTTATCTGCAGAGTCAGATAATTGACCATGTAGCTCAGGACACTAAAAGGCAGTGAGTATCCCAAAGCTATATTGTGGGATGGCAGAAACTGAGCCTGGGATCCTTTTGCATGTGAGGATTTAACCATTATAAATCATAGACTTGGTTTTCATTATGTGGAACTCTTTGTGTTCTTCCGAGACTCATTCCTCCAAACAGTAGCATTTTCCAGTGAACTGGAATACTTTTTGGGTGTCCCAGGTTGCCAATGGGAATCTTGTAGGCTACTTTTGACAGAGGTGGGAAAATAATTCATTGGAATACTCCATTTCAAATGCATTTTTCCACCATGCCAATAGCAGCAGCCCAACTTGCATAAATTAAGCAGCTGAAACTTTCCTAATCACTTTGCCTCTGTGCTGGAAAACAAGCCATTCACTAGCTTAATTTTTTGTAAGCTACTCTGAGGGGGACATAAGCCCTGCCCCAAAATTGGCAACTGAAGGTGCTGATTAGGGTGGCCAGATGGAAAAAGGAGAAAAGGCTTGTACACCTTTAATTGGCGTGCACAAGTGAGCCCTGTCCTCATACTGATGTTAGTAGAGGAAGAAACAATTCCCAAGTGCACAAAACAACCAGAAACTGCCATTAAAGGTAGACCCTGGACATTTATTTACTTTTTAAAAAGTCAACCAAGTAGCAACCCAACCATAAAATTGGGCAGGAAGGTTAGTTTGGGTCTCCTGCAGTAACTCTGGTCACATTTCAACCAAATGCTCAGCGGTGCCTTATTGCAATTGCTTTTTGCATCTTCACACACATCCAAGGCAGCTTACAACATATATCTCAATAATATTAAGATTAAACCTGATCAACAAGAACGGTAGCAGATTTAATTTGCTTACATGTTGTTGCTCCAACACGTTCCGTGCTGCTGACAGACGCAGAGCTCCCTTCTTTTTTTGGAGTTTCTCATACCAGCTGGATTGACTTTATGGGGGTTTGAAATCGCACTCCTTTTGTGGTACGGCAAAGACTGGCTTCACTTTCCTTCCCATTGTGCAGAGTCTGAATTCAGCAAGTCAAGGAGTCACATATGGGCTGTTTTCTCTCCATCTGATGGCCTTGGCGATTGCAGTTAGTAGCTGCAGGTGGGTGGGAGGCATTTGTGTATCAGCTGAAGCTGAACAGAGGCACAATGGAGAAAAGCGACTTCCTCTCCCTCTGATTAACAGCTTGACACCAGCAGCTGACGGTTTATCTCCACACTGTGAAAAAAAATCCTGCTTTTTGCCTGTTGTGTTGGTGTTAAAGACACATGAGCAGGCAATTTTCTTTCCTGGTTTGTTTGTAAACCCACCAGTAACTGTCCATATATCTTTATTTTTTTTAAAAAAATAGAACCCTATACACACACCTTTACACTTTGATAACCTTACGTCAATTCATCTGTCATTGTTTTTAGCATTTCTGTTCTGTCCATGTTTACTGGCTTCACCACTGATGCCATACTGCAATTGTATCCTATCCATACAGCTGCATCGCCCAGCACTTGTTTTTATTATGTTACCCCAGGGTTCTATTGAGAGTTAATGAGCTATTGCCTCAAATATTAAAGGAGCCTTTGAATTAGCACAGAAAGATTGGCTATAAATATCCATACTGGCCATTGCAGGAAAAAGTGTTGTGGAAGCATCTGCACAAGTGTGTCTGCTTTCTCCAGCTTGAGCCCCTTTGTTGGCAAGAGAAGCTCTGTTTGGAAAGCTGATGGCAATCAACTGTATTTGGAGCACCTGTAACCCCTGGCCAAGTAGAGAGGTTCTCAAACCCCTTTCCTTAGGAAAGCCAATCTCTTCCACCCCACCCCCCCAACCCCACTTAAGGCAACAGCCAGCCAATATATGAGTCCGTATCCCCAGCTTAGGCCTATTTGCATGCCTCGCAACCAACATATCTCACCCTAAGAAATGGGTAAAGGTTTTGAGCATTTCCAGACAACCTGTTTATAGTGAGCATTTATTCCAATTTGTTTGTGGGGAGGTTAGACAATGGATCAAGCAAGCATTACCCCACACTTTCTAGCACATTTCCTCATCACCTTCCTTATCATAAAAGATCAAATCTTTGGGGGATGTGGTTTCTTTTCACTAATAAACATATCTTTCTGCACACTTTCCCCTAATGTGTGTTATTTCTGTACACTGTTTTGGTTGGAGAAGTGCGAATTTTCAAAGTTTTGTTTTGATTCACGTATTCATGTTTTGATATGAAAATGAATTAGGTATGTTGGTGTTAAAATGCAAACTGAACTAATCCCCCCCAATCCACTTTTCTGAGTAACAATGATGTTTCTGGGAGTCTTCTGTGCCTGCCCAGTTTAGCCTACAATCAGAGAATCCTGGAATGTGCTAGAAAAAAGTGGCAGCTCTTTAAAAGAAGGCTAATGCCTGGCAAAATTAGTTCCAAATCAAGGAATGGAAACCTCAATTGAGTTCTGGGCTAAGACAAAACACAATCAATGTCTCTTGTTATACGAGCTCAAGCTTTAGCTCGGTAAACCTCTCTGATGGCACAGCTGTTTTGCTCCATGTTGAGGAGGTAATTGATGTGAAGAAGCCACTGTTGAGTGTCTGGCTGAGAGTTTCTGAAGCTGATATGTATGATGGTCACTGGGCTGCAATGATATGCTGCAGGCATCTGGCAAGACTCAGATTAAACTTTCCCTAACCCAATTAAGTTGGGGAGGAGGGGAGTTATATTGTAGTGTTACAGCATCCATCACCACCTCAAAATGGTAATCTCTAGGATTCATCCATTATCCCACACCACAGCCTCACACAACTCTGTTCCATACAGAACAGGTGAATAATATTGGGGTGTTAGTGATTGACTTACATTTTTCAGCAGAAGTTTGGGGATGGGCAACCAGTTAAAACCCTTTTCTTACCTATGTGCTTCCCTTCTCCTCCACCCCCCCAAAACCTGCCCCCCCAACTTTCAGAAGCAGGAATATTGGCTATTTCATTCAAGTCTGTAAAATCAAACTGGTATACCTGTAAGAGATGGCAGGAGAAAACTGAAAAGCTATTTCACTGCAGGAAGAAAACACAACTGAGGAACAGCCGACAGCTGCAATCCCATTTCCTTTTATGTCTTTATTCACTGTTTAGCTTCTCTTTATTCCAACAGTGCAAATATGTAAGAACAGCGGGAAACCCATGTTTTAAGCAGCACATATATGCTCATGGCTGGCTATAACTAACTACATTCCCCAAGCAATGGAAAAGGAACACACGGATATCATCCTTTGAAGGAGGAGGAGGACAGACTTTGCTGCAGCCGAGAGCCACAAAATGCAACTTTCCATTAAAAGTAGCCAAGCTGTCAAAATGCTAGAAACCACCACAGGCCTTCCCTTTGCTTTAAAAAATACTCCCATATCCTCTTGCTATAATTTAAATGCGGTTTCGTTTTTGCTATCTACAGTATAGATATATAAAATATAGACTCTGTTTTATCACACACTTTTTGTTTGATAAATAACTTTTAAAATATCTACTGTACATAAAATGCCCATGCAATGACATTTTGTATATACCTAGTTTGCTTCTCTCTCTCTCTCTCTCTCACTCGCTCACTCACTCACTCTCCCTCTCTTGTGTACACACACACTTGTAAAACACAATAAATATATACAGCAATAAATGTACACTTGGATTTAGGTTACAAAAATAAAAACAAGGCATCATTTAAGATCCAGATTAAGTAGAGGGTTGCAATTAATCACTGAAAGATGATGGCATGCTAATTCTGCACATAAGAGGATTTATAGAACTGGGTACTCTATTTTCCTCTTTGTTTTTTAACATTGTAAGTGCACCACCCTGACTGATATTCCGCATATGAGAATGACAGGAAAACAAGAGATGATTGAATTGACTAGACCATTCCACAGTGGTGGCTGGAAACACAGCAACACAAATGGAGAGCCTTTGATTATTTGTATTGTCAAATCATACAGAACAGTGTTTCAGTTCTCAGATTTCTTGGAACTTACAACCACCCCTTCTAAGCTTATCCTCCCTTCCATGATCTGATGCCCCCATTGCCATTAGCAGAAATCTGCTCCTCTGCCCAGAAATCTTACATGCAACCTCTTCAGGTGTTGGAGGAGGAAGAAGTAGAGTCTGCATCAAGACATCAATTTTTTAAAAAAAGTAACTGGAATTCAATGATGCAAGGAAGTAATAAGATAATGTATTAACTACCTACAAAGAAGTGAAATGGACTGAATACATTTAAAGTCCAGTAGATACCAAAAGGAAAGGTAAACTCCTTTACTGTTCTAGGAGTAAGTACCCAGTTAGATTTTTTCAGTGCAAGCTTCCATGTCATCTCAGCGATGATGTGCAAGCCAAGAAAAATTTATCTAGTAGCTGTTCAGGTAGCAGTCTCTACATCTCACCTAGACTTTGGACAAATCATGCTCTGTTTTTGTGCAATTTCCTCCTAAAACATGTTAGGTTTTGTTGAAACCTATGCTTTTAAAAATCTTGTCCTAGTGTGGGCCCTAAAGACCAAACCCCAAGTCAGAAAAAAGAGTCTTGTGACACCTTAAAAAAAGATCAAGTTTTTGTAGACCGTGCACGCCTTGTCTGATGGGCTACTTTGTGCAGCTAACAAAGTAAGCTCTCGTCCATGAAAGCTTTTGCACAGTACTAAACATGGATAGCTTACTCGGTTAGAGCAAGGTGCTGGTAACACCAAGGCTGCAGGCTCGATCCCCGTAAGGGGCAGCTGCATATTCCTGCATTGCAGGGGGTTAGACTAGATGATCCTCAGGGTCCCCTCCATCTCTATGATTCTATTTTAGTTTTGCTATGGCAGACTGACATGGTTGTCTCTCTGGAATTTATCAACAATCCGAGAACATAAGGAGACTGGCTGGTCACCCTGTAAGTAATTTCCCTTATTTCTCTGCAGATTGTTGTGCGTCATATTGAATTCTTCCAGGGCCCTAGGAGAAACATGCTGCTATTTTGGAGCTGCATGTATTTTTTTAAATATACATGTTTCTGTTTCTGTTTCCTTGAAAGGGGGGGTGGGGGTGGGGAAGTCCAAACAGAACATAAACCTTCATTATTAACTATGAAAACCAAGCTGCCAAATTTTCCAGGTCACACAACACAGTCATACCCAAAGTGTTCTTATTCTATGAAACTGATACAGGTGCATGGGTTACTGAATGATGCAGTAATCAATTAGCATGCTATTATCAGCGGGACTGCAAGTGTCCATGTCAGAAGCCAGCCAGTTTTGCTTTCTGCAAGGAAGGGGCTTTCTGATCAAGTCACCAGCTTTGCAGCCTGCTAACTGGTGAGAAATGTCTCAAACTAGACTTCCCCGAACCTTTTATTCACAGTAAACACAACTGCATCAGCTATGCACCTGTAGGTTGTAAATGGATGCTGTTCCACCTTCCTATAATGCTATTTTGTAAACAGCTAATGCAAGAATCTCGAACAACTATCAAAGCAAGCATTTTGAACGCATCTAATATTTCAGCACCAACTAGGCAATGTGGTTTAAATAGCAAGGATTTATACCCTATATTGTCTTCCTTGTCCAAGGCCTGAGACACATGGCATGTTTTTTTCATTAGGAAAGAACTGCAATGATCCACTTTTTTCTGAGGTGACAAAAACCCCCCAAACCCTAGCAGTACAGAGACATTCTGCTCCTGCGCATTGCTTCGCTGATCAAGTAAGCAGGACTGAGCTCTGGCTCCTCAGTCATGATCGCAATGTTCTGCCATTCACCCAGCTGGTTCGATTTCTTAATGGTGTCCACCACACACAAAGCATAGAGACAGTCATCAAAAGTCGCAGCCATTGTGAGCGGCCGCCCGTCCCAGGTCCGCCTGTCATCTTGATCCTCAAACGCTTGACGGACAGCCTGCACCATCTTTATAGTTCCACGCAGGTATGGGGAAGGGATGTCGCTGAAAGCCTTTTCGGGCAGCAGGGCATTGCTGACAGGGGTGGAATCCTTCAAAAGGAGCTCTTTTTGTGGCGAGCTGTTGCTCTGCCCATACAAATCCATGCCTATTACAGTCAGCCTCCCGCTGGAGCCCACCACAACAATATCTTGCTTAAATTCCCCGGGCACGTTGAAGTTGAGGGTGACGGTGCAACACACCCCGCCTTCCAGGACCATCTGAAACGTGCAAAAGTCGTCGCTCGTGATTTGGCGGATTCCCTTGATGTAGTCCGTCTGTTTCACAAAGGTCTTAAGCAGCCCGTGTACTTTCACAGCCTTCTGGCTAGTGAGGAAGGTCAAGAGGTCAATGATGTAGGTACCAACCGAATGCAGCCCCCCGCCCCCCATCAAGTCATCGCAGCTCCAGTTGTATTTCTTCCCCAGCAGGCTCCCGCTGTGAACTTGTACCTCGCATACAAGCAGTTCTCCAACGTAGCCCTCTTGGATCAGCTGCTTCATCTTCACAAAGGCAGGCAGGAAGCGGAGGACGTTGCCCATGATGCTCATGAGCTTGGGGTAATAGTGCGCAGCTGTCATCATCCGAAAGGCATCCAGTGGAGTGGCTGTCCTGTCGCAAATGACGTTCTTTCCAATACCTGTCAGACATTGGAGAGAAAGAGTAGGTGAGGTTAGGACATCTCATGGCCCTACAGTCTACTCTAGTAATCCAGAAAGGTTGAATCCATTTAAATAAATATAAAGGTAAAGGGACCCCTGACCATTAGGTCCAGTCGTGACCGACTCTGGGGTTGCGGCGCTCATCTCACTTTATTGGACGAGGGAGCCAGCATACAGCTTCCGGGTCATGTGGCCAGCATGACTAAGCCACTTCTGGCGAACCAGAGCAGCCCACGGAAACGCCATTTACCTTCCTGCTGGAGCAGTACCTATTTATCTACTTGCACGTTGACGTGCTTTCGAACTGCTAGGTTGGCAGGAGCAGGGACTGAGCAACAGGAGCTCACCCCGTTGCGGGGATTTGAACCGCCAACCTTCTGATCGGCAAGTCCTAGGCTCTGTGGTTTAACCCACAGCGCCACCCATGTCCCCCTTAAATATATATATGGGGGATTAATCATTCACGCACAATTGTTGCTTTTCTTATGGCTTCCAGAAGACACAGTGAAGATATTCCATTTTAGTTTCACTTACAGAGAAAGTGGTGTGAGCTGAATTCAGGGCTTCTGACCATCACCACATGCAAACAGCTTTATTTCTTGGAATGCAAGAAAATGTGATGCCACTCTGAAAAGGGTGACTATGGAACTCATGTCATCATAAGCGCAAAAACCATTGGTCTATGCCAAACCTTTTGCAAGAGGTTCTCGTCGTCCTTTCTTAGTGTCTGCAATTCTTCCTGATTTTGTATCATTATCTTCTAATTTTATTAACTATATTCCCTACTCGTTTATATGTACTGTTTATAAGGGAAATCTGGTTCTGTCTGAACCCAGCAGAGTTCTGTCAACTTATTTACCTATTTAGCTGAAATGTTATTATTCCCTGCTAAGGTACTAATAAATAGAATATAGTCTTTAAAAGGATGAATATGCTGTTCTGCATCGTACAATTTCTGTGAACAGGTGGCATTACCTCACAGAAAATAACCTGGGGTTATAATTCAGTTCCTTGCATGTGTACTGCCTATCCGTTGAATTCTCTAGCCACATTTCCGTCATTACAATAGCTATGTTTTTCAAAAAAGTTTCTGAATATATACTTTGAATTTATTGTACAGACCATAGATTTAAAGCACATTCCCCCGCCTGCAAAGATTCCTGGGAACTGCAGTTTACCCATCACAGAGCTGCAATACACAGCATACTTAACACACTACAGTTCCCAGGATTCTTTTGGGGGAGGGTGCTTTCAATGTCCAGTGTGTATGCAGCCTGTATCTCTTAAAACTAAGAGTGTTAACACCAGTTCATGGCCACAGATACCACATTTTAGATAGACATTCCCGTCATCTCCAAAAAGAGACATAATTGAAGCAAGCGAGCCCATCCAACAGGTCTAAAGCTCTTGGTTAAACTGAACAGAGCAAGGAAGTGCTTCTAGTTCAGCATGAGCTATATCATCTCAGTAAGATTACCAAATAACCCTTTATTTAAAGTAGGCTACCCCTGATTTAAAAGATTGTTCCTTATTTGACAGTATTGCCATCCTACACAACAGTGGTTTGTAAACTATTTCCTGGAGAGTTCCTGAGAAGCTTATCAAGGGTTCTTGACAGAGGAGATGGGTCATGGAGGACACTCCTTGATGTAAAGTTACGGAAAGGTGCTAGTGAGATATTCCACACACAATTCATGATAAAACAGCAGGAGACCTACTCAAGGCCTTAGCCAGTGCTCTGAATGACTTAATGGTGCCACACCTTGCATAACTTGCTCCAGGATTTTTTGCTGGGTGAAAATATTCCCTAGTGGTAGCATGTTTGAAATGGCTACAGAAGATAAGGGATACTGAATATTTCAGAATTTTCCCAGCTCTAACAGAACAAACCTCTCTGATTTTTAGTACTTTGATCTGGCAACCATAGGCATGTTTATTTTCTACTGAGCTTATTCCTCAAACGTCCAGATTGCCTGTTTAGTGCCTCCGAACCTTTGTTACGAAAAACCAACCATCTCCCACTGTGTCTCCTTGATTCATATAAAATTAGGTTTGTTTGGCTTCAGAGAGAGAATTCATGTAGCTGACCTACATTCCTTTAATAGGTAAAAGTTCCAATTGTACCTTTGGCTGCAAAGCTATTCAGTATAAATCTGTGATCTTAACGAGTCTTTGTCAACAGAATATGTCCTCTCCGTAGGACTCTAGGATTGGGATACAGCCAGAAATGCAGAAATCCTGCCTTTATAGAAACCTGCAACACATTTTCCAAGCCCCAAAGGCACATACCAAACTATTCATATGGCCAAGGCATATTCAAGTGGCTGGCAGCAGCCTTCGCAAATATATGAAGATTTTGTTCCATTGCTTCTGGGCTTCCATTGGCAATGCCCTTTAAGCCCTGCATTGCTTAGGAATCACAATGGGTATGGCCCAATCCCAGAGTGGGTAGGCCATTTCCTGTTAGAGGCAATGATAACTTATCACCTGCTATGAGAATTCAAGTATCAATACATAAATATCTTCCAAACTAAAATTAAGTACTGCAAAGAGCAAATGTTATGTTATGAACAGGCCTTTCTGGTGGTGTCCCTACTCACCCCAATAAGGGTGGAGGAAGCTCCAAAGATACCAGAGGTGTAGGGGGACTTTGTTTACGCTGCTCAACTTCCCTGCCTAAGAGTTGGTGTGCAGGGTAGCGCAGCAGCAGCTGCCACTTTCCCACATAGCTTCCAGCCAGCCCCAGAGCTTTGTTTTATTTGTGGGTATTTTTGGACACAGTATTTTTGGTATGGATTGAAGACAAAATGGCAGAGAGGGTGTTTAAAGGGTGTTCAAAGGGTGCTCCCCACTTTATGCAATTCGAATTATGCACGTGGGGGCCTAGAACGTAACTCCCGCCTAAGTGGGGAGTCGCCTGTACCAGGTGAACACGTTTTTATCTACCCATCTTTTTTAGTTAAGTTAGCCTCCACTGTGGTGCTCATCTTTTGGTGGGCTGGGGTAGTACTTGTCCATATTGTGTTGTTGGATGAACATTTTAGCATTGTTTTACATTTGCTGGTTTTCAATTGATTTTACCTGTTTGCATTTTCTCTTGTTGAGTCGCTTGGAGACCTTTTTTTGTATAAAGCAACTACCAAATGTAAACAAATAATAATGCCTAACAATAATAATATTGCCACCACAATTCCCGTGAAGGTTCTGGTTTATTGCTGTAGGGCTGTGGGGAACTCCAGCCGCAGGGGTTGGCAACTGGAAGGCCAGATATTATTATTATTATTATTATTATTATTATTATTATTATTATTATTATTATTACCCCGCCTATCTGGCTGGGTTTCCCCAGCCGCTCTGGGTAGCTCCCAACAGAATTAAAAGCACAATAGAACATCAAACATTAAAAACTTCCCTAAACAGGGCTGCCTTCAGATGTCTTCTAAAAGTCAGATAGTTGTTTATTTCCTTGACATCTGGTGGGAGGGCGCTCCATAGGACGGGCGCCACTACTGAGAAGGCCCATTACCGAATTTCAGTCACCTGCATACAAGAACCAGCAAAATCTCACCAGCTTCTCTTAAAAGCTGCCAACTCTTGCCTTAAAAACAGGCCAGGTTCCTTATGAGCTCCGGATCAAATGAGCACTGCAAATGTGGTTTTAGAGGGAAGGTGCTTCTGAGAACAGCATTTGAAAGCAAGTGGGAGGAAGGTGCAAGAGACCCATGTCATTAGATACTGCCTCAACTTGCAGGCATGGTACATTGTTAGGCAACATATTTCAGTATTTCAAGATGGGTGGGTCGCATCACCCACTGCCGTGCGACTGCACAGAGTGAGTCACAGCAGAAGCTCAGGACTTTAGATTTATACAAATGTGCATATGTATTTAGAAAGACTTGCTGTGGCCTTGAAAGGAGTTGCAAGTGCTTAGTGGACTGAAATGAGCCAGCCCTGTAAGCACATGACACTGCTTTATACTGTCATGAGTTTGGGGTGGGGGAGTAGACTGTAGGTCAAGACCTTTCTAACCCTTGGATCCAGCGAGTGTTATTATAAGCATGGGTTCAAATTCCTCGTGAGGTGATAGCCTAGGTAATGGGCCATTAAGGGAACAAAGGAAGTGAGGTGGGCCTGTTCCCTCAACCCACTGGTAATTAGAAAGGCAAAGACCACAGTTGAGAGTTGGGTGATTTGAGCTAGAAACTAGAAGTGGAAAAGTAGCAGGCTAGGAAGCCAGAAAGTCACAGCAATGCTTGATTTCCGTTTGAATTCAAGGCTGCAGCTATAGGAGAAGAAAGTTCCTCTTGGGGTGTTAATGCTGTGAACCCCTCCATCATAGGCTCAGGTTGTGTATATGTGCAAATAAACAATATATCTCTGCTGTAACTAATTCCAAAGGAAACACAAACCCTGGGTAACTTCCTGGAACACCGTAACACTGAGATTGGGGTGGCGTGCAACAATATTCTGAGAAACAAACTAGACTTGATGTTAAATGTGTCTGCTTTTAATGTGTCATTTGCATTAAAAAAACAAACAAAAACCATGCATTAGTTGAGGAGAGACTAGTAATTGAGGAGAGACTAAGGAAAAATCCTCCCCTGAAGCTAGTAGTTTGCATCGGAAGGAAGTCTCTTATTGGAACTTAGGCTGGATCTACACACATCAAAAAAGCGTTTTTGGAAAACACGTTGTAAACTTCATTATGCGAAATCACGTTGGCGAAAGATGGGAGCCATCTGGTGTCACAGCATTATAATGCATATAAAACACTTTTTCTTTCCTAATATAGCTGAGTCCTTAGTTTGGCACCAAGTCAAATCGCTGGTCTATCTATCCCAGGGTGCCAGAACAAGGTCTTTTCCATCCCCAGTTCCTGAGATTCTGAACTGGTAGGGATTGAATTTGCGGGTGCCTGTATGCTAAGCAGACAACCATTGAGATCCTCTTCCTGTATAATGTAACCAATGTCTTTTATAATCTGGATTCAAAACTATCTAGATTATAAAAGCTTTGCAAAAATTTGCAATTTTCAGGTGGTCCACAGGAGTACCTGTGGTATAAGATTATGAAGGGCACAACTATTTCAGTTTGCATTGAGTGCAGCGAGAAAGTTGTAATAATTTGCCCTGGTAAGATAAAAAATTGATTTTTCTGCCTGGAGACAGATGGGTGGATGCTCGTGGCCTAGCAATTATTTGGATCGAGAATGGTTGAGTGGTACAGAGAGCGGATTGGCCAGAGAATGAGAGATTGACAGAAAACTATCCAGGATTCTCTCTACATTGAAATGGCTCATGGAAGGATACGTGGGACAGGAAAGACTATAGTTTTAAAATATTGGAGACAACCTTTTTTTGAAAAAATTGCTGGCCATTTCACCTGATAGGGATGGTTGCCCTAAGAGACCAGCCTCCATAGGTGATACATTTTTTGTTTTTGTTTTTTTGTTTTGTCTTTTAGGAACACTTTTTGCAGCCATCTGGTCAACACTGAAGCTTTGTCATGCCTCAGTTTGCATGATCACCTGCCAAGTGGTTGGCTTGCTTTGCTAGCAATAGGACTACAGTTTGGGCAGTCTGATTTCATAAACATTTGGGATTATGTAATTTGGGAACAATGATCTCTCTGTGGCATGTTGCTTTTTCCTCTCCTCACTGAACAAGCTGTTGTTGGTGACCCGAGTGTGAGCACATTTATTATACACGTTGTTTTGGCCCAACAGAATAAGCAACCCTATTGGTCATGTGGGCACCAGTGAAGCAGCATGCAGTCCACTAGGTCACCTCAGCATTCTCCAGCTCTTGAAGGGATAATCTGGGTCATGGAGCTCTTGAATCACACAGGGCAGCTACTGGGGCAAAATGGGTGTTAAGATCTACTCAGAGCAGAACCCCAGTAAAGCTGTGGCCTTATAAGGCTCACTACGGAGAATCCCCGAATTACAGCAGGTACCCCTGAAGTATGTACCATACCAATGTTGCCAAGCTATACCTGTGTGAGATCAATTTAATTTGAGGGAGTTTCCCTAAAGAATTATGCAAATTTTAGTTCAGTGGAAGTGAAGGCCTAAGTGTACAACAAGGCTTAAAGATTACACAAGTGCAGTTTATCTTCACCAAAGAGACTTCCAGCAGGCATACTGATGCAGAAAGACCATTGACCAAATCACTAGGATGGGTGACTTCTATTTTATTGTTAAAAAAAACAAATTAAGCCAAAAGCAGAGGCAATGCAAACCAAACTATGGGATATAAAAGCATGCCTAAAGAAACTCTGGTGAAATCAGACCTTTTTCCAGAAAGATCTATGTCACTAAGGAGCAGATAATTTAAAAAAGAAAACAAAATATAGTTAATAAACTGCCATGGCAGTTCCCAGAAGATCAGGCATTCTAACCCAAGGTGTCAGATTACTTTATGCTATATCTATTTGTGCCTTAGCATTGTTTGTTTCCCCCCCTTCTAGCTTATCCACAGATGTCTGGGGCATAACCAGCAGAACACAGACATCTGGCAGTGCTATTTTAGCTGACTCTGGCGATGTCAACTCCAGCTAATTACTTTCTCTTCCACCTCCATCTCAGAAAGGAATCAAATGCCTCCCTTCACTAATGGAAAGCAAACATTCTCAGCATGTCCTCATTACATTATTAAAATTCTTGCTCGCTCTGCAAATGAAAGCGCAAGCGTTCAACATATGGAACTAAACACCAACGACAAACAACACTTGTGCTGTGTGTGCTGGGGACTCAGGCCTACAGACTCAGAGGTTGTGGGTGCCCAATGTAATCCCCATCAAATAATTCAAAGACAGAATGCAGAAGATTTTGGCAACGTGGGAAAGGCTCTTCCAGAAACAAGTAACTTAAATTAAACATAACATACACTAAAATACTCGCTTACTTCATCTCATCACCCTCCCTGCCCCTGCCCAATCTCTGTCCACTATTAGGCGGAAGTGTTCATTATTCCCAAATTTAACCATAGGAAATGACTGAAAAGATCATGAATGGGTTTAATCCCAACGTCTTCATTCTGTGAGCAGAAGGGACTTCTGTACTTCCACTCACAGGAGGACCCATTCAGTGATCAGAACTATCTTTCCATGAAGGACAGTGTGAGGACCCCATGTGAGAGGCAATGAAGGGGAGAGGCCACAGGGTTAGAAGCTGTTAGAAGAGAGGGATGTGCCCAGGTGAGAGCTGGGAGGGCACACCTTCCTCTGTAGGGGATGAAAGTTAAGATACAGTGGTGAGAGATGATTTTGCAGTTTCTTTTTCTTCTTTCTTTCTTTCTTTTTTTCCTGCAGATTAGTTTGTTCTTTTAATTGTATTGTGAAAACTCCAATTGAAAAATTCCAGAAAAGAGAGAACAGAACTATCCTCCCATGAACGGAAACTCCTGCAGTTCAAAGAGTGAAGACTTTGGATCCAACCCACAGAAGTTTGTCCAAAGCCATTCAATAAGTTCATGGCTCTGTGAAGTATGAACTTTGCAGCCCAACCCAACATATTATTATTTCAATTCCCGTCCCACTAATTTTAATGGAATTTCTGTCTGGGTAAGTAGGCTTAGGAGCAAATGTTAAGCCTTGCAGGTCCAAATTCCCTATTTTTTAAATGACTAATGGTCATCTTCTCCCAAGAGTTTGCATAAAATGGTTTCCCATTTAGTATCACATTATTTGTTAAAGGATGCACTAAGGCAGAACTGGAGATTTCTCTTCCAATTGCGTCCTGCTTGACAACAATGCAAATAATGGCTTGCTTGTGGTTTTCCCACCATGTAAGTGTGTGACGCACAAATTTTTAGGGTGGAAAGTCTGATTAACTCGTATGTTGGACGTTTTAGTGATGTGTGATTGCACAGACATAGAAAGTTGCCTGCAAAGTAAAGGCAAAACAATGCACTTGAACAATGGGAGGGTGTGGGGGGAGCCTGTGGGCATATCTCTTCCTACTGTAATCTAATCAGAAGGGTACAGAAGATGCTACAGACACACTTCCAGGTCTAAGAGAGAAATGAATGCTGTAGAAGGTAGTTCAGCAACTGCCCTTCGTCCTGTGTTGCAAATCTACAATTTGCCTACAAGCGGGGAGGAGGGCATGTATAGTTTGTGCTAGAAAAATCTAAATGGCTTTAATAATTTTATATATATAATATATATATATGTATTTGCATTATCCAAGGCACAGAAAAGAGAAGAGCTATGCAGAGTCCCTATCTGGCTGTATACACACCATATTTTAAAGCACATGACATCCCTTGGGAAATGTAGTTCAAGGTGCTGGGAATTATAGCCCTGTGAGGGGTAAACTAGTTCCCAAGATTCTCTGGTGGAAGTAATGTGCTTTGAAGCTATGGTGTGTATGCAGCCCCCCCCCCGTGTGTGTATGTATGTGTGTGGGGTGTGTGTGTGTGTGTGTGTGTGTGTGTGTCCGTCCCCAATTCAAGACAACTGTTCTGAATTTCAAAGAGGACCACATATGCTATTAAATATTTTAGAAGGATTTTTTAAAAAAGAGAGACTCTGCAGAGTGTATTAAACAAAACAACAACAGCAATGACATTTTGCTCTAATTCATTCCAGCTCTTCTTTCATTTTTGTCCAAAAAGTTTGTTTTTGTTGTGAATTAGTTTTTGGCTTTTGTGAGAATATGAACCTAGTACATGTAAGAATATAGTCCATACAGAGGCTGTGGGGAGGCTGGCTTTTTACTTGAACAACTGGACAGAATACTGCCTATGCATTTTCTTTTATCGTTTACACTAGACTTACAAAGGGATAGAAGGTTATACTTTTTTCACGAAAGCTACAAATCAGGGCCAGCTAATTTGCTAAAAATGGGTATCAAAAAGACTATCATTCCAGGCACTACGAAACCTTATGAGAGTGGCCCTACAGGTTAAAAAAAGCTCACATTCTATACTGGAATCAGGGCGAAGAGTTCAAAAGGAAGTTTTAGCTTAAGAGTATGTGCCCATCCATTTCCCTGCAGGCATCTGTCCTCACATGGCCCTTCCCATTGCCTCCTATTACCCTTCATGGACTGTGCCTTAGTGACATACTTCATGTGATGTGATAAGTTGACGTGCCCAGAATCCAAATTCAT
Source organism: Podarcis bocagei (assembly GCF_964188305.1). Classification (NCBI taxonomy): domain Eukaryota; kingdom Metazoa; phylum Chordata; class Lepidosauria; order Squamata; family Lacertidae; genus Podarcis; species Podarcis bocagei. Next base: position 29,867,944 of record NC_138133.1, read on the forward strand.
CCCATAGTACAGCCCTGAAGTACCCAGTGACAGTCGCATTAAAGACATCAGCAGGGGGCAAAGCTCATGGAAAGCCATTCCCTTTGGCTGTTCCCTAAAAGGTCACGTCTGGCTGGAATAAGTAAAAGGGAGGAAAGCACGGAATATGACACACCACAAGACTGGTGTACTAGAGCCAAACCCTGGTACAGTGTAAGCGTGCAGCTCACACATGAGTGCAATTCCTCCTATCTCATAGAAATACCGCTTGTCATTAACAACAACTTCTCAGTATCCTAAAAATCAGTGCTATTTTTCTAGAAAAAGAGGTGTCGGGACTCACCATGAATGCCTCCCTTGTTCTCATCTAATGGCAATGGTGCCCACCTGAGAGGTTCCAAAGAGTTCTGACTTTAAAAAGCGCTGCTTTTAAACTAGGGTTGCAATATTTCAAAAAGTAAACAGAAACGTTGTTGAGCTTTGCAAATGTTGTGGTACACATGTTTAGCTACGTGCACCAGGATTTGCAGGTGCCACCAATCAGCTGATTACCTGGGCTTTCAACCCCCTTCTGGCCCATCCATACCTGCCCCATACCTGACATCATATATGACATTTAGGGCTGGTGGGCTTGGCTTCGTCACTTGTAGGGCTGGGCAATATATCGATATATCGTCCAAAACCAGTTTTAAGTCCATGATACTGGTGTCATAATTTTTGACCTGGTGATATATTTGTGTGTGTGTGTGTTTGGGAACCACTATGGTATAAGATTATACCGTGAAACCAGTCAATTCCTCTCCATAGCTCTATCCTTATTTCAGACATTGTGATGTATTAGCATATCACTGTTTAGCTCAGTGTTTCCCAACCGGTGTTCCGCGGCACACTAGTGTGCCGTGAGACGTTGGCTGGTGTGCCGTGGGAGGGAGGTGGGCGAGTCGGGCGGTGAGAGGCGGCGGCGGCGAGGATCCGCGTCGAGCCGGGGGCGGCTCCGCGGTGGTGGTGCCGAGGTTTCTCTCTCCATTCTCCCCTCACACACACACACACAGGAAATAACACAGGATCAGCTGACAGGACCCAGCCAATGGGGCGGCGGCAGGGCAGTGCGTGCAAAAGGGAGGAGCGCGAGACAGCGGACGAGGAGGAGGCCAGCATGTCCGGGCAGCAGCAGCAACAACAGCAGCAGCAACTCCCGGCGACGGCTCCTCAAGCCCCGGGCAACCCTACTCCCTCACCGGCCTTGGCCGCCCTCCTGCTCCACCCGCCGCCGCCTCCCCCGCCGCCGCCGGCCACCTCGGCCCCGCCGCCGCCCCCTCCTCCACCCGCTATCGCCGCCACCACCACAACAGCCGCCACCGCCTCAGCTGCCGCCGTCCCTCAGTCCCTCGCTTTGCTGCCTCCTCCCCCCCACCCCCAAAGCTTGGAGGTTCCCCGGCAAGGGGGAGGGGAAAAAATTGAAAACTTTCACTTTCGTGCGTCCCTCCCGGCGTGACGCTGCGCGCTGACGTCACGGGGCTGTAATGGTGGTGTGCCGCGAGATTTTTTTCATCAAACAAGTGTGCCTTTGCCCAAAAAAGGTTGGGAAACACTGGTTTAGCTGGTGATATATCACAATGTTGAAAACCAGATAACACCCAGCCCTAGTTACCCATAGGCTGGAGGTTCCCAGCTGCTGAGCTATGGTTTCTGTGTGAGAGAAGCAGAGCTATCTTTGGAAGCATACAGAGAAAAGCTTAGGGGGGGAAATATTATTACCAGTGGTAATGTGTGACTTGGCCACATGAGTCCAAGGGTTAATGATGCCCTCAAAATTACAGCTTTTGCCTAAAAATAACTGTGCACTTTATTGAGATATGAATCAGATCAACATTTCAAAAGCTAACAATGCTTTGAATTTGTGCTATCCCAAATAAATGATCTTGTAAGCCACCTCAAAAACATTTTAGCTAGAATTGGTGGCAGGAAATAAATAAATGAGAGTCATTATGAGGGGCAATTCCTGTATGATCAATGACTTTATAAAAATAAGGATCTCAGCCAAATATACCTGAAGCTAATTAATGTTGTTGATATATTGGTCTGTCAATAATGCTAGAACATTTGGTCCTTAGGTTTGTAGAACTTCGCATTCAATGTTATGAATTAATTGCATTGCTTTTGCAAGACAGAGCTGTCCTTGCCATGTCAAATGTAGCTGCACATTCAGGTTTATTCATCCTTTACGTTGGATTCTATCATCATAATGAAATGAGGAATGACAGAAAATTGAAATGGAGGAGGAAGCAAGGATGGAAAAGTTTGATCCTTTCAAAATATATTCTAGTATCGTGATCTAACCTTTTAAAGGACTGGAAACTCTATACGGGAAGGAGGCCACATTGATAAAATGCCAGATAAGTTGAGCTATCATATACGACTTGGATGCAAAATTTGAAATTGAAGCAAAGTATTGATTAATATAGTCGGTTTCCCTTGCCAAAAGAGGAAGTACAAGTGTTTGCTACAAGGAATATTCAGTCCTCTATGTCCAAAAGCTACAGTCCTGTACACACTTAAGCTGCTAAAACCCGCATCCATTTTCTTTGAATGACATTTATGCAGTTCACTGTGCACTTAACCAAGTGAGTTAGGATATCTGGTCTGTCTGTGTATGTGTGTGTGTGTGTGTGTATATATATATATATATAGTAAAAGGTTCCGACATAATGTAGGCTGCTGGTTTTTTAAATGAATCTGGTACAAATAAATCATTCTTACTATAAATGAACTCATGCAGCTACCATGCAGAGAAATTCTACCTGTTCTCACCTTAAGCCTCTTCTTTTTCATCTGCATTCTGCTACTCACTTAATCCCGCCCCCCCGCTGCATTCAATTATGATAATTTCTCTGTTATTGTGAATAGGAAAAAGTAACCAATAAAATTAAACACTTTACACTTCTGTTCCCTACCTTCAAATGTATGCATTTCCTAGTTCCTGTTTACATTCTCTTTATATTTTCCTCTTCTGCTGTCTTGTATTCTTCCATTTTTGTTGCTTCTTAATCCCTGCATTTGTTCCCCTGTTTTTCTCTTTCTGCTTATTCTTTTACAGCTCTTTATCAATGGAGCTCTTTCACAGCCAATATTTGTTTTAAATCGAGTTCTTTTTTTTAAAAAAAAAGCCTTCTGATGGATTAATTCCAGGTAGCCTAGATATAATCATTTTTGACCCATCCAGCTTGTAATGTGGTTAGTCATGCCCACTAGGCTTACAATCTGTCTTTTTTTGTTATAAACAGTGACTATGGCTCCCCTGCCCCAAAATGGGCCGGATTTAAGTAAATAGTAGCACTAGCAGGTGCCAGGCAAAGGACAAGATGGCACTCTCCCCCATCTGTGTACAAAACCCAACCAAACTATCAGCTAAAGCGTACTTCAACACTGGCAATGGACCAGCACCCTCCCCTGCACTTGGAGGCAGCTAGCTGAGGTGGTACAGTGCCAGTCGTGTGGCACAAACAGTTCTATCTACTTCCTCCTTCTCAACTTCTGCCACCTGAGGCAGCTGCCTCACCCTGCCTAATGTCCTGGGAAAGGTGCTTCCCAGATGAAAAGTGATACAGGTCAAACGTGGTACTCCTGTTCATGTGCACAGAAAATGGAGCCGATTCAGTCATGTTGAAGTACTTAGCTATAAAAACGCACCAGATTAATAAACTACCGTAAGCTCTAATTCAGTTGCAAGCAATGTGACCTACTTAACATGAAAACATTGGCTCTTCGTATGTTGGACCTCAGAAACCACACTTCATTTCCTGTATTTCCATTGCTTTCATGTGTCCCATTTGGAAAACTGGACACAAAAATTATAACCTCCAGGTTCTGCAAATTGTATTGAAGTCCCACCACCACCCAATCATGCTACCCAGAAGTTTCATAACAGATAAAGATGTGTTACCCTAATGTCAAAGGAAGAGGTGGCAGAGAACAGATGGGGGAACAAGTTCTTACTGTTTCATATTATTAACATCTGTTTACCACACAATGTTTTCACTTCACATTTATATTCAAACAGGGGGGAAATGACCTTTTGGGGGGGGGATGAGAGAAGTTAAATGTAACTGTGAACCACAGCAGTGACAGGAACAGGAAAAAAGGGATAGCCTCAAGGGAGGAACTGGAAGTAGATTATGTCACTTCAACAATTATAGAAGCAAGAATTCCCTGCTTCACTTAATACATCATACATCATTCTTGTACAAGACCAAGAATGGTCATCCACTCCTAATTTGTACTTCCGAAAGTGACCATTCCCAGAATACATGGCCCAGACAGAGTCACAAGAGGAGCTCTTTTAAGTGCTATAATTTACATCCCAACAGGGAGCCTTATGTCCTTTCAGACACTAATGATTGGTCTCCTTTGTTTATACACTAGGGTTTCCTCTGAAAGCTACATGAAGAAGAAAGAAAGCGGCCCTGTTCTTTCTTATTAAATTCTCTGCAGCTTAAAGTGTGCTGTGTTTTGTGCAGCCTACAGCTGCTGTGAAATTCGGCTCTTAGGTACTACCTTTTCTGTTCATTAACCTCACCACAAATTGGTTAAGTTGGGATTCTAGAGCCATTTTGCTGGCCTTGTTTTATAGCAAGAGTGAGGAATCTATCGCCCTCCAGATGCTTTGGGATGCAATCTAACCCCATCTACCTGACAGTGAGCCTCACTGAATTCAGTAGGACTTACTCCTACTGTGTCTCTTCAGTGCTTACTCATGTGTCTCTTCAGTGCTCTATGAAATGAACATAACAATGTACTGAGTGCCTTAGATATATGCCACTCCTAAGGAAGCTACTGTTTTCAATAATTAACCTTTGCAGACTATAAATTACTCACATCCTTCCCAAACCTCAAACAGGCTGTAGGTACCAAATGCTTCTTTTAATTACCTCATCTCTAAAATATTAAATACTGAAACAGAGCCTAAAACTTAATGATGCTTTTAGAGATTGCCATTTTTCATAATGGGCTCGGGTGTTCTCTATTTCATTTTTCTATTGATTTTAATCAAGCTTTCCCACAACAAAACTGGAAATGGAATGCAAATCCCGGGCACTACCTTGGATAAGTATACAAATGCGCCAACCACTTATGATGCACTGAGGGACAGATAAGTATCACATGGAGAGAAAAAACATGTTGCAAAATACCTTAATTTTAGTAAGCAGAACCGACTTTAAAAAGTCAATATTTATTCATCGTGTCCACTACTCAAAACTTTTGATATATGCTGCTACAGCCTTATGCAACATGGGGTTATACTAGGCAGCAACAGGAGGGCTTCATTCAGGTATCATTATCAACAATAACTTATAGAGGCGGTGAATGTGGTTTGCTTTTTTAGCTTCAAGTGCTAAAATAACTTAGTCAACCCTGGATGCTACTCACTGACTTGAGGGTAGGTAGGGTACCATTTACTGTTCTACTTCGGGTAACAAAATGTTTTGAGCCAGTCCTGCCCAGGTAATAATGGAATTGGACATGACAAGGCAGAGAGAAATGCTGTGATTAGAGGGGCAGGAAGAACACTCAACATATGATGCCGGGGGGGGGGATGAGGCAGCAGCCCCACATCCACCACATCTAACTTTCACCCAAAATTGCATCAATACACCTTTCACCATCCAGCTTTTTAAAAGTTTTTTTATTTATATTTTTCAAATGTATACAAATGTATACTTCTAAATTTTGACTTCCTTCTCCCTCTTTCTGCGGTTCCTTAAAATATATATTTTTTAATTATCTTCTTCTGCATATCCAAGTTCATTTAACTTGCTCATTTACTTATCAACTGTAAATATATACTCTTATAAAACTGCAGGTTATTACATAAATCCTGCTAATGTTTTTATCTGTTTACAATTTATCTGTAAATATTCAATAAACCGTCTAGCTTAATTTTACCAAGAAAATGTTCAAGTCCTAAAGCAGATACACACACACACAAACTGGTGACTACTATAAAAACTCGATAAGAAGCACAATCAATGAGCAAGAATATTTAATGCAAAGCAAAACTCAATTTTACTGAAGTGAACAGGCTGTTTCACAGCTCAGCAATGATTCTCCCAGAGGCACTTTCCGTTGTGCTTATCAATCAATAGAGTATATGGGCACGAGGAAGAGATTTATTTGAGATTTACAAAAGCTAAGCTAGTTCAACTCTAAAAGAGATTTGCGGGCAGGGGGAGAATCACACACCTTTCTGAGCCCCATCTGTTTGCATACGCAGCATGCAGAGGCGTGCAATTTTGAGGCAGGCATTATTTGACTTTGCATTAAATTGCATAGCAGAGCATGTCCTGCCTTTGGAATTTTGTAGATGCACCCCAGGAAGCTTAACGCTGAAAAAGCTGTTCAACATGCAGTCTCTTCCCTTGCATTCTCCCCTCTGAACACATCCAATAACAAAAGGATCTTGTATGGAGCTTCAGTGACAGTATAGCGTTATTGGGGCATCTGGAAGACTTGAGAGATTTCAGGAGCAGAGTGATGTTCTGAAACACTGATTATAAGGACTATTTATATGTAGGCAGAAACCAAACTCTGGCACTCAAGAGTATGCAATAAAATAGCCAGGAATAATGGGAGTAGCTGCAAGGACAAAAATGAGTACAGAAACTACTTTCTGAAAATTAGAGTCTTTTCTGGTCCCACCAACTGCACTTGTTCACAACCCTCCCTAGCTACACTCATCTCCGATAGTCCTCAAATATATATATATTATGCAGATGCACTTAGCGGAGAGCTAGGATCAGCTGAATTTCCATAATGAGCAGGATTAGACAGACAGGCCCAGAGAGCTGCATTTGGTGCTGAAGCCTGATGTTCTCCATCCGGGTTATAACCCAATGTATGAAGTAGCTCTTTAAATTTGAGCTTCAATACAGCGTCAGAGCCTTGGACAGCAGTACTTAACCCAACCTGATTTTGAGAGAGCCAGAACATATAGGGACATAAGCCAGGCAAAGTTTTTTAGGGGGGATTTTAAATTGGATTCCATAAACGAGAATAATGTTAAGCCAGGAAAAGTTAAATGGGTGATTTGAGAACATGTTCTAAAGTACAATTCTAAGCATGTTTACTCAGAAGTAAAAAACACTCATCCTTGGTAAAGGTGCATATGACTTCAGTCTAATGGTCTCCCCAGTTGACTGTAGAATGCTTAACACTGGGGGCCAGTAGGACCAGTAGCAATCTATGTGACAGGAAGTGTCATAAATTAATTTTAATTCAGCAGGCCCTTCAAAAGCACAGCCTGTCCATGAGCTCTCAGGATCTTTGTTTCCCCATGTGCGCAGGCTTAGTGCACAGAGCTGCACCACAGTTCACTGAGCACCAAATAGAACAAAGCTAATAGCACAGAAAATGTTCTGGGGTTGACAGCAGTACAATGTGCCTCTTTGGCTCATCAAGACTTGTACCAGGGAAAACAACAACACAAAGAATTTCCTTCGAAGCCTTCTCAAACAGGAATACTGTTTATGTGTGTAGTATTTTTAAAAGTTTAAATTTAAGAAGAAGAAAACACCGCTTCTCCAAAATGCATTCCAACTGATCCCTCTTTTCAGTTCAAAATCTCTAATTTTGGCTCTGTTGGTACGGTGGTACCTCGGGTTACAGACGCTTCAGGTTACAGACTCCACTTACTCAGAAATAGTACCTCAGGTTAAGAACTTTGCTTCAGGATGAGAACAGAAATCGTGCGGCGGCAGCGGGAGGCCCCATTAGCTAAAGTGGTACCTCAGGTTAAGAACAGTTTCAGGTTAAGAACGGACCTCTAGAACAAATTAAGTTCTTAACCCGAGGGACCACTGCATCACAGCAGACTGGAAAGCAAGCAACTGCAAATATATACTGCGTTGCCATATTAAGCCATCCATAGAGTGGTAAACATAAGAGCTAAACATGTCCTCTTCACAGTAAACCTGTCCTCCCCCATCAGGCTTTGGACAAGATATTAACCTACTGTTCCCTAAGATAACTTGCTGCTGCAGCAATAGCAGCAGCAGCAGCAGGAGTTCCTATCCAGCATCCTTTTTGCTTTTCTTTCTTTTCTTTTTTCCTGCACCCGCTATTTAATCACTCAGTTAAATGATAAAAGGAGTGACTCATTAGCATACTGAAGAGGTCAGAGCTAAAAATTCACACACTGCGGTTTATTGATCACATGTTTTGTTTGCTGAAGGGAAGGGCGGAGCTGTGCTAATCTAAAAATGGACTTCAAAAGGAGGATAGCACCTAGTCTTTGAATATTGTTCCTGGAGGCAGGGCTAGTCCGAGACATTCTGCCGTCCCAAGCAGCTGCATCACGTGATCTGGAAGGTATCCTCTGCCGTAAAAGGTTCTTGGAGGATGCTTCCGGGTCCATGGACTGCTTCACTGTCACTCCTATAAACTGGACTCCCTCAGGGAAAAAGATTCACCTGCTCAATTTCTGCTCATTGTGCAGCTCTTAAAGTCACAGGAGCACTGACAAGCAAAATGTTGGCAACCTTCATAAAGAGTTTACAAAAAGGCCTTCCCCAGTCCGCTGGATTGCTAACATAACGCCCGGTGATGCAAGCTGGGGGGAAAGCTTAACCTCATGCATATATGGTTCTACTCTCTATCTCAAGCCAAGGCAGCTTCCTAAGAGACAAGTGCATTGCCCAAAATTAGGTCATGTCTTACAGACTGCCAAGCCTATTGTTTCCTAAAGTAAATGCATATTATCTTTAACAGGCAATTCTTCTTCCTGAAATCAATGGCTCTAAGGCTGTGAGGGGAAATACTGTGTCTGTTTCTCAAATGCATCCAAAGGAAAGGGGGTAGGCAGCTTTTGTATTCTTGGTTGCTAGAAGGATTTTAATAATAATAATAATAATAATAATAATAATAATAATAATAATAATAATAATAATAATCCCCCATGGCTACCTGGTTGCTCACTGTGAGAACAGGATGCTGGACTAGATGGGAGACTGGCCTGATCTAGCCGGCTCTTCTTATTTCTAACCAGCCCTTCACCATGAGGGCTGGTGGGCCAGTTAAAAAGGTAAAGGGACCCCTGACCATCAGGTCCAGTCGTGACCAACTCTGGGGTTGTGGCTCTTATCTCGCTTTATTGGCAGAGGGAGCCAGCGTACAGCTTCCGGGTCATGTGGCCAGCATGACTAAGCCACTTCTGGCGAACCAGAGCAGCGCACGGAAACACTGTTTACCTTCCCACCGGAGCGGTACCTATTTATCTACTTGCACTTTGAGGTGCTTTCGAACTGCTAGGTTGGCAGGAGCAGGGACCGAGCAATGGGAGCTCACCCCGTTGCGGGGATTCGGACCACCGACCTTCTGATCGACAAGTACTAGGCTCTGTGGTTTAACCCACAGCGCCAGGTGGGCCAGTTACTAGGATTTAAAAAGGCAATATTAAGGTCAGTTAAAACAGACTGTGCTCCTTAACCACTTTGATGAGTAACAGCTCAATAAGTCTCCAGAAAAAATACTTTTTGATTGTAGGAAACATTACAAAAAATCAGGACCTATAATGTCTAGGTAAGCCACCAGCCCATGGGCAGATGTGCCTACCCTCCCAAAGCTTCTCTGGCATGTAGGACGCCTGCCATTTTTTACTGCAACCCAGTGGTGGTGGTTTCTCCAGCAGCAGCAAAAAAAGGAACGTGCAATGAGAACTGCATGTAAGTGGCAGTACGCAACAGCCTTAAAGGGTGGTCACGGCAGTGTCTGTTCAGTAGGGCATGCCATCGATGTATTGAATGGTTTTCATTTTCTGCTTTTGACCACAGTTGGAAAGTGGTTACTGGCTCCTATAACCAATAAGGAAGCTCCACTTATATCACTGAATAATTGGGATTGATATCTAAGATGTGGCATATTCCAGTGCCAGCTCCAGAGTTTTGTTCTGTTTTTATGGGGAAATGCTCATTGGGGAGCCTTTACCTCCCTCCTTCCAATGTTGCTAGCAGATCCACTGCTCTACCTCATCACTGCCATCACTTGCTTCCCTGTTGGATAAAGCTGAACGGCTACATCGCCTCTTTCTCACTCACCACTACAACTGAGTGAGAGGCAGGCAGGCCAGCAGGTTGTAGTGTGGTGAAGAGGAGAAGGCAACTCTGGTGCCAAATAGCTCCTTAAACCAAGGTTACAGTCACCATAATGGAATGTCTAGTTGCCATTTCTGGGTAAGATGGCTCTAAAGCCTTATTTTTCAAATGCTGAACTGACTGATTCTCAGTTAAACATCTGGCTAGTTCAGATGACATCTTTGAGCTAGGTTAAGAACTTTGAGAACTTAACAGAGAAAAGTCACTTGATCCAGGGACAATCCACATATGTATTGGCCTCTTTCGACCTCCTTTTCTCAACGATGACTGCTCCTTCTCAGGCTGCACAGAAAAATGCATCTTGGTTCCTGAAATTCATTCCGATTGTGCAGGTAAAATATAACTGATAGAATTCTACAGGATGTGGTGTTAGTGTGTGAAAACAGTCCAGGCATCTCCAGGCATGAACCTCCAGATGGTGGAGATGTCAGGCCCAAGCATCTTAAATGGTCGATAGCCAATTGCAAAATGTGCCTGGCTCCTGGTAATTCCAAACACTGGGAGAAGGTTTAGGGAACTGTTGTCAGTGGGTCTTAAGTGCCCAACCACAACAACCCTTGATGCCTTTGTTTCAGTGAGTCCCTTACTCAGTAGCTTTCAGCTGCACAGTTATCCAAAGAATATGCTCAAAACATAGCCTAATGAACCATTCATGTGGCCTTGCTGCAAGCCAAGGGGCAGGGGGAGGTGTGGGTGCCAAATGCCCATTTCACTGGCCTTATTTACTGTTTTTAAAGCGTATTTCATACTATATGCGTACTGAATATAGTGTACCCAATGCTAGTCCTACAGAGTACAAACCCACTGAAATTAATGTACCTAACTTTGTTGTGCCCATTAACATCAATGGGACTAGCTATGGATACAACCCTCAAAATATACCAAGTTGCTATTGCTGGTACACAAACCCTAATGTACAGATCCAACTGGAAAGGGAAATGCAAATTTGTTATGCAAAGAATTGGCTACTGGCAAACTACGAGCTGAAAGGTAAATATTATCATTAAATGCAAATGTGTTACGCATGCTGAGCAAATAGATATTGTGACTATTAAATAGGCACACTTGAGAGAAAATGGTACTCTCAGCATTGCCTGTTATACCAACAGGGTAGATCTCCATTCTTAGTGGACGTTATTAAATATCATGTTGCACTTAGCACATTTCCAGCACATGCTGCCTAACGATCTATAATGCCAAGGGCTTGCTAATCAGGCAGCTGTATGTTAAGTGCCATCCGTGTCTGTCCCTCGGGGCTTCTTGATGTGACAAACTGCACAGACTCCCCTCTAAACACAGCTCTCAAGGCCACGTGTATGTGATGAATATCTGAACAGCTTTTACAAAAAGTCCCCACCGCCTCACCCCATCTGAGCTGTCTTTACACTGCCATTCTAAAGAACAAATATCTCAGTTTTAAAGTGTGTGATAATGTTGACCAGCAGCCTATTTTCCTTGGTCCCAGGACCCTGAGCAAAATACCACTCACTTGAGAGACAAGAGTGAGTGTCTGCTTCGCAAGCCAACAGAAAGTACCATTCAACAAGGAATGTACAGCCATGGGCTTATTGTCTACCTCCCAAACATGGCTACAATCAACGGACATAGCTCACCCCAGCTGCATCCTGTAGGCTTGTGTTATATGTGTTGTAATGAGAGAAAACAAAGCCAAGCATGGCATCATCCTTTTTAAATGGAATAGATTCATTTCTCTTAAAACACTCCCTTGTTCTGTCTTACGTATTCCAGAATGAATTTCATTTTGCAGAGGGTACAGAAATTAATTACAGAATCCTTAATATGGGATTAAGCCCTTACCTATCGCACTGTAAACATGGGAACTGAAGTAAAGGCAGGCGAGACAAGCATGTCAATTACGATAGACACATCCTTAAGTAAAATAACAAAATGAATTACTTCATACATTCTTCACGTTGCAGATGTAAGATTATTTAAAAAAACCACATACATGCAAAAAATCTACCTTGTCAAAGGAGTTAAGTGAAATAGACAAATGATAGGCTTGACTTGCATGAGTTTTAAATTCTGCAACTTTACTGAAGACAAAAAACAAAGGGTGAAATTATTTTTGCTGCTGTAGGTTTTTTATGTCTGCTGTGACAGATACGTACTGCACAAATAAGAGTTTTTAAACAAAAAGTTCTAGTGCTCCTGCCCTAATCTACCACATCACAACAATACTGCAGATAGCTCTTGATTACAGATTTATTGCTGGTTACTGTATTGTGTGATAATGATAATGCTAAAAAATTATATGCCACTTCACAGTCCGGCAGCATCCAAGGAGTGTGCATTAGATCACTAACTGAGTGTGACTGAGGGAGCAATTATTCAAGAGTGGCTGAGGGACAGTAGGATGTTACACACTTCACTCGACCATATTTGGGCTGGAGCTGAAAAAAGACAGAGAGGTCTGACTTGCCCCCTGCCTTAAGAGGGGTGGGAAAGGAAAAACATGTAATTTCCCTCCATCCATCCTGAAACTCACTCTCCATCCCATGAGGCCTGAAGAGGACATCAGAGTCCTGCGCCCTGAATAAGAGCACACTTCTTAGGAGGTAGGGATAAAATACAATGTTTTGCTTCACATGCCACTGATAGAACATACTAAGAAAGGGTACAGGATCATCATGCTATTTTTACCACATTTTAAAATGTGTAATAGACAACTATAGTACATGAGTTTCAATGACTGTGTATTTTCAAAACAAATTTTTGTATCACAAATAATGTTGAGAGACTCAGGGAGTGAATGGTTGATAAAATATTATTAAAAACTGTCTATCATCCAGTACAGTGTAAAATGGCACTGAGCCCAGAAGCTCTGACCTTTACAGATATTGTGTCTGTTAGCTAATGTAATAGTCGCAGCAGCTCTTGGAACATGTCAGCTCTTCCTCATAAATTTTATCAGATTCAAAATATTTGTGTGTGTGTGTGTGTGTGTGTGTGTGTGTCCGTGTGTCCATGTGTAAGACTGAAGATAGGAAACCCAGTTAGTTATCAAGCATAAAAATGGATGGAAACATAGTTGTAGAAGAAATTGCTTTGTTAATAAATGATAAGCTGTTCAGTTTGTCAAGCTGACAAGGGAAATATCTGTGATAGCCACAGAAAGCCAAACAGGTCCATCAGATGGAGGTAGATTAACTAGATTCAAGTCCTTGCTCAGCCATGAACTAACATAACTTTGTGGCTGTTGCTGACATCCGTCTGTCTCAAGAGACAATGGAGTGTGCCTCTGGGGGTGAAGTCAAACTGCTGCACCAAAGTGACCTCTCTGGGGCACAAGCCTAGGCAGTGTGTATGGAGGTCCTGGGCTGCCCAAATGACAGGACCCCCCTCTCAGCCTCACTGATGTGGTCCAGAGGAAAGCAGAGCAATACATCTGGCACCCGCTTGGCTGCAGGAGTTGCCAGGAGGAGGAGTACACAGCACCATCTTAGGGACTCTGCTCTGGATGTGTGTAGGGTTTACTCCTTAGACTTTTCTTCTTCCAAAGATGTCTCGCAAGGCAGTGGAGGTTTAGAAGCAGAGTTTTCCTTCTCCTAGATGGGCTACCTTCCCAGTTTGACAAACCTCATCTGCCTCTCACTTCCCTCTACAGCACATGCAGAAACTGATTTCTTGACTGTTGGGCCCACTATTGGTCCCATCCGCTCAATGCACCAGAGCCTGTCTTCGCATGCGGGGGGGGACGGGGGACGGGACTATAGTATGTTAAGGTGTTGGGAAACGTAACTCTGAGAAGGACAAAACTACCATTTCATGGATTATTTGGGGGAAGGCATGTGCTTTAAAGGTATGGTGTGGATGTGACACCATAGTCATTAGTTGTTCTTCCCATTTTGCTTCAATATTCCCAATCTCCTATCTTCACAGCAACCTTTGGAAGTGCATTAGGCTAGAAACTCACATTAGCCCCTTCCCTGTGTAGGACAGCTGCAGCAGCAATACTGAACTGCAACCGGAATTCTTTGGAATATAAGTGAATACAAGTGAATGAGGAACAAACACAGGGAAGAACTGGGCAAAGGCATATGATGTACAGGTGTAGAGAGGACAGGTACTCAAGAGAAATAAACAGCCTTCTTTCCTATTGTCTGCATTATAATGGATCTGAATTTATTTACAATTTGCCATCTTCGCAGATTCCAGGGATAGGTGATAAAAGCATTGACTATTGCCTGCAACATTTGGTAGCATTTTAACATCATTATTATTATTATTATTATTATTATTATTATTATTATTATTATTATGAATGCTAGCTTGCTATCTTGTCAGCCTCCCACCTGCTTTGCTAGAATTCTTCCCCAAAGCTGTGAGGTATGAATAATTTCACAGCTACCCACAGAATTATTTGCATAAAAACTGCACAGCGACAATCTACTCATTTCCCATAATTATTTCCATACACTTTAAGAGAAATGATATTCAGCGCCATCCCACAGTGCAGTTTTCCCGTGTGGAATTGCTTTACTTTTAACCTTCTCTGCTTCTTATCAAGCAAGTAAAGAGTACAGAACGAATGATCAAAGGTGAGTTTATTCATACAGTCTATTATTAGTCATAGGATGTTTTCCAGTGTGCAGTAACAAATAAAAAGCAGTGCACATGTCTCTTTCCAGAAGCTATAACTGTTGTTGTTGTTTTCTGGGTGCTTTTCTTCCCAAGCATCAGCAAACGGAGAAAACATAGCAAAATAAATCAGAATGCTTTGCAGACCTGAATAGTGCCCAGAGTCAAATCTCAGCATCATTTTAAACCTATGAGCTGCATAAACAGAAGCCACATGCCTGAATGTGCTCCTCTAGGCAGAGATTTCTACTAAAGGGTTGTTTTACAACCAATTTCAAATCACATGTGAGTTTCTTATACTGTGTATCAAACCAGGGTTCTCAGCAAATGAGATAGGCTTCTGGAAGGAGGCACCATCAATTGCTAAGCCAGGAAATATTTATGCTACACACACAACCACTGCTTCTCCTAACTTCAACACAGAGATTATCTAGTTCTTCTGCGTATCTCCAAGCAAGAGGAAAAATACCATTGCTTAAATCAGTGCCAGTGCAAATCCAATGCCAAGAACCTGCCAAGCTTACAGGGCCCCGTCTCTGACAAAAATGAACCATAAAACCTTACTGGAGCTGTTGCCAAGTGAGGCAAAAGGCCCAGGCTAGCATGAACATTTTGGGGAGAGAAAAAGTAAAGACAGCATGTGTAGGACTGGGCCAGCAAATGAAACAAACCAGGAAGCTGCAGTTAATCATGGTTTGCTGCCTCCTAATAAGCCATTATCTGTAAGGAACCAGCAACCCATAGCTTTGTTGGGAGTAAAGCAACACTTACAATAGGGTACCGCGACCAGGGAAAGGGGCAAAGGACAGAAAGGCAAACTGTTCTTCCTCCGCAGTGATACCTTCTCTTTTAGTAGTAACTACTTGTTGGCAAGTAGATCACTTCCTTCCGAGCTGTACATTTTTCCTGCTCTTCTCCAAATTTAGTCAGTGTGAGCTAGTCTGTGTTAAGTGTTAATTTCTCAGACAGGTGTAAAACCTATACTCTGTTCATCATGGCTATGTCTGCTATGAGAAATAAACCTTGAGGGGTTTTGAAAAATCCCTTCAACCAGTAGTCTTGTCAGATTATTTCTTTTTGGACACCAGTGCAATATATTTACCATACCCTAACAGGTTTAAAGCTGACTAGCGATCATGGCTTGTTAGGGAACAATAAACCATAATCATGGGATCAAACATGATTGGAAGCAAAGTTTAACAGCAAGTACCTGATTTGTTTCCCCTGCTTCTGTGTGGGTACGTGTAAAGCAGGTGCAATCAGGAGGTATGCATAATAATCCACACTAAGGCAGATATTCTGATTTATCAAGATATGTGAATGCAGCCTCTGTTGCATTTGCACTTTCTCAGTAGTGGCGCCCGCCCTGTGGAACACCCTCCCATCAGATGTCAAGGAAATAAACAACTATCTGACTTTTAGAAGACATCTGAAGGCAGCCCTGTTTAGGGAAGTTTTTAATGACTGATGTTTTAATGTATTTTTAATCTTTTGTTGGAAGCTGCCCAGAGTGGCTGGGGAAACCCAGCCAGATGGGCAGGGTATAAATTATTATTAATTATTATTATTATTATTATTATATTATTATTATTATTATTATTATTATTATTATTATCTGTGTTTTTTGTTTTAACAATAGCAGACCACAACACTTTCATAATGTCTTCCAGCATTGTCAACTGATCACGTACATCTTCTGTGCAAATAAGGCAGAAATTATCTGTGCAACAAAGGGGAACAAACAGTGTGCAGAACTGCACAAGAATGTCTTCTGGCATTAAAAGGCAATGCACAAGTCCTTTGACTGTTGAGCCATCACTGCTAATAGGAAGCTGATGTAATATTACGTTTCCAACATCCATTAAGACAGACTCATGAACATATGACTGTCACAAGGACATTTGCAGGCAGACTCCACAGCAAAGGAAAAGGTCACGCATGATTTTTGTTTCTTAGAAAAACTGGGATTCCCATGGACTTTATGCAATATTCACGGGGATTCCTGCCACTGTCCCATTTCTCTTCTGCTTCAACAGATTAGTCAGGATTCTTTGTTCCCAAGGGGGCTGTATATAATCCCTCTCAAATCTTACAGTTCAAGGGAAGTGAGTGGCAGGAGGGGGAAGTCTGATGCAAAAAAGGAGCTTTTTCCTGACTTCTGAGAAGCTAGTTCACCACATAACTAAACTGTGACCTTCCACCAAAAATAAAGAAAACCAATCCAATTGATTTGGTTGCCTAAGACAGTGTCTCCCAACCTTTTTTGGGCAAAGGCACACTTGTTTCATGAAAAAAATCTCGAGGCACACCACCATTACAGCCCCGTGACGTCAGCGCGCAGCGTCACGCCGGGAGGGACGCACGAAAGTGTAAGTTTCAATTTTTTCCCCTCCCCCTTGCCTTCCTTCTGTGCCAACCGCCAAAAAGCCAAGAAAAAAGCCAAGACTTTAGGGCAGCAGGTCGACACGGAAGAAGCTCCTACCTAAGGACAGGTGCAACGGCCGTGTCCTCTTCTGCCACACGTGGCAGCCCTGCCTCACGGTCATGACTCCCACCCTGATTTCTCCCCGCAGGTCGAGCGGCACAGGCAGCCCAATGTGTCCAGCCCAGACACAAGCCCCGCTTCCCCACTCTAGATCCTGAATGCGACCAAGTGCTCTGGACTCCCGAGCAGGGTGGGAAAGAGGACTCGCATCTGGTAGCCTCCGGGCTCCTCGCCTGCTCGAGGGATGGCATTGCAGGCAAGCTGCCGGCCGTCGCCATCGCCGCCCCCTCATGCGAGTGGACCTGCCCGGAGTGGTGGGCCGGGGGCGGCTCGCTCTCTGTGGGGATGTGGCCCGCACGCGCGGCCCCGCTTCCTCCTGCCCAGGGCTGAGCTCCTTACCCGCGATCTCGGTCTCGCGCACGCGGATCCCACTTTTTCCGAAGCTCGCGCCACTAGCCGGGGCTCTCACACCGTGCCAGGGCGCGGCGGCGCGGCCCACTGACGTCATCGCGGCTCGCTGCCGCCCTCGACTTCCCTGTTCCCTCCCCTCCCTCGGGTCGCCGTGGTTACCAAGGACTGCAAGCTGCTCGGGCGAGCGTGGGGCATTAAGTGGGAGAAGGAAAATTAAAATTAAAACTCGCCTGAAGGCCGCCTCTCCGGATATGAAGCTATCTTTCGAATTTTTTAATTTTTCCCGCGGCACACCAGGCAACGTCTCGTGGCACACTAGTGTGCCGCGGAACACCGGTTGGGAAACACTGGCCTAAGACAATGGACCCCAGAGTAAACCTGGCAGGTAGCAGCATGATCCAATCAGGTCCTTCAGCTCATGCACAAATGGCATGCGTAGAACATATTAGCCCTACCTCCCAGTCACTTTTACCCATGAAGAATCATCTCTGATGTTTCACACAGTATTCTATGCACACCACAGACTGCCCACTTCTCAGCACCATCTGACAAGCATGCGCCCACAACATCCCACTCATAAACTGCTCTTTGTTGACGGCAACAAAAATGAAATAAGCATCCCTAGCCGGATATTGCTAATTCTCATAATTCTCATGCATTGCTTGACCACAGGGGAAGGGGAAAAAAGGGTTAGTGTGGTTAAAGTATGAATGTGGCAAAGTCAGATGATTTAGTTGCTTTCCACTAGTGGCTCTGCCTGCGTCACTATCATTATTTGTGAAAAAGAAGAAAACACTGTGCTCCACCTGCACTTCCAGGTGCAATTTCAACACCCAACGCTTTATTCTTAATCATATGTGTTCAAGGCAAAGAAGTATAATTGGGGAAGCAGAGGGGAACAATGCAGCTCTGTTCTTGGGGTGGACAGGCTGGGCCAGCCCAAGCTTTTTTGCTGCCTGAGGCAAAGGACAAGCCGGTGCCACCTCCAAATTCTTCTTCTTCTTCTTCAGACTTCAGAAATTCTTCAACAGAAATAGACAGGACTAGCAGATTTAATCTTATTTTTTTACAATATTTCAACACTGGTGACGGGATAGTGTGTCCTCCACCGCACCTGAAGCAGCAGGTCAGATTATGTGGCTGAGGAGAGGCAATGTGGCAACACAGGGAAATGGCTGTGGCCTCGGAAGAAACAGCCTGGGGCCTGTGCCACTTCTGTCCCAAAGCATCTGTTGCGTGAGGTGAATGCCTCACTCTACTTAATGGTAGAGAGGGCCCTGTGCACACAACCACCTTGAATTTGCTGTCAATAGGGAATGAATGAATGAATGAATTTATTGTTTGTTTGGTTTGGTTGTCTGTCTGTCTTGCCCATCCTCCCAAAGGCAACTATACACACACACACACACACACACACACACACACACACACACCCTATACACCTTTAAAGTAAAATATTATAGGGATGCTAATTTAGCTGGCCTTTGAAATTTGACCTATTGGATTTTTCACCCTACCCTAGGTTTTTCTAGCTGTTCCTGTTTCCCTATCTCTCTGAGAAGCTTTTTAAAATATCTATATATTGTATTAGTTTAGTGACGTTTCTTGCTGAAGACTACATCACAGGAAGCTAGATTTCAGCTAGACCACAAGGGGGAAATTTCTAAGCCATGGCCACAGAGGAGAAAAAGAGTATGACAAGCTGGCTTAAACTTCCTCTCTTGAAGGTGCAGGAAACTGCCCCCCCCCCCGGCCGCATCTGGACATCCTAATGTACGGAACCACATGGTGAGCTACCATGTACTCTGTGCTTTTGAAGCAGCAGGCCTCCCATGCTGATTAACAAACCATTTCTGAATCTTAAGTCATGTTAGAAGCTATTTTTAATACAGCATAGCAGACTGCTGCTCCAAGATAAAAAGTTAAACATTTGGTGATATATCTACCTTAAATAGTTTTCTGGATTGTAGTCCGTAACTACAGCTGAGGAACAGAAGCAATTACCTGCGGATGTTGTGCAACCTTTATTTTGTTAACCTATGACTTATTTATCAATATGAAAGTGTTATGCATATGGAGTCACATTGCATATATGCTTGGATTTGCCTAATTTGATTTTGGGTTTTTTTAATGACAGCCTTAGGGATTTTGGTTGAAAGATTTTGTTCTGAAAGTTGGAACCTGTTACTTCAAAACTCAAGAGAGCTCTTTGAGATGCCACTCTATCAGGAAAAAACTAGTCTACGGGCACTACTTTTTTTTAAAGGTACATTGACAATGAGAAAGGTATCTCTTTCAGTTACCGTATTTTTCGCCCCATAAGACGCACCGGCCCATAAGACGCACCTAGATTTTAGGGGGGGAAATAAAGGGGGGGGGAAATTATTTTCCGGAGGACTTCCGGGTTGGCGCGATTGGGAAATGGCGGATTCCCTCCGAGCTCCGGAGGGAATCGGCTCAGCGGTGGATGGGTCTTTGCCGTGCCGGCGACACGGGGACCCTTAAAAACCGCAGGCGCAGAAGCCTGCGGACTGAAGACTCGGCGGGTGCCTTAAGCGCCCCCCCTGATTCGCAATGAGCCTTTTTAAAGGCTACGGAGGGGATACAGGGGACGGCGTGGCACTGAGAGTCGACCGCTACCGCCGCTGAGCGAAGCCGCGAGCCATAACTGGAGAGCGCTGACTTCCTTCCTTGAAATTCGGACTGAAAAAAGAACCCGTGAGTAATTTGGAACTGAACTTTAAAATTTTTACCTTCTGAATTTGAGACGACCGGGGGGTGTGCCAAAAGGAAGTCCCCACACCCCCCCTTGCAGACGATCCAGAGCAACGAAATAAGAGCTAAGCTGGAGTGCCTACCCTGTAAAGGGTGAGTTTTAAAAAGACAGTAACTTCCAAGATTTAGAAAGGTAAATTTGAGCAGGAGAGTGGAGTGTTGGAAGAGTCTTTGTTTTGTGGCAAACAACCCTCCCTCCCGGGCCCGGGAGCGACCTGCTTTGGAGCCTGTATAGAGGAGCAGAATTTGACAGCTGTCAAAAGCTGTCAAATGGACTATTAATAGTGGGGAAAAAAATCGCTGTTTAAGACCTCTCCGGATTAAAAGGAGTTACAATTGAACTAAAATTTTGGGAAACAAAGAAACAATAATAGGACAGAGGATTGTTGGAGAAAAGATTACTCAGTAACCAGATTCCCTCTAGGGGGAATTCTGTGGAATTACAATGGCTGTGGGTGGAAAGATACTGAGAGAAATCGAAAGGATGTTTTCACTGGTGGGAACCTTACAGGAGCAGACTACAGCTATGAGTAAACAATTGACGACCTTGGATTTGGAAACAAGTAGCTCTGCTGAATGTAATGAGGGCCTGAGTGAGAAAGAACCCACAGCTGAATTCGAAACTATAAACAAAGAAGAGGAGAAGACAAAACAAGAAAGAGAACAAGTTATCTGGGAAAATACTAACCAGAAGCCGACATCTGGAGAACACAAGCAAGGAGACTATTGGATTAAATCTACTTTAAGCCTACGAAAGATACAGAAGACGAAAGTGGAGGCCCTGGGACTTTATGGAATTCAGGAACTCGAAATAAAGAAGTACAATTGGGGCCTCCACATAGACTTCGATTTTGACTATCACCAAGACTTAGGCCTTGTGGAAATTCCTCAGCAGTTGCCTTTAAATATGGGAAGAGACTATGGACTGATTGGATTGATGGTTAAGGAAATCTTTCGAGACTCGATGATAGACAAAAAGGACTACCAACAAAATTGGCGGAGAGGGACTGAAAGAGATTTGAGAGCCTCGGATGTGCGGAATCCAGGCTAAAAACTGTTATTTTGGACATGTCTTGGGAAAGGACGCAAAGCGGGGATGGGAGGGAGGGAAGTACTTAAATTTAAACAACACTCAAGACCAGGGGGTTTAGTAATAAGAAAATTATGTAAGAAAAAATGAGAAATCGAGGGAAGAGAATTGGGTCCAACTTAGGGAAAATTTATTTTTGTTTTTTATAAAAGGACTAATACTAAGACGGAAGAAATGCCAACTTGCTGACACAAATTTGGGAACAGGGATGCAGGGGAGGGGGTGGGGGGAAGTCAAGGACTAGGGTTAGAAAATAAGATTTTCGGGAACTATTCATGTTTGTCGTTTTTTTATGTTTGTTTTGGTGTTATGTGTGTTGTTTGTGTTTATATAAAATGTGAAAACCCAATAAAAATACTTAAAAAAAAAAATTATTTTCCCCCCAGGTGCGCTGCGCTACACCAGGAGCTTGGGGCGTGCGGAGCTCAGCGCGCCCCAAGCTTCTGCGTGCCGGCAAGGTCTCTGCTAGCGTGGGAGAGCCGGGCGCCTCTCCCAGGGCTAGCGGACCCCTGCGCTAATCCAGAAGCTTGGGGCGAGCTGAGGTCAGCGCGCCCCAAGCTTCTGCGTGCCGGCAAGGTCTCTGCTAGCGTGGGAGAGCCGGGCGCCTCTCCCAGGGCTAGCGGACCCCTGCGCTAATCCAGAAGCTTGGGGCAAGCTGAGGTCAGCGCGCCCCAAGCTTCTGCATGCCGGCAAGCAGTCCACTGCCGCCCCAAGCCTCCCGCACCCGGCAGGAGGTCCCGCCGGGTGCGCGAGGCTTGGGGCGGCAGCGGACTGCTTGGGCGCACCTAGAAGCTTGGGGCGGGCTGAGCTCAGCGCGCCCCAAGCTTCTGCATGCCGGCAAGCAGTCCGCTGCCGCCCCAAGCCTCCCGCACCCGGCAGGAGGTCCCACCGGGTGCGCGAGGCTTGGGGCGGCAGCAGACTGCTTGCGCGCACCTAGAAGCTTGGGGCGGGCTGAGCTCAGCGCGCCCCAAGCTTCTGCATGCCGGCAAGCAGTCCACTGCCGCCCCAAGCCTCCCGCACCCGGCAGGAGGTCCCGCCGGGTGCGCGAGGCTTGGGGCAGCAGCGGACTGCTTGCGCGCACCTAGAAGCTTGGGGCGGGCTGAGCTCAGCGTGCCCCAAGCTTCTGCATGCCGGCAAGCAGTCCGCTGCCGCCCCAAGCCTCCCGCACCCGGCAGGAGGTCCCGCCGGGTGCGCGAGGCTTGGGGCGGCAGCGGACTGCTTGCGCGCACCTAGAAGCTTGGGGCGGGCTGAGCTCAGCGCGCCCCAAGCTTCTGCATGCCGGCAAGCAGTCCGCTGCCGCCCCAAGCCTCGCGCTTGCGCGCACCTAGAAGCTTGGGGCGGGCTGAGCTCAGCGCGCCCCAAGCTTCTGCATGCCGGCAAGCAGTCCGCTGCCGCCCCAAGCCTCGCGCACCCGGCGGGACCTCCTGCCGGGTGCGCGAGGCTTGCAGACACTCGCCCGAAGCAGGGGGAGCCCTCCAGAGGGCTCCCCGTGCTTCGGGCGACAGGCTGCCGCCCCAAGCCTCGCGCACCCGGTGGGACCTCCTGCCGGGCACGCGAGGTTTGCAGGCATTCGCCCCATAAGACGCACCCCGATTTCCCCTTCATTTTTGGAGGGGGAAAAGTGCGTCTTATGGTGCGAAAAATACGGTACATGCCTAGCAGATGACCATCAGGTATTGTTTTGTTTCACAAAGCCCCTTTCCAGTGACTAGCTGAGTATTTTCTAGAAGTTCCTCAAGTGATTTTCCATCCTACCATAAGGAATTTGGAAAAACTGCCTTGTTTTTATCACATGAGGAAATGAAGGATAAGGTGGAACTTCCAAGCATTGTTAAATGCACATTTTTTCACCATATCCCTTTGATATGGTAGTTGTTAATATAGCGGCATTAACAACAGCATGTTTGAACAGCTAATATAGACAGCTTTGTAGATTTAAACGATTCAACACAGAAATGTGTTTTTTTAAAAATTCATTTATTCATTTTTAACATCTGGTTAAGCATTTGTATTAGAATGCCCATGGTTAGCCCCCACCCCAAGGCTTTCATCTGTGTTTATGATAGCACAAGCAGCCAGGATGTTCCACCTTGTTCAGCACTAAGAAGGGCAGGGGAAATAACTTGCAAGTCTCCTGCTAATGTGAATATTTACCTTAGGTACATATAACTTGTGAGCCACAAAGATGAACAAACTATTGTGCCACCAAGCATACACTGTGGATTGTTGGGTGCTTCTGAGCATCTTATTTATAGAGACCATTTATTTAGAGAGGCAGAAAAACTAACAAGTACATTAAGCTCTTGGAAGCCCACAATATATGACTAGTGCGCTATGCTTGGCTTTGTGCACCACAGGTTGCACAGGTCTGATTTGTTTATGCATAATTAAGTTTACTAGGTGCCGCTTCAACTGCAATGGCTTGCGGAATAAGGCTAAAATTGCAAAATGGCCTTCAGAATTACGAGATCTGGGGAATGAGGGGGGGAAACACTCAAATTTACTCTAGTCCATTCACATGCCCATGAAGTGTTTAATAGTTATATCACAGTTTTCAAGCTCATATTTATATCCAATAGATTTAAAGATTCAGGGGCTGGGGGTTAATTAGCAAAACAAAACAAAAACAAAAAACCTTGGACTTCTCAGGTTACTGACAAGGTCACAAACAATGCCTTGGAACTTGAAATCCAATGTCAGCTACACCTGAGCTACAAACCATTTTCCATAAGGAATACACTTGCCGCCCATTAAAAACGGCATAATCAAGAGCTTCTGCCTTTATTTTTAATT
Organism: Podarcis bocagei; assembly: GCF_964188305.1. Classification (NCBI taxonomy): domain Eukaryota; kingdom Metazoa; phylum Chordata; class Lepidosauria; order Squamata; family Lacertidae; genus Podarcis; species Podarcis bocagei. The sequence continues at coordinate 29,892,224 of NC_138133.1, forward strand.
GAGCCATGTCAGTTCAGGTTTTCAGCAAGTAACAGAACCCTCTAGTAGCAATTCATCCATTCTGGCAATACGGCAATTACCGAATGGTGGTTTAATAGGTTCCAGAGGGGGCAGACCTCAAGAAGAGAGAAGGATCCGCAAGGTCTACTACAAGTATTTCTGCTTAATATTTCAGATTGTACCAATTTCTATCAAGAAAACAGAGGTAAGTTGAATCAATATATGTGAATGGGATGATGGCAATTTAATTAGCATGAGTAGTCCGAGGTGCAGCAGCAGCAATACATTAAAGCATTAGCCATCAGATGCAACCTGCTTAAAGTTCTTTATAGTTTTGCACTTAATAGTGCTTTTACATTAAGTGCATCACTCTAATCCATCCATCCAACCTGGTGTCCTTCAAATCTTTTGGACTACAACTCCTTACAGCCCCTGTCAGGACAGCTGTGTTGGCAGCAGCTGATGGGAGTTGCAGTTCAAAATCATCTGAAGTGCTCCAAATTGGAGAAGGTTGCTATAGGCCATCCTTGCGGATGGTGTAAACAGCTTAATGAAATCATTCTTAAGAATACAAGGGGTGTTACAAGTGATAGCTATGAAATGTGCTTTTACTGTCCTAGTATGCACAAACAACTAATGATTTTATATACAGATTATTATTTACCGTACTTACATTTATCCAAGTGGGTTAAAAAGAAGATGCTTGGCTGACAGCTCTGGAACTAAGGTCAATTAGCTAATTTAATGCATCATAATTTCTATTGATGTTCATATGCGAGCCCTTTTAATACTACACTTGGTTAGTGAGATCGATACGCGGCACTATGAGACCCATTTTAAAACGTGGCCACAATAGAGTGCTGCATAGTTTTGAATCATGCATCTAAAAAGCTTGTGCTGAATCAGCATAACTTTAGTAAGTAGACTGGCAATATCCAAGAATGCAATACACAGTTCAGCTGGAAAGGAGGTTTCAGAAGAAAAAAGAGGGCTATGCCTTAAACCCGCCACGAACTGGAGGACTGGGAGTGTGACAATCCTATTCTTTAGAAATGGTTTAATTAGGAGATCCAGGACAATGCAATTTGTCCCAGTCCGTCTATTGCACAGTCGTTCTCCACACTGGGTGAAGAAGTATGCAATATGAACCATAGCAGCAACATGGCCAGAGATAATAAGGACTGTTACCCAAGTGCTACAGCTCTATAAAGCACAGAAGTACCAAAATACTCACTGGGATGGAAAACATGCAGCCTTAATTATTACAGAAACTTAGAGACACAGTAGCAAAAAAACTAAGCCAGGAGAAAGAATGGGGATGCACACATATCACCAAACAAATGAACTTGCAACACTTTGTATGTGGTCTGCATATGGATATAGGGCTCCTCCATACGTCCTTTGTATTGAGCGTTCATGATGATTTAAGCTCATGAATTATGGCTATATGTGATCCCACTTTCAGTACTGCATATGGCTTCAGTCGGTGCATGTCCTATGACTCCCTGAAATCCTCTAACCTGCTATACCACAGGTGTCCTGCAGGATGGTTTTTTCTGCCACGCTTTTGTTGCACAAGAATGCACCTGGGGGAGGGGGCAGGGAGAGACAGCTGAAAACAATGCCCCCCCCCAAAAAGCACTTCTGACAACCAATGTGCCACTTTGGTTCCAGATAGTACATAGGTAGACGAGTCTAAAAAGCCTGGGACACAAATTTTCATGGCCCTCTAGCGGCTATGGTGGCTCATTTACCAGAAGTAATGTATTTTGCATTAACTCTGGAAGTTTATACTTGATTCTGACCAAACTATGCTTCCTAGAGCAAAATAAACATCAAGATTAGTTCTCCAAAAAATATATATAATTGAACCACAGAATTGTAGAGTTGGAAGGGACACCCAAAGCCAAAGTCCAACCCCCTGCAAATATGACCATAAAACCTTCATCCTACCCCCTTATTTGATGTAACGGCATCAAACGTGAAAGGAAAGGAAATACTCAGAGTGTACTTCATGTTTCAGAGAGAGAAACACCCCTCCCACTGTATATAGCTCTCATGATTCACACTGTCACTAAAGGGGAAAAAATAAAAAAATAAACTGTCTCATCTGTGCCTGAGTGTTACATATAATTGAGTGCATGAAGTATCAGCCACAGTAACAAATGTGCTGGTTGCCAGGTGCGAATTTTTTTCCAGCTCTCCCACCCCACAGCTCTGGACAGATGTAATGTCGTATCACTGGGGATGCATTTCAGATGCAGAATGAGGCATGGGCAGTCCTATCTGAATCAACCACTAATGCGCTATTATTGCATCAATGACCTGTTGCAGAGCACACCTGCAAAAAAGCCAGTCTCACGCAGTCCTTAAACAAGTGGTACCAGGTTTTTGGATTTTATCTTCGTCATGCCACATGCACAAACATGCTCAGATTTCACTGCATACAATGCAGTTAATTCATATCCACAATGTGTTTCTGCCTACATTTCTGCTACCATGTTATCCAAGTATCAAGATAAATTATCAAGCATCTTCGATATCAAGATGTATTATAGAATAGAATACACCTGTGCAGCGTAAAATGTCTTTCTTGGTTCCCCAAGAGTTATCCTTTGGTAAGTGTGCTTAGGATGGCACACTTGTTTGCAGCTGGCTTCCATCTACACTTCTTCAATTCGCTTTTAACTTGTTCATGTTAATCAACAAACTTCAGGCTATTAGCAGAAACAATACTACTCTCTCTAAAATGATACCAGGTTGGGATTTAACCCTACTCTCTTTGGGGTTAATTGAGCAATTAGATCTGAATTACTGAATGCAATGCACAAGATGTCTGTTTAAACAAAACAACACAGGGACTGATACAGATCAGCATTACATTAGAAAATTCTATTAAACAGCTTCACAAAAATTATTAAGGCTTCTTAAGATTGTGCTATGAACACGCTGTAGCCACGAGCATCAAAATAGGACCTTAAATATATATCCTAATATTTTTCTGTCATGTGTCTATTCATTAAATGCTTTCGGCCACAATCCTACACTCATTTACCTGGGAGTAAGCCCCACTGGACGAAATGGGAATTGATTCAAAACAGGCATGTACAAGATTGCACTGTAAAAGCATTTGCCAAAAATGACTGACACATGTATTACTACATTCATTTTCAAGCGGACTAAACCCACAAAGGTGTTTTGAGAATACTGAGATACTATTGCGGCTCAAAACTGGAAGAAAGAAAGGAACAGCTAAGTATGAGGATGTGTTCACTTTGCTGGGTGCAGGGAACTGAGCACCATTTGCATCGTGACATAGAACCACAGAATTGTAGCATTGGAAGGAAACCCCAAGGGTCATCTAGTCCAACCCCCTGCAATGGATAAATCTCAGTTAAAGCATCCATGACAAGATGACCATCCAACCTCTGCTTAAAAACCTCCGAGGAAGGAGAGTACACAACCTCCCGAGGGAGACCATTCCACTGTCAAACAAGTCAGAAAGTTCTTCCTGATATTTAGTCGGAATCTCCTTTCTTGTAATTTGAAGCCACTGATTTGAGTCCTACCATCCAGAGCAGGAGGAAACATGACTTTTTTTTCAGATACATAAAAATATTTGCTGTTTGCAAGTATTTATTTGAACCACAAAGATAAATAATTTCTGCCATAGATGATCTGGCAGCATCTGGAGGCTAGGGATTAACTTCAGACACATAAATTATTCCAACTCTGTCTTGATCTTACTGATGTACCTAAGGTATAATCAATGGCTGAGCCACAGCAGCTGTTTAGAAGAACAAAGCCCTATTAAAATATGAGCCTGGTGGTTTTTTTAAAGGACTGAGGAAAACAGTCTGTATTCAAGTTCAGACACAAAAGGACTCTATTAATATTCCAGAATGAATGTTCTGAAAATACTTAAACTTAGTAAAATGTAGCAACTATTTTCATTCAGCATGTAAATAATGATAGCACCTACCTAATAATATGACAGGAGACCATCATTTTTAGTGAATTAAATAATGGCACTTCAGTCCTGCATGCTAACAGGAAATTTGGAAGTAATTAGAGAACCAATGGATAGTGATATGGGTTCGAATGAGGCCCACAGCAAGATGTTTTTAGATTGGTGGAACTGAGTGTACAGAGAGTAAGGTGGGGTGCGACCATAAATTAATTCAAAGTATCAAAAATCTAAGTACAGTGGTACCTCGCAAGACGAAAAACGCGCAAGACGAAAGAGTTTTCCGTTTTTTGAGTCGTTCCGCAAGACGAATTTCCCTATCGTCTTGCGAGTTCTTGCAAGTTTGTTTCCTTTTTCTTAAAGCCGCTAAGCCGTTAATAGCCGCTAAGCCGTTCATAGCCGCTAAGCTGCTAATAGCCGTGCTTTGCAAGACGAAAAAACCGCAAGACGAAGAGACTCGGGGAACGGATTAATTTCGTCTTGCGAGGCACCACTGTAGCCTAATGTATTTAAAATGTTAATGATGTATGTTTCCTTAATATACCGGTAGTTAATCATAAGCAATATACAGAACTTAAAATAACTTGTTGATTTCCAGGTTAACACAAGGCTAAACTATAGTTTATTAAACTATCATTAGTTGATTAAACTATGGTTGATTAAATCATGGTTTAGCATTATGTGTGAACCCAGTCCAGCAGTTTAACTATGGCTTGTTTACTGCCAAAAAACACAACCTGAAGCCATGGTTTGCTGCTGGGCTGACAAATCTTGGTTCATTTCAACTATGATGCTTACATGTGAATCCAGCACTGTTCCTTAACTATGGCTTGTTTGATGCTCACCAAAGTACATAGGCATGAAACTGGGCAGCTGAGCCAAACAACAGAGATGGGTTTTGCATCACCTCCAGAAGGCAACAAAGAGCAGCACAGATCTGTGAGTCAGGGGGGACATTAGTCCATAGCCTCAAGGGGACTGATGTAAAACGACTTCTCCTCACCATGGTCTCACTTTACACAGAACTGGAACTTGGATCAGGGCCTGAGAGGAAGACTGAAGAGAGGGAGCAATAGAAAGAGAGGCGCTCTCTGAGGCATGTGAATCCTGGGTCATGAAGGGCAAACTGTTCATGCTGTTAAGCTTTACTTTCTTTAACCGTATATCAAAATAATGACAACCGATAGGAGACATATTAATAGCCACTAAAAAGATACTTGCCAGGAATTGGGGGGGGGGGGGAGAGCTGGGAGAGAAGAAGCACTCCAGTCTATTGATGTTCCCTTTCTAAAAAAAAAGTATGATGTACAATGATTGTGAATAAGTGCACTTTTTAGGGCAATTATAGGGGAGAGTAAAATATCTTCAAGATGCTTTCCATGAGGACCAGCATCTGTGTATTATTTACTGGAGTAAAACTAAACTGAAATGCAATATTGATCAGCATGTCCTTTAATAAAAAATGCTATTTCATAGTACTTTGTTCTTTTTGAAAATTGTGTCAGTGCTTAGCCAAGATTCTTAACATCTGAGACTCTGAATACTAGACCAAGATAACACGAGAGCTTTTATTTCATTCTCTTCCCCAAAGACTGATCCTACAAGCACTTTCTTAGAATTAAGTCTGCTGAAATCAGGAGCGTTTACTTCCAAGTAAATGCATTTAGGAACAGGCTAGACAACTCCTTTATGCCAAAACTGGCTCGCTAATTATCTATGACATTGCTAATGAACCTTTAGCATGACCGGTCTGTCTGGTAGTAATGCAACATTACTGAATACGCTGTAAACAATAATGATGCAATAAAAGTACTTCTGGCAAGCAGCCAAAGGCCACCCCATGAAACGATATTGTCAGGATTTGATTTTAGAATCTAAAAATATGTTTGTCAATTTCACAGACAGCTGGTCATATTCTTTCCCAAAAGTTACTTGTATTCAAAGGGCCTCAAATTGCACACAGAAAACCAAGAGGAAAACCACAGGAAATCTTCTTGACAGAGGGAAAACATTTTACACAAGAAGTTCCAAAAGCCAGTAACATAATTCCATATGTATGTATTTATTTACAGTATTTATCTGAGGTAAAACATATTTTAATACGTGTCTGAATACAACACAGGGTCATATTTTTAACGGTAGGTGCCTAATTCTCATTTTTTAAATTGAGAATACAGTGCAACTGCATTTTGAGCGGGTGTTTCACTTCCATGCATATGCCAAAATATATGTACTCAAACCCAAGCAAGTTTTCACCAAGTTTTCCCAGTGCTTGACTCCCTCCTGCAAAATAGTGACAGACTGGGGACACCTTGGGAAGGAACAGAGGGGGTAGCATAAAAAAAAGGGTTGCTACCTCATTCAGGTCTTGTTAAAAGCCTGAGCTTTTAACAGCAAAATGACACAAATAAATTACAGAGTTTAACGAAGGGAGCTAAAAAGACTGAAAACCTCCCCTGCTTAATTTTTCAGTACCGGGCTGCTATTAAGAAGTTAAGAATAAGGCCAGAAGGCACCAACTTAGAGGAGGATGTGTGCCTGTTCCTGTGTTCATCATCTTCTACTCCAGGTTGACTTGAGTCACTACAATGTGTGATGGGTTCAAAAAGCAGAAGTGAAGACACTTCCTTTCTTTCCAGAAAAGGCTATGCATTTCTGGTCTCACACTGAAGGGAAATAATTGTTTGGCATTTTGAAAAATATGCACGAAACATCAGCTGAAAAACACATCTGGTGAATGCCTCTTATTGGGAAATAAAATAATCACACTTTTTTGCACACACTCATGAAAACTTTCATCCTCATTTAAGGCATACACAACAAACACATCTCTCATCCTGACAATTACATGCCATGGTCGTTGTGGACTGGTACAGTCAAATATTGCATTATTGCAAAAACAACCACAGTAATCGTAGTAATCGTAGTGGTATTTCTTCTTCATTACCCTCTAATGGACAGAGTCCTATGTTCCTATTTACGAGTTACAAGTTCAGTGAATTCTTTCACAGGTTGCCTAATTAAGGACCCATCTTCTGTTAACAGCAAAACTGTAGTTTTCACAGGGCTCTTCCCTATTTAGGATTGAATAATTATACCTATCACATAGATTAAGCCTGCTTTGGCTGGAGTTATACAGAAGAAATAGGCCCAACCAAAGATACCCATGTATATTAAAAAATAAAAATAACTCTTAGTCTCTGGGAAGAAGACAGCAACAGGAATATACAATCACTTAGCTATTGCAGGATTGGATCCAAACGCCATTCATCCTCAAGCTAGTGAATGCATTGTAGTGAAACTTACTTCTTTGGTTCAGGTAGGTAGCCATGTTGCTCTGACACAGTCGAAAGAAATAAAAAAAATGTCCAGTAGCACCTTAAAACAAACTTAGTTGGTCTCTAAGGTGCTACTGGACAATTTATTTATTTATTTTTACTTCTTTGGATTACTTATAAAGTACTTTACATGAGGCTGCCCTTGAAGAATGCTAAATTCAGATGAGACCAGTAGGATATATCATATTGTTCACCTCCACCGGCCCCAAAACAGCTTCCAGATTCAATTCATGGTGTTGACTTTAGCTGTTGATGCGCATAATGGCCTAGAACCAACTGGTATGTCAGGAATTACCTCTCAGATATGAAAGCTTTTGAGAACTCCTGCCAGCTTCTAAGGCTCTTCTTGCTATTCCTCCACCGTATGAATTTTGCTTGGTGGGAATAGGAGCAATGGCGTTTTCAACTTTGGAATAAATTGTGAAACAACTTTCCTACAGACATGCATGTGTGCCTTTGGTTGCCAGCTTTTAAGTGTGCTCTTAAGAACAGTTTATTTTCAACTAGCACTTTTTAGCTGGCATCTGCTCATTAGTGTGCTTACTATTTCTCTTATTATTTTGGTATCTATCTGGAATCTTATTGTATCTTAATTAATTTTGTTGTTATATTTCTGCTTTTTAAATCATGTTGTATTTCTTGCATTATAATCTTCATTCCACAGAATTCTGACTGCAATACAATATATAAGAAATAAAAGAAGCATTCAAAATGCAATTTACAACAATATGAATATTTAATACAAACTTGCTACCGTCCACATGAATGAAGCTCCTGGACCACTGGTAGTCCACGGGCAGCAGCTTGTGAACCCTTGCATTAGGTTATATGTTGCTTTGTAAATCAGTTTGCATCTGTTACTGGCCTTACTGTTCTCTGACTTGCAGCGCCATGAGAAACATAGCTATGTGAGTGTCACTGACACATATCAGTTGACTGATGTTCATGATCCTGCATCTCTCTTACTAAACTCTTATATAATTTTCAGATTATAAAACAGATTATTTCCTTTTCCCAACGTTTCCACACTGTATTTGCGATTTCACACAACGTAAAAGCCACTTTCAGCAATATAACGGAAGATTGTACAGTACAAGCTTTGCATTTATTTCCGTGGTATTTGCTTCCAGGGGGAAAAATTGTTTGCAAACAACAGCCCTACCTGCAGGTGATAAGACTTGAACCTGGGAGCTTTCATATGGAAAGCATGTGCTCTACCACTGAGCTACAGCCCTTCCCACAGAACAAACACTTCCACAATCCCAAACATCAAAGTAAATTGCTCTCTTATACAAGAAAGTGGCCGCCAAGACAATATAAAACCAGTCCTGAAAGTCCTACATTGGCTCCCAGTATGTTTCTGAGCACAATTCAAAGTGTTGGTGCTGACCTTTAAAGCCCTAAACGGCCTCGGTCCAATATACCTGAAGGAGTGTCTCCATCCCCATCATTCAGCCCAGACACTGAGGTCCAACACCGAGGGCCTTCTGGCGGTTCCCTCAATGCAAGAAGTGAGGTTACAGGGAACCAGGCAGAGGGCCTTCTTGGTAGTACTGCCCTCCCATAAGATGTCAAGGAAATAAACAACTATCTAACTTTTAGAAGACATCTGAAGGCAGCCCTGTTTAGAGAAGTTTTTAATGTTTGATGTTTTATTCTGTTTTAATATTCTGTTGGGAGCCACCCAGAGTGGCTGGGGAGATCCAGTCAGATGGGCGGAGTATAAATAAATTGTTGTTGTTGTTGTTGTTGTTGTTGTTGTTGTTGTACAGTACACTTTCTCCAAGCAGGTGTTTATATTTGGGGGGAAATTCTTATAAATAACAGGAAAGAAAGAAAGAAACTATGCCCATTTTTATTGTGTTCATCACCCATCATATCAAAGTAAAATGATACCAATATATCCAGGTACCAGAGTTCCATGGCCTATTTCAGGCATACTAAATGAGTGATTCGGTATACTCAGGTTTGTTGCATTACACCTATAAGGCACTTCTCAAAAGGAAGGCCTGCCCATCTGGGCAAATGGAACACCACTCCACTAAACTCAGTCTTTCCTCAGACACCCCTCACCCGTCAGTCTGCCTGCTTTCTTAAAACCATCTTGAGGGTGGCATTGCTTGTCAGCTGCCTCCACCTTACTCTTAGTGTTGCCCATTTAGACCTCAGCAAGGAGGATGCGAACAAAATTAGAACTCCACCCAATGGGCAACAGCTGCCCTTGATTATTAAAGCTAACAAACAAAACATTTCTCCCCTCCCTCACCCAAAAGAAAAGAACATATCAGGTGACATTTTTGAAGCGGCTGAAAGTTAAAAACTACATTTATTTCTAGCTAGATACTACCATAGTTATTTCACAGCTCTCTCAGCATTCCCAATTCCTACTCCTTGGGTATGTTCACATTAGCGGCTTAAAATGCAGCAAAACCATTTTCCTATGCTGAGTTTCAAGACACATCGGCACAGTGTTGTTCACATCAGAGGAAGGCATGTTCACATAACATGCACGGCACTTCTGGTTTCCCCTCCCCTGAAAACCCCTCCCCCTTCCCAAACTATTCATGAGGCTCCCTTGCGCATGCACACCCATCTGCGCATGCACACTCATCTACACATGTGCCACAGCCATCTTGAACGTTCACACCATTCTGAAGCATGAAGTGAATGCAGCTTACATTTTGTAGTCAGATTGAAACTGGTTTCATGAAAAAATAACACTTCAAGTAGTAGTTGTTGTCAAGAAACTACAGGATCGATATGGGCTATGGCCTCAAAATCTAGCTGTGGGAACACACTGGATGCAGAGTAAATGGTAATGTGCACATACCCTGAGTTTACTCATCTGTACATTAAAGACTGATACTTGGAATGTCTTACTTACTGGCGCCAAAACAGAAATAATGGAGCCCAAGAAAGAGGCAGAACAGTGTCATTTAAAAGTGTGGCATGATGGTGTTGAATCAGAAACACTAAATTTAAATCCCCACTCAAGTCATGAAGCTCTCCAGGTGGGTGATTTTCAGTCATCTACTTTCTCTCAGCATAGCTGTTCTCTCACATAGTTTTTGTGGTTGTGATATTTTTATCTTAGCTTTCAGACAATGGCAAAACATGCTGGCCCTCAGTTTATTGACAAATGGTGGGATACAAATAAGATAAGTAAAGAAGCATAGACCCATGGCTCATGGCTTCAAAGAGGCACCTGGGAAAGAGGAATTCCATCCCAACCAGAAATAATCATCGAGGTGTGTTTGGAAAAAATGTGAGAGGATAGTCAGAGCTCCTCCCTGAGCTTTAAATTAGAGCCTGTCAAGGGCTATGTTCCACTAATTACTACACCTCACTTGAAGGTTCTCCAAGACTCAGCAGTGGAGCCCGTTTCCAGTGCCAAAAATCAGCCAAGCCTACCTTTGTGTGTGTGCAGAGGATCTTTTCTTCACCAATTAATCCTCCCAGGATTAGAGTTTGCAGACTAGAACTAAGGCTTCCAAAAAGACTTGAGTTTTAGAAATTAGCTCAGGCCAAATCACAAAGAGTAGAGTTTTGAGATGACCCTCCATGCCTGGGATTTAAAATAACCTCAGGAGGATTGGAACCTTCATTTTGTGGAAGAGTCAGGTCTAAAGGACATAAGACTAGCCTTGCTGGATCCGACCAAAGGCCCATCTAGTCCTGTATTCTGTGGCCAATCAGATGCCTAGGCACAGTTGCATTTTCCTGCCCATGCTCCCCAGCAACTAATACTCAGCAGCATAATGCCTCGGATAAGAACACTTTGCATCAGGTCACCTAAGGAAGCTGCTTTATTCCAAGACTGACCACTGGCCAGCACTGTCTACACAGGCTGGCAGCGGCTGTCTGACACTTCAGGCAGGAAGACTTGCCAAAGATTGAACCAGAGACCTTCTGCTGGCAAAGCACTTGAGCTACAGCTCTTCTCCCTATGGTTCTGGAGCATACGGAGTAATAATAAGTCCCTGCCTCTGGGCATGTGCAGAGCATCTTTCCTTTCCCCGCAAGGGGTTGCTGCAACAGGACCCCACCCAAGGCAATGGATTTCCAAACAGGGTTGAACCCACGGTGCCTCCCCTTTCAAAAAGCCACCTCTTCTTTCCACGCACCCACCTCCCGCTCCAGGGCAGGGCCTCCGCCCCCCAAAAAAAGCCGGGCCACGATGTCGACTCACCCAGAGTTTTGACGGCGATCTGCCTGGTCAGCGGCGGCGGCAGGTTGATGCAGACCAGATCCACATCCTGGTGGAGCAGGACCTCGTCTATCCGGCTGGTGTAGAAAGGCACGTTCATCTCCTTGGCCAGCTCCTCCGCCTCCTCCGGAGTGCGGCCCCAGAGCGCCTTGACCGCGAAGCCCTCGTCCTTTAGCAGAGGGATGATGACCCGGGCGGTCAGGCTGGTGCCGAACACACCCACCCCGGGCAGCATGGCTGCTGCTGCTGCTGCGGGCGGCTGCCCCCTTTCCTCCTCCTCCAATCCTCCTTGCTGCGATCTGCCCTTCCCCTCTCGATGCCTCCCCCCCCCCCCCGCTTTTCCTTTCCTTCTCCTGGCTGGCCCTCCTCCTTTCACGCGGAGCCGCAATAATACGAGCAATGCGGAGTTGCAATGCAAAGGGCGCCCAGTCCCAGCTGCAAACTGCTGCTGCTGCTATTGCTACTGCTGCTGCACCGGGCGAGCGGCGCCCGGTCCCGGCAGCAGCGGCGACGGCTGCCGACTGTGCCCCTGGCCGCGGGCCCCTGGCGCGCCAGCCGCCTCACCGGCCAAGCATCTGCCTCCTCCTCAGCTCCCCGACGCTGCCCCTCCATAGCCGGATCATCACACGCAGAGCCAAGCCCCGGATTCGTAGCGCTTCCTGGTCTTGCCTGCCTGCCTTCCACACACACACACACATACACACAGAATTAATAAATGAATTCAGCACACGCACAAACGCAACCCGGCCGCTCGCTCGCAAGGCTAGCGCTGCCTCCCTTCACAAGAGCCCTGCACCATCGCCGCGCCGTCCACCACAGGGGCCTCAGAGCAGCCAACAAGTGGCTCGGTGGTCAGGAGGAGGAGGAAGCAGCAGCAGCAGCAGCAGCAGCAGCTCGGCGGGTCTTAATCTTCCTCCTCTGCCATGTTCACCACAATGCGCTCCTGAGCATTGTGAGAATAGGAGGAGTTTGAGCTGTCACCTCCCGTGTGTTCCCTCCGCCTGCAACGCCCTCTCGAGCTATCCGCGTGCCATTGGCCGCCCATCCGGCTGGGGAGGGCGGCTCGGGCTGCTGGGCTGCTCCTCTCCCCCCCCCCACGGTCCCCCCCCCCGCCACCGCCGCACCTCTTCTCTTCCTGCTCCTTCTCCCAGAGCTGGCTTGCAAGCGCAGCGCGGAAGAAAATAATGACGAGCCAGCGGCGAGGGAAAACCTGAGCGGCTGCTCCCTTCCTTGCACGCTCGTGGCCGGCTTACGGCAGCATTTAGCTCCGGGCGGCGCCCGCCGCGCCGCAGGAAGGACAGCGAAAGGTCAGGAGGCCATCGCTGCAGCCACAGGGGAGCTGCCGGCCTTTGCTGCAAACACCCGAGGCCACTGTTGCAAGCCTCTCCCTCGAGGATCAAGGCAAGGCTGGCGTGGACTTAAGCGCGCGGAGCCCTCCCGCCCGCAGAAACACACATTGTCATTCCGCGGAGGAACATTTGGCGCCTTTTTTTTTTGCCGTGGTTTGGAATAAGGTGAAAAGACTCCTTTAAAAAACAAAACAAAACACCAGGCCTTCTGTAATTTAACAACAACAACAACTTTACGGTTGTTTTAAAATAAGTTTCAGTGCTATTTCTTGAAAGTCTGAGGTTGTCGTTTTTCTCTCTGCTTCTGCATTATTTATTCTTGTTTTTAAGACTTATAGTTGTATTTTTGTTGTTGTTGTAAGATGCCCACAGAAGGGTCGTTGGAGGGCATAGAAATACAATCAATTAAACAATGAAAGGAGGATAATTTCTAGTCTCAGGCAAGATTGGAGAATCCTGCCATTAAATTAACCTAGTTTCACCACATTGGAAGTAACCAGAAATTGGTCACAAATGGGCATCATTGTAATGATGGGAGTGTTTGTTGCAAATAAAGGACTCGCAAAACCTGCTCCATATTTCATGCAGTTATCAGTCTCTGGAAACAGACCTTCCTGACTTAAAAAGACCAGTGACACACATTTTCTCACCTTCCTATTATTAAATGCAGGTAGGAAAATGTAATATTGGAAGGAGCCTTTAGAAAACGTCAGGAAAAGTTACTTTCTAAATTCACTATATTCTGTTAATCCATATGCAAGATTACCAGTTTGAAGTGACACTACATCAGGAATATTTTTAGATTCTAACATGAAAGGCATGCTGGAATGTGACTGGTAGGTTCCAGTAAATGTGGGCAGTTCAGCACTTCAGCGAGCTACCTCACAAAGCTCATTTACCTGTTTGTTGCCTTCCTGACCGCAGCTCACATATCTGCCTATCCCCTCAGAACCTGTGAGAAGCTGTTTCTCAGCCTCCCACTTCATCTAAACCAGGCATAGACAAACTCGGCTCTCCAGATGTTTTCGGACTACAACTCCCATCTTCCGCGACTACTGGTCCTGTTAGCTAGGGATGATGGGAGTTGTAGTCTCAAAACATCTGGAGGGCCGAGTTTGCCTATGCCTGATCTAAACCCTCTTGTCTTCATGGTACTCCCTCTTAGGCCTCTATCCCTGCTTCCACAAGGCCTCTGCTTCTTGGCCAACTATGGGGCAATCCCTGCTGAAGCCCCTTTTATCTACAAGGCATCACTAGTGGAATTTTTCACAAATCCAATCACCACTCAGGGTTCATGTTGTATGGAATAAAACACTGTAATCTAATTTGATTATAACATGCTTCTGTGGGAAATGCAATAAAATGTAGGAGAGATTTAAGTCACGTATACTGTCTTTACCATGCAACACACTTCACTACAATTATTGCCTGGCAAGGAAGGAGTGCTTGAAAGATCACCTTGTATCAGGTAAGTGCATGTACACCTGTGAAGAGAGTCTTGCGCTCATACAGTTTGACGTGCTTTCCCAACCTTTTTCATGAAATGTGAACACCTGTGCACCTTCACTTAAGTATCATACATTAAATAAAGATATATTATTAACTGGAAATCTGTACTGTATTGTGCTTAATAATAAATAAATGACTTGGTTTGAATTAGAGGGTGCTATAGTGTTAATTTACTTGATTTTTACTTCTGAGAAAGAGACATGCATGCAGCTACCACCAGCCATGTATTTAATGCAGGGTAAAATACGGGCACACGCAAGTGGGGTGTGCATAAGTGGGGGGGTTGCCTGTATTTGGGAGTACAAGGGCATTACAGATTATGGGACCTATTAGACATGTTTGGAAGATGGTAAGTTTAGGAAGTGTTTTCAAGACAAGGCACTGTTAGGATTTCAGAGTGCACAGATGATCTCATTTGCCCATAAAATGCACAGAGGCATGTCTTTGGACAGGTCAACACTGTTCAAAAACACATGCATTATGTCATCTTATTTTGAGAGGGCTATCTCCTTTCATGTATAAGGTCTTGATGAGTGCTGTTTTTCTAGAAAAACAGGTGCTGGAACTCACCATAAACTCTGCCCTTGTTCTCTTCAAATGGCAATGGCACCCACCTGAGAGGTGCCAGAACTGAGTTCCGGTGAGTTCCAGCTGAAAAAAGCCCTGTTCTTTATATCACAAACTTTAGTGAGCAGTACAGAACCAAGATAGTGTGGGAGCAGAACTAGGAGATGGACTTTTCTATGACAGACAAGCAGTGGGGTGGAGGGACTGAATTCAGCAGCTTGGTAAGAGTTAAGGAACTTGGTAAGAGTTAAGAAACCTTCTCTTAAGGTAGTAGCACCTGACACCAGTACTGCATTATATTAACAAGTATGTATTGCCTAAAGTTTGGTGGGAGTGCAAGGAAGTGGGAACTCTTATTTCACTTGTGGACTTTCCCGGACATCCACAGATTCTGGATGGCAGCATTTAACTTCACGGGTAACTGGGCAAATGGTTGTTATGGGTCCAACACCAGCACTGTTGTCACTTTCAGAAACGCAAAAAGGAGAACTAGTGCGTGAAGATCTGATTGTGTTTTGTGTTGGTAGCTGCTCTAGCAGAAATGGCATGATGCTGGAAGACAGCAGGCTTTTCAGTAAAGGTTTGGCTTTCCAATCACACTTTACACAAGATGCTTACACAGCACCAAACAGCCAGCAGAGAACCTAAAGTGAAGGACAGATTTGCAGATACTTGGATGCTTTTCATAATGTATGTTGGCAAAGGTGCCCCCGCATTGATCCCACCTTCTGTACATGGTACACTAAGGAGAGAAGTTTGTTAGTGCTTCGGTGTCTTGCAACAGAAGTGTGCACTCGAAGAGGAAAATGGGAAACGTGACAAGAACGCCAGTGCTCCAGTGTTTGTTAAAAGTTTTTATAGTTTATTGTTGTAACAGAAAATAATAAAAATCCTTATAATAATGGGAGCCATTGCACAGCGTTTTTAAATTCTATGCATTTTCTTCTTGTAAGCATACAATAATCCTGTAAGGTAAATCATAATTGTCCTGCCCCATTTTGCAGGTGGGAGAACTGAAGTTTAAAGAGAGCAGCTTGCCTAAGGCTATTTGGTGAGTTCATGCCAAGGATGAGATTTGAACCAGAGGCTCTCAGTCTCTTAGACATCATGTTACACCAGCTACCTCCACCCAAAAAACCTTGATAGGGGTTTCATTGAGACTTACTCCCAAGTAAGTATGCAGCATAGGACTGCAGCCCTAGACATCCCCCCCCCAACTTCTTAAGGAATTTCCCACAATCTCTAGCCTAGATTATTTTTTGACAGGTGTGACTCTCTCAGAATTGCTATTAAAGATGTGAAAGACTAGGCAGGGAGGAACTGGAAAATTTGGGAAGAAATCCCCCCCCCCGGTCTTCACAATGGACTAAGCTTACTTAAATTTATTGAGTTCAATGGGTCTACTTTGAGTATGACTTGATTGCCTATCACTCTATTTTAACTGGCTGTTCTAAACTATGCCCAGATATCCCATGGCCAGTTGCCCTTTAAATAATATAAAATAAAGTCATTTATCATGAGAAGGTAAAAGCAAAACCAAATATATTCAGTCAAGTGTGCTCACATTTTAACATCATACCAATACAAGGACATAAAAAATGAAGTAATGCAATTCTCTGATTTTTCATTCTGTTCTGTCAGTATAATGTCACCGGGTTTTTTTTTCCTTTTTCTTATTACAGTATAGCAAATAATTCTACTACGTATTAAGTAGAGGTCAACTGACCAAATAATATAATTTCATTTTTTGGTAGACTAGGATAGTATCAAAAAAGAAAGGTGAAAACTCTCTTGTCAATTTGCTTCTCTATTTGCCACTGTCCATCCCAGCTCAATAAATTATCCTTGCAACTTTATTTCGTTTCCTTTTGCTTTTATGCATGGCACTGCAAACTTTAGCATACTTTACTGTATTAGTAAATTGGAGGTGTGCCATAGAAAAGCTTGTGACTCCCAAAAAAAGTTCAATATATGGAAATAAATCTCACAGCAATTCAAACAAGCAAATCCTATGAATAGCATGAGCTAGTTTTTCTTGTCCTCATTTTTGGATAAGGTAAAAACAAGCAGTAGACGATTACACATGTCAAAGGAATCTCTTTAACCCATTCCATGTTTTCCAGCCTAAACTAAACTTAGGAGTATTTTTATAGTCAATTGCACTGACGTGGTTCCACTGAATCCTTAAAACGAAGAACCAAGGTTTAACTTGATGAAACACAATTTTCTCAATTACCAGTTGAGCACTGTCTCTCTCCACATTAACTCAATTGCATGAAGAGTAATGCCTGAACCGAGCTTTTGTGAAAGCTCAAACGCGTTATTTTTTTACAGCTGTGCACAGATACTCCCATTCCGCCCTGTGGCCCCAATCTTTGGCCCCTGGATTGGGCCAATTCACCTTGTACCACATTTACAGTGGGTACCATTTTATGACCCAGATGTTTTTACTCTTATCTTTTGAATTATCACAAAAACACTTGAGAGAGAGAGGTACAGTGTTATAACGCCATAATCCTTCACCCCCACCCCCAACATTATTTATAAAAACAGATACAACCCTCCTAGTCATCACCATCAATGGTGTTACTAAAATGGCAGTGACAGGAAAGTTATTCTAAACAAAATATTTTAAAAAATAGTATTCTTGATTATCGTGTTTTAGCACCATCACAGCATAATTCAAAAACTACATTGTGATTTTTCTAGTACTATAGAGGTGGGGTTTCTTTCTATTTTAAAAAAGCTAGCAAAGCGTGTTAACAATAATTAAAATATTTATAGAAAGGGAAATAAATGGGAGTCATAAAATGGTACTCTGTTCAAGGATTCTAGTGAATGTGTGTGAGGTTCAAATGACCCAACCCACAGCAACGACATCACACCCATTGGTGTGGGCAGAATATAGTGGGACGTAAACTCTTTCCAATAGCGTAGAAAGTCAAGCTGTGTACACACTCCTATCTAATCTCAGTGGCGAACCTTGGGGGTCTCAAATTTCAGCGGCGCCCTCTGCAATGCCAAAATTTGACACCCACGCACCACTTCTATTCTACCTCATAGTTATGGAGCCCCCTGTGGCACCCTCAAGGCTCTGTTCCCAGTGAGACCGAACCAATTGCGCTCCCCTAAACCCGCCTCTGCTATTCTACATCTAGTGCACCCCCACAGCTGGTTCGGAAGTGGTGTGCACAATCCCTATCTACCCTGGTGTTTCTTAGGAAAAACTGTGTTTTGATGTGTTTCCCTCACAATCCAGACTGAGAAAACGAATGACCTATCTGTGTTTTAAGCCTGTATTGTGTACACAGCCTCTGTTGCAATTCTGATTGTAGTTTGCAGTGGAAAAGTTTACAATGGTAGTGCTAGGAGTTACCTGTCCAGAAACAACCAAAATTCACTTTTAAGGTTAACCCATAAAATACTTTATTTATTTGCATGCATCATTCAGCGCATCAATAACTCAAAGGGAAATGTTGAGTATGGCATCAATTTGATGAGAGTACAGTTTTTAAAAATGCATTCTAGAAAGAGAGAAATATGTTTGGGCATTTTTAACATTCTTATCGCACTACTTTCTGTATCTCTTATTTGTTAAAGCTCACCTATAATCTTTTTCAACAACAGGCACATAGTATTATATAATCTACTCTGCAGCTTTTTAAATATGGCAGTTTGTGTGAAATCCACAGAGCTAGTTGGAAGACTCGGGTGAAATTAGAGCTTGCTATACAAATGGAATTATTTGGAATTCAATAATGTGCTAAATTTCCTGTCTAAACATGCTGACATCCCTCAGTTCAAAGTGAATTTTGTTGCAAACCAGTTTGTAATAGCATGGTTTCTCATCATCTTGCCTGAGTTTATGCAATCCCGAGAACTGTGGCTTTTACATGACACTAATTGTGATTCAGAGATAGAGAAACTGGTGATTCAGATCTGTCTGGTTCTCCCACATACAGACTTTACTGAGTCACCGTTAGTTATAATGTTTGGTGCATCTACAAAGGATGTAGAGGCTGAGACCTTGATTCCGTGAAGCTTTCAGTTTCAGACTAATAGGAA
This sequence comes from Podarcis bocagei, assembly GCF_964188305.1. Lineage (NCBI taxonomy): Eukaryota > Metazoa > Chordata > Lepidosauria > Squamata > Lacertidae > Podarcis > Podarcis bocagei. Next base: position 29,911,226 of record NC_138133.1, read on the forward strand.
TCTGTTCCTTTTTGTAATCTCCCTGTTCATTTCAATATCACTTTGACTACATTTCTGTAGGGACACCCTACAATGCTATTGTTCTTTCTTGTAAATAGAACAGCTATTAACATGTATTGTATTATACTAAATGTTCCAGCATTCAAGAGTGTCCTTTTGCAAAGGATTATACATTCTGCATGTACCTGCAGAGTGCTCAATAACTGTGTTTATGGTGAGGAAATTATTAGGTTCGGCAGATCTAAAGGCACATGCTTACCGAGTGATGAATAATAGGTATTAATTTTGTAATTAGCAGCTTCAATTTTCTCGTTATAAACTCAAATGAATAGTGGCTAACATTGAGCCTTGTGCCAGGACTCAATGGCGCAGTTCAGACATCACAATGGCAGGATTTAGTCTAGTAGGGTTGCCATACATCTGGAATTTCCTGAACGCTGCTAGAATACAGCAGTCAGTAACAGTGTCCGGGTGGAAAATGCTGAGGTGTCCGGGAAAATCCGGACGTATGGCAGCCCATGTTGAAAGCCTAGATTCTGGCGAATTTACTTAAAAATAGCTCAAGAATTTGAGTTCAATGTAGCTCAGCTACTTTGGGCAAAACAAAACAAAAAGCTGAACTTTTGTATCTGGATTTTCACTTTTTGAAATATGGCAACCCTAGTCTAGCCTCTCCTGTATTTAGCTTGTCAAGAGAGGTGCTGGATGGAACTGGCTTGGGAAGAGATTGGCAGACAGGCCTTTATTTATCTCATTTAAATTCTGTCCACCATTAACTTCAGTGGGTCTACTCTGAGTACCACCCTAAGTAAAATAAGCATAAGATGCGAGTTACTTGTGTAGAATAAAATAGTATAGAATAGTTACCTGTATAGAATAAAAAAACACACTGATTTGAAATCAGAGGCCACCAAGTAACCATTATGGAACACTTCCAAGAATGCCCTTGTGACCATGCGATCTATCTCTGGGATTAGGAAATCTGTGGCCCTGCAGACGTTGTTGGATTCCCAGCTTCCATCAGCTCCGGCCAGCAAAGCCTACCGTCTGGGATTATGGGAATTGAGGTCCAACATCTGGAGGGTCACATGTTCCCAATCACTGATCTATATAAAAGTTTGTGTATCAGCAGGTTTGGGATGGTATCCAATGCACTCATTCAATTACTCCTGCACAACAGAACTCTCCCCTCGCCTCCTCCCGCATCCTCCCTGAAGCTGCTCTGGATGGTTGAGGGAACCCCCAGAACAGACTAAGTGGGTGCACAGGGAAGGAGAAGTTCTACTGCACAAGTGCAAATCCACACCACACAGTCAAAACACTCTCATACTGAGGCATCTGATCAAGGCCTGTATTTTAAAAGAAGCTTAAAGATATATTTACAAATGTTTGTATGTTTCATGCCAGGCAGAAACCAGCTGGCTAAGTACTTTGGCAGTTGTTTATCTTCCTGCTCTCCTGAACAAGGGCCCCCCTGATTTATAGCAGTAGCAGGAGACAAGTTTCTCAAAGTTGTAAAAGGAAATTACAGGCTGGGAGCAAATGTTACACTGACCCTACATATTACAGAATACAATCAAGCTGCAAAAACACTAATTAAGAGTTGGTAAATAGTAAGATTTATTGTTTAACAGAAAATAATACCATGTGCCTCCCATCAGACTCTAGCCATATTTTCCTGAGGTTTAAGGTATATTAGGGACACGGGTGGCGCTGTGGGTTAAACCACAGAGCCTAGGACTTGCCGATCAGAAGGTCAGCGGTTCGAATCCCTGCGATGGGGTGAGCTCCCGTTGCTCGGTCCCTGCTCTTGCCAACCTAGCAGTTCGAAAGCACGTCAAAGTGCAAGTAGATAAATAGGTACCGCTCTGGCGGGAAGGTAAACTGCGTTTCCGTGCGCTGCTCTGGTTCGCCAGAAGCGGCTTAGTCATGCTGGCCACATGACCCGGAAGCTGTACGCCGGCTCCCTCGGCCAATAAAGCGAGATGAGCGCCGCAACCCCAGAGTCGGTCACGACTGGGCCTAATGGTCAGGGGTCCCTTTACCTTTACCTGAGAGAGTTAAAGGGCAATAAATTTTGGGAAGAGCTAATGGGAAAAGCAGCTGGCTGGGAAAGGGGGGTGTAAACTGAAGAGGCTTCTTTTGAGGCTGTTTTTACTGAGTTCCTTTTTTACTTTGCAAAGGCCTTTTCTTCTAAAAAGCTATCTATGTTATGTATGAGATTTGTTGGCTTAATGTAATTATGCAAAGGAATTAGAAAGTAAGAAATGTTAGATTCTTATGTTAGATTCTTATTTCATTGATGGTGTGTGAGAATGTGAATCCAAGATCTCTGTGTAGATAGAATTTAATATCATGAGCCATTTGTTTTAGCCATTTGTTTTGGAATGCAGGGGCAACAGGGGCAAAAGGTGATCTGGTAATTAAGGTGCCTTGTCGAGGCAAATATGAGATATATGGCTACTTGTCTGCCATTTATGGATAGAAGGAAATATAGCTCTTTGTCTCCCATAAAAGGTAATAGGAAATGGGTGTATCTTTTATGATTGGTTCTAGCAAACAGCCAATAGGAATTTCAACCAGGCTGATTGGACAGAGGCAGCCAAAGGAGGAGCAAGGGGGCTGGGCTGAGGAAATATAAGTGCTGGCCATCAGGGCTGGAGGAGGCAGAGCTTTGGTAACCATATACCACTGTGTCTATCATTTATTTGTCTGACAAATAAATTATTATTTTAATTTCTCTATTGCTGCGTTGAATATTTCATTCCAGCTAAGCGTTAACCACAAGCCGGGTGCTACAATACCACTTCAGCAGCCACGGCTTCCCCCAAAAAATCATGGGAACTGTAGTTCGTTGAGGGTGCTGAGAGTTGTTAGGAGAATCCCTCACAGAACTACAATTCCCAGCACTGGCAAAAGCCTATCTCAGCCATTCATAAGTAACTGGCATTCAGCATCAAATTTACAGTGTTTATCAGATAAATCCCTTTTCAAGTTTTCAAGAACTTCGAATAGCTTATTGACACACTTCCAAACCCATCAACAGCCTCCCTGGATGAGTGAAAACTTTCAAAACATACAGTATCAAAAATTCTAGTACCTTGTGAGCGCAACAATGGTGAAGCATTAAAACAAACCGGAGAACAAAAGAAGGTTGATCTTGAGAGCCTGGGTCATTAAATTATGATGTGCTGTATATCGATCCCTTCTCCTTACTGCTTTCGACACCAGTCCTACAGACCTCTGCAACCGGGCAAGGTGCCACTGAGTGTCTCTGTCTGAGTCAGTGGCGCTGCAGACCAGAATCCTATTTTTTTGTTTTTTGTTTTGTTTAACTTGCAGCTCTGAACGCAGATATGTCCACAAGTATTTCATTTCTTCGAGAAACATATATTTATCTGTCAATATTCACTCTACCACTGGAAGTATGCGATGGCTGCTAAGGTAAACAGCTTTATTCTTTAAAAAGAAAGAAAGAAAGAAAGAAAGAAAGAAAGAAAGAAAGAAAAGACAAGATGGCAGTAGCTCTACTCAGGTGTTGTTTGTGTGAATGGCAAGGTGAGCAGAAAGAGGCTGCAGAAGGACACCTTTCTCCCTACTCCCAAAATGGCCTGCTTCTTATGCAGGCCCAGCCCTACCATTTGAGTGAGACTGTTGCCCCAAGCAGCAGAGGTTGGGGAAGCAAAAAATGGAAGCATAGCCTGCCCTGTTGCCCTCTAGAAAGCCTTCAGCGGTGGCAATGGCGGACACCGTCCATCAGCAGTCTTGGAATAGCCCTTCGGGGGGAAAGGGCTGTAGTGCAGTGATAGAGAACCTGCTTTGCATGCAGGAAGTCCCTGCTATCAATCCCTAGCATCTCCAGGTAGGACGAAAAAATATTCTCTGTCAGAAGCCCTGGAGAGCTACTGCCACTCAGTGCACAGTGGTGAGCTAGGCTCAGTATTGGTTTGACTAACATACCCTCCAGGTGTACCAATTGTCCTGGAAATACAAAAGCCTTCCCGGCTTCTTATTTTATCCTGGAATGTCCCTATTTCTCCCATTGGCAGGGTGAGAAATGTCCCTATTTTCATCCAAGGAATGCCAGAAGGTATGGACTAAGTATAAGGCAGCTTCCTGTATTCCTGCCAGCTCCTTCAGCTTCTGTACTGTACGTGGCATGGGGTGTCCTTTGCCTCAGGCAGCAAAATGTCATGGGCCCGCTTCCCAGCACTTTTGCTGCGGGGAACCTTTTTCCTCACAATTTAGAACAGGGGAAGATTGGGGATCTAAATCACATGGGAAGTCTACACGAGTAGAGAAAGTTCCCCAGTGCAGAAGTTAAACTAAAACATGCAAGCAGCTGGTCTGATTATGGAGGCAGCACTAAAGTTATGGCCCCACACCGCTTTGTACTCATGTTGACTCTTCCAAGTGAGTAATGCTTACACGTTACACAGATCTGTTGATGGCTGTTAGTGATGAGGGCATCCTTTGTCTGTATGCAAAGACAGGAGGGCTCTGACTACCGGATGCTGGCAATTCACAGCTGGGGAGGAAAATAAAGATGAAGCCTGCCTTGTGAATCTTCCTTAGGCATCGATAAAGCCTGTTTTGTGAATCTGAGGCATCTTCCAGCAGACAAGTATCTGAACTCATCGGGCAACTGCTCTAGCACTGAGTGACAGTTCTGATGTTCTTAGATTGGACTAGATCAGGGTTTGCCAACCTATTTGGACAGTGTTATGTATTGGGTTTAACACATTTTATGTTACAAGGCGTGTTCTAACCAATCGTAGAAGCATTGGTAGACAAACATTCTAATGGCAAGTAAGCGCATGCTCTTTCAACTGTCAACTGTCAGTTCATGCTCGGGATTATTATTGTGTTGTCCAGTCAGTTTGGTTCTTGTGTTCTTACCAGACCAGCCCTTGCATGTGAAGGACATTGCCGCTACAACAGTGAAGGATAGGCTGTTGTCCCGCGTCTCAGACTGGGTGGGGAGGGGGTGACCCGGGAAGCTGGGTCCAGAATTTTCATGCTACACAGCCCGCAAATACAAGCTTTCTACTCACCGAGGATGCGTGTTATGGGGTAGCTGTGTCATAGTCGTCCCCCCATCCTGTTAAGTAAAAAAGTATTAGAAGGGCTGCACGTGTCTCACCCGGGGATCGTCCAGATGAAGGCATTGGCCCATGGCTATGTGTGGTGGCCAGGCATAGATGCGGAGATAGAGGGCTGGGTGAAACGTTGCGAGCCCTGCCAGGTCTCCCAGTCAGATCCATTCAAGGCACCAGTACAGTCCTGGGAGTCCACACAGTCCCCATGGTCCCGGGTGCACGTGGATTTCGCGGGGCCTTTTCAGGGCCAACACTTCCTAATAGTAGTCGATTCTCAGTCCAAGTGGCTAAAGGTGGTGCCGACCTCAACTGTGTCTGCTAGAGCGACTATAAACGTGCTTAGGAAGCTATTTGCGACACACGGCTTGCCGGACACACTGGTGAGTGATAATGGGACCGCTTTTACTTTGGCGGAATTCAAAGAATTTGTAACCAAGAATGGAATCCGCCACATTCGTTCCGTTCCTTTTCACCCAGCGACTAACGGCCAAGCTGAATGCATGGTCCGTTCTACCAAAATGCACTTAGGCGCATAGTTCATGGAGACTAGACTCTCCGGTTAGTGGAGTTCTTATTGGCCCAACACATCACCTCAAGTGCAGTGACTGGCCGAGCCCGGCAGAGTTGCTTATGGGGAGGAGGCTCACTACCCTCCTTTATTGTATGCACCCTGACTGGGCTCTTGAGCAATGACCATCCACTGTGGTGCAGGGGGCTTCAAGAGGGTTCTCCCCAGGGGACACTGTGTACGTCCGAAACTATGGGCCCGGACAGGGTTGGGTCCCTGGTATCATTGCCCGCTGTACAGGTCCGGTTTCCTACGAGGATGGGTTGGAGGGGGGACTGGTTTGAAAGGGACACCTCGACCAGATCAGCCAGGGCACCTCCGAACACAGAACTTCAAGTAGAACCAGAGGACAAGGGTACCTCGGGAGATTCTGTGCCCAGGCCAGGGTGGGAACCAGACAGGTTGCCGGTGACTGAGTTACCCCAGCAGGGCAAACACAGGCTCTATCAGCAGTGACCCCTTCAAAGTCGGTCTCGCTGACCACCCCACTCAGACCACGGGTACCGGAGGAACCTCCTGGGTCACCCACTTGGGCACAGAAACCACGATGGTCCCAGCGGGAGCAGAAAAGGCTGGCACACCTTGATGACTATGTTTGTTCCTTTTTTAAGGAAGTTTGGGGGAGGAGTGTTATATATTGGGTTTAACACATTTTATGTTACAAGGTGCGTTCTAACCAATCATAGAAGCGTTGGTAGACGAACATTCTAATGGCAAGTAAGTGCATACTCTTTCAACTGTCAACTGTCAACGGTCAGTTCATGCTCGGCATTATTATTGTGTTGTCCAGTCAGTTTGGTTCTTGTGTTCCTATGAGTGAGCTGTTGTCACTGACAAATGTTGAATAAACTTAGTTGAGGAACTTATACAGTGGTACCTCGTGTTACATACGCTTCAGGTTACATACGCTTCAGGTTACAGACTCCACGAACCCAGAAATAGTACCTTGGGTTAAGAACTTTACATCAGTATGAGAACAGATATCGTGCTCTGGCGGCGCGGCGGCAGCAGGAGGCCCCATTAGCTAAAGTGGTGTTTCAGGTTAAGAACAGTTTCAGGTTAAGAACTGACCTCCGGAACAAATTAAGTACTTAACCCGAGGTACCACTGTACTGCCTTGGGCTTCTGACTTTTTCCAAACATTTAATAGACAGTGGGCACATTTGTGATTTTGAGAAAGTGCCATGGGGCCAGTAATGAAATGGTTGGTGTGCAGGTGGGGCAGAACACAAAATGGCTGCCATGGGGCTATGTAGGAGAGGTCAACCCATTGCAACAGCAACTGAGTGGGAAAAGCAGCTACTCAAAAGCATTGTGGATTTTTGAAGGAAGGAATTTTTTTACTAAAACCTTTTGTAGGTACTGTTGGGCACACTGGTGCCCAAGCGTACTGCACTGACAAACCTGGGCTAGAATGACCTTTAGCTTTCTAGAGGGGGGAATTTTGGCAGGTAATGATGGTCCGTCAGGAGACACACAAGTTACACCAGCTGAAATTTCCTCCTCTACACCACCACTGAATTGTGCCTTGGCATCAGGACATCTTCTGTGTAAAGATTTAGCATGTTGGCTGTAAAATTTATTCAATTTATTTTGCTATTCATTTTAAAATATTTTTATCCCGCCTTTCTGTTTAAATAAATGCTCAAAGCAGTTTACTATCTAGTCAGCATATTAAAACAACACTAAAATCTGAAATAACCAATAGTGAAAGAACGAAGCAGCGGCAGATCAAACACTCCAACTAATATAAATATCATAAACAAGATTGATGCTATACTAACATTTTAGCTCTGCTTATATCACTTTGGGAAAAAATTAATCCCATGAAATGGAGCACTGAAGCCAAGAATAATTTGTAATGCAGCTAGTTTTGCAGTGTCACAATGCTACATTTTCATTCAAGACAGCAACTTATACTTTGAGAGTATAAGTTTAAACAAGACAATTAAGGCTAGGTTGACCTTTGTGAGCTGCCTTTGTCCAAACCTCTCTTCATTGTGGCTGCATTAAGCCTGGGGTAGGGAAGAAATGGAGAGATTAACATAATTAGCTCTCATTTAATAAGGCTGTTTAATTGGCCAATCCTTGTTCTTTCCTAGCTTCAGTCTCATTCTCCATTGATATACAGACAAATTCTTTCTCTTTTAATTGCCCTTTAGAAACAGGAAGGATCTGGTACTGTTGTAATTATTTTGATCGCCTTGTAATGTCAGCCTTGCAATAAATTGAAGACTATCTGGGATTCTGAGCTAACACCCTTCCACCTTGCAGTAACAAATTCAGATTCTTCTCTAGGCAAAAATAATGGCAACAAATCATACTTGTGACAACAAGCTACTTATACACTGGCAATAACTTCACATGGCTAAATGTTACCTAGGGGTTATGGCTTGAAAAATATTTAGAATATGAAGCTGCAGGCCTCACATTTTTTTAGGTACTCAGATGACATTAATGCCAACAAAACTCCAAACAATATTGTACACCATCTCTGCGTAGTTCAGTGTGTATTACATTCATTCTTTCACTGATGCTTGCAACTAGTAGCTTTGTACAGTGGTGCCCCGCAAGACGAATGCCTCGCAAGATGGAAAACTCGCTAGACGAAAGAGTTTTCCGTTTTGGAGGTGCTTCGCAAAACGAATCTCCTATGGGCTTGCTTCGCAAGACGACAATGTCTTGCGAGTTCCTGCAGGGTTTTTTCCCTCCCCCCCCCTTTTCTAAGCCGCTAAGCAGCTTATCAGATGATCTGATCAGCAGATAAGCCGCTAAAAGCCACTAATAGCGCTAATCCGTCAATGGGCTTGCTTCGCAAGACGAAAAAACCGCTAGACGAAGAGAATCACGGAACGGATTCTTTTCGTCTTGCAAGGCACCACTGTATTACAGATATTTTGGTGCCTGAAACAACAAAGCCTCTCCCTGGAGTACAAATACAATGAGTTGTATCCAATGCTCTCTGTGCATAGTTGTGCTGGCGCAATGGGACTTCCGTTTCCTCTCTTCCTCCATGCCTCTCAACCCTCCAGAGCTGATTTTGGGGACATGCAGGGAGCTGAAAGGAGCAGAAGCTGTTAATAGTTTGCTTTTCCCTTTCATGACCTGAGGCAGTCATTTCACTCTACTTGGTAAGGTGGCTGGGGGATTCAGACTGGCAAACCGAAGTGGTTTGGGAGCAGAGCAAATAGCAAAAAAACCAAAACCAAAGCAACCCAAATCTCTTTGCTTCTGAAAAGTGTGATGGACTGTGTTCTCCTAGTTTCTATGACAGCAAAGCAAGTATGAGAGCAATCTCCGCTACTGCATGTCACACTATTACCTAGGGTGGCTTAGTGAGTAATGGAGATACATCAGTTGAAACTCTTCTACACAACTGTTGAGGGTGCAGGGGCCCTGTGCTCTTTTCCACCTAGATATCCAACCACTACCGCATTGTTCTGCCGCCACAATGTTCATCCTGTTTCTTCTGGACTTCTGCACCTCTTTCAGAGTCTGTAAGAAGTGGCTCAGGAAGAACCACATGCATGGAGCAACCTTGCGTGGAACAGGGAGTTAAATGGATGCTCAGCTCTAATGAGGTACCTCAGTGCACATGAACATGATGCTGCTTTTACTCAAAAACTCTAGCAATGGTTTAGATTCCGAGACTCTGCACAGAAACATCTAGCAACCACCTTAGAGGTATTTAAAAAACAACCACCACCACCCAGTGGGGGACTCTCATTTTGTGATCAGTTGACAAGCCTAGCTGTAGATTTTTAATGTTTTTAAGTTTTTAATGTTGGATGTTTTATTACATTTTTATATATGCTGGAAGCTGTCCAGACTGGCTGGGGAAACCCAGCCAGATAGGCGGGGTATAAATAAATAATAATAATTATAATAATTATTAGAAAGGAGCTGAATAGCTCATGTAGTGAATTAAGTTGAGATTGAACCTGGAACTCCCTGGATCACACTCTTAACCACGATGAGCAGCTTCTAGTAATTTGAGACAACACAGTTCTCACAGCCCTGAGAACATAATCCTGCATTTCCAAGCATTGTCTAACAATCCAAGGTTCAACTGCACCTATTTTTGTCTTAGAAACATTTAATGCGTTTTCTCCCCACTGTTCTTCAGCAGCCTGTTTAAGCTCTTCTTGATGTGGAGCTGAACGCTAATAAAACAGAATTTGGAATCAACTCCTGAGGATGACATGTTTATGAGAGGAAGGGACTAATAAATCTGCCAGACCCTGCAGCCCTGCTAAGGGATAACATTAATTCCATCTCTTTTTCTACAGTGCACCTGATAAGCAAGTCCCCTGTGCCTTTGAAGGAACATTACAACCTTTGTTCCAGTGAGGCTCTGCTACTTACACAGCTAATTGCCTTTCCTGCATGAGTGTTAGGATTCCTTACTTGAGGTTACAAAGTGGATTTGGATTCTGTACCCTCTTCTGCTGCTGGCCATGAAACTGATCCAAATAGTGCTTGTCTGTCAGCATATTTCGCATGTAAATACTTGCTGGAGGGTGATGTTTTGTACACACTCTCTCTCTCTCTCTATATATATATATCTCATGTTGAAATGAGAAAGTTCAGGAACCAGCCTGCAGTTGGTCATCACTGGATTTACCTTTCCCTGACTCATTCAGGTAATCTAGTTTAAGAGAGCTTCTTAATTCTCTCAGTAAAGCGGTACCTCAAGTTACAGACGCTTCAGCTTACAGACTCCGCTAACCCAGAAATAGTACCTCGGGTTAAGAACTTTGCTTCAGGATGAGAACAGAAATTGTGTGGCAGCGGCGCAGCAGCAGCGGGAGGCCCCCTTAGCTAAAGTGGTACCTCAGGTTAAGAACAGTTTCAGGTTAAGAACGGACCTCCGGAACGAATTATGTTCTTAACCTGAGGTACCACTGTACAGGGAAGTGGCTCCTGAAGATCAGATGGGAGTATGTCCAGGTTAGGGAATTTGTAGCCCTCCAAATGCTGCAGGACAACAGCTCCCATAATGTTGAACTCAAGAGTATGTTGCAAACCATCATTCCTGTAATTCAATTCCGTTCTCATGTACAAGTTTCTTTAGCCAGCAAGCATGTCTTATCATAACAGCACAATTTCTATCCAAGAAGTTTGGATTTACTTTAATTTTTCATGTTTCATCTGTGTGTTTTTTTAATTCCATATTAATCCTATCTGAGACAGCAAAGCTTTTTAGCACCCTCTGTCGTCTCAACCTGCAAATGCTAATGCAGATACAATCCACACACAACATATTATTTTAATGTGTCTGTTCAAACCAGAGCCATACATTTGTCTCTGGAGAGGTCTGCTTGGGGGCTCCTCCCCTAAGCTTGTTGTACCCCATCACTTTTGACCTTTCCCTTGTTATCCATTCACATTGGCTGCCTAAAATGCAGAAGTGGATTTAGCCTATCATTTCATGTCATCCGTACTATCATACAGAGATGCTGTGTGCTATATGTGCATGTTCAATCTATAGTAGGCTATCAAAATTGTCCAATGCTTCCCCCAGACTAAAGGTAGCACACTAGCCAGATATTGTGGCCTGCCAAGCACATAATAAATCCTTTGGTTTTAGCACCCATGTAATAGTGCAAACCAAAGAATTTTAACCATTCTTATTTTCTGCAGTACATAGTTGGGTCATGAGTGAAACAAACCCCTAACAAGACTAACTGAATGTTAGTTAGCAACAAACAGCTCCCATTCATTCTTCTTCAGGGCAGGGGACCCAACAACGTTGTTATTTTTTGCTGGTAGAGGTGCATAGAGCATTTTTCATCATAGGACTACAGGATCGCTGATGAATTTCTGCCCATCACACAGCACAGGCCCACATTCTACACACTGGCAATCAGACTAAGGTTTTTGCCTGAACCTCCACTCTTTATGGATGCATCACACAATAACTATGGAAACTTTTTTTCCATTTGGTTACAAACACTACGAAAGCAATTGTTACCTTTAAATCAATCACAACAGAAATGTCAAGTCGTCTGCATAGGGTTTAATGCTGTAAGAAAATAGCATATATGGATTGAATTCAATATTTCCCACCAACTCCCAATTCATTATATTAAAAAAGATAAAGACATGGATATATGATCAAAGACTGCATCTTTCAAAAATAATAATAAAAATAAGTTCGAAAAAAGAAGAGCACAAAAGTATACCAATCCAGTAAAGAATAGTCTTGACTACCATAATTCTATCTGTTTAATTAAAAACAAAAACCAGTAGCATTTTACTTAACATGGTAAGAAAAATATTACCCTTATGTTTCTATAGAAGCAAGCTCCTAGCTGAAAACTCCATCAGGGTTAAGCCTGATCCTCTCCTGCTGAAACTGCAGCGACTTACAATGGCTGCAAAAACATCCTTATATGTAAGAGGGGTGAGTATGTTGTGGCTTTCCAGTGGTTGCTGGACCACAACTCCCATCATCCCTGACCATTGACCCTACTGGCTGAGGCTGATGGGAGTTGGAATCCAACATCTGAAGTGACAAAGGCTCCCTGGACGTGCTATAAGAAGCAGGTAAGGTGAGGGCTCTCAGACTCTATCAAATTTGCCTTTATATACATCCTTGTAAATGTTATTACTACGTGAATTTGGAAGAGTACTGTTACGTCAGAACACCAGCATAAGGGACTATTCCCACAGCTTTTAGAATAAAGCAATATGGGCCATGGTGGTAGCCAGGCCGACCCTGTTCTCTGCTGCTTCCATGCAGCAGAACAGATAAAAACTGCATTCAGCCACGCCTTCCCTGCTGCCTTATAATTTATAATCTCTTTATCGGTTGAGCCAAAAGCCTGCCTTTGCCTTTCCAGTCAACACACATTGTCTTCATCGACAACAAATATACCACACTGAATTTCATATCATAAACAGTAGTTACTTCTAGAATGTGAAAAGGAAACATTTCTGTACACAATAAGACACTGTCAATGACCTCTATCATATGTTTTTAAGAATTAGGACCCTCGATATTTAGGGTGTGCTCTTTCTTTGTCCTTCTCTTTCCCATAGCACATTCATCCTGGTGCCTGGTGTTCAGTCTTCTTATCCATGTGTCTCAAGCCTTGTGTGAGGTCCTGTTATTCTTCATGTGGCTTCTCATACATCTTCAGTCCAAGTCTCCCAACCATCAGCAGGCTTTAAAGGAAAATGTAGTCAAGTTTATCTATATGACAGAAGTGTGTGAAGCCGCCTCCTACACAATTGCTCTTCTGACTCACTGCATGTGCAACACACCTCCAATATTTTATTTCGGAGGCTGGGACAGAAATAGGAGAAAGCAAACATGTTGTCCAGTAGTTATTCGTTCTGTCTGTAGCCCCAACTCTCAGCCTTCCCAAACTGGAACCATGCAGTTCCTCAGGACCAGGTAACGCTTGTCTCATTTTTTGGCAGTGCTAAGACAGTCTGTGCCCCCATCTCTCCCAAGGGGTCTACAGTGCAAATGAGAAAATCTCCCTTCCTGGAGAAATGCAGACGTAGCCACCAGGTTGATTTGGCTTCAGAATACACCAGTTCTGTTTTGTTAATTTTTATGGAATGCATGCTTTTAGTATTATATGATTTCACTGTTGTTTCAATTTACAATGTTGTGTATTTTGTATATCTGTAACTCATCTTGGGACATGTTTAAGAAAGGCAACTTAAGAATTTTAATTAAGCTATCAACAAGTCAACTGCTGATTGGCTGAAGGGATGGCTAATAAGAGGATTTAGTTGCCAATGAGTGGAATATAGATTATGGGAGATGGAGCAGGGGGAGAAGAGAAGGTTTCGAAAGGTGGCCGGCATGTATAGTCTTGAAAGCCATGGAATGGGTCAACCTAAACCAGATCTTGCTTAACAAAATGATCTTATCTAATAAAAAGTACCGAAATGCACAACGAAATTGCTTATCCCAAAAAAGTGTTATGCAATACAGTTTCTAGAATGCAATTTTATAAAACTAAAACTACAGCCTGATCCTAACTGTGCCTGTTTAGAAGTACCGGTATGTCCCATTGATTTTAACTGGCATGTATGCAACAGGAATGCAGCCTTAATGTCAAAAGCAAAATAAATAAAATAAACATGCAGCATAATACCTTGCACCAGCAATCAGTCCTGCAGGCATGAATTTCCCCGAGTTGTAGAATCTCATGCCCATAATACCAGCTAAGGTTCCAGAAGCAACTAATTGAAAGATAGAAACAGAAGCAGCATTATATCAGGGGTGTTTCTGCCCACTTGAGGGCAATGATTAAAAAAGCCAAGTTATCAACTTTATTATGTCACATGCGCAAACAAACAAGGACACACACAGCTCAAAGATGTGTACCAATGTAACCGTTTTACACTCCTTAGTAACAACTTCAACCAAACAATTATTTAATATTTATTTTGAAAATTTGTTGACCACCTAATCAACAAAATGCTCCAGAAATTTCACACCAAGTTCAAATTACACATTATTATTATTACTATTATTATTGCCAGACAGAAATGATGAACTGTAAGATGAATAATCTACTTCTACCTAAAATCTAACCTCAGAGAAAAGTAGTGAAAAAGCCAGCATTGTGCAATTGGGCTAAGCAGCTGACAAAATGTACTCTTAAGGGATGTTCAGAGGCACTTTCCTAATTGCAGGTTGCATCACAGCACACAATAGGGAGCATGGGATATATCTCAGAGCAGGGATGGGGAACCAGCTGTCCTCCAGATGATGGACTACAACTCCCATCATCCCTGATGATGTCCTACTGTGTTTGGATGGGGTAGCTCCCTAGTAAGTGTGTTTAGGATTGCTTTAACTGACACATGTGGTTTAATTCATCAAATTATGCTATGCACGTGTGCTCCAGAATCAGCTTCCTGGTACAACACACAACACTATACATGAAAGGACCCCACATTTATTCCAAATCAGCCTCCTGATAAAATTGGTATTTAACTTTGCTGCTTGTATCAAGTGGTTTTGTTGCTGTTGTTATAGTACACCAATGAAATAAAATGCATTAGATGCATTCAAAGGGTTGTGGTTAAAAGTTACTTTTACGTAATTCACATATATACATTTCCCCAGTTATGCTTACTCAGTGAAAGCCAAATGTTTTTTGGGTCTTGAGAAAGTTGGTAAGCTCCAAGTCCTGCTAAACTCCCAAAAAGAAGACCAGCAGCTAAAGATGGGACACTACCTGGAATAAATAAAACAAGTAATGTTTGTTAAGCTGTAGATAAAAACGGGGTACATAAACCAAACCAACAAAATTTATTCTGTTCTAAGTAATTTTCAGCTAAAAAAAAAGCATTGCTCAAATGTTTAATATTTGATTTGATCTGATGCTTTATAGTGCAAGCTCTGAACTGGTGGGGTCAGATCCGCATGTAAGGCACACCAAGGTTGGTCGCACCAGTGGGACCACCATTTTCTTTGAAGGTTTTGGTAAGTGAAGGCAAAGGAAGGTAGAGCATGCTAAAAACAGAGGAGAAAGATGACTGTATATTGTTAAAAAAAAAAAAAAATTAAGTAGGTGCAATGTTGCCTGTTGGTATTGAAAAACATGGTCTGAAAAACATGAAAAGTCCTGCCTTCCAAATATGTGGTATCTGCTGTCCCAGATATCTTCAACCTATTCAGACTAAGAACCCACTTGTCATCAAAACATGCATTTGAGGACCCATTTTTTAAACTCCTATTGCAACCCACCTTGAATCAGGCTGCAGCCCACCAGATGGAAGACCAGTGCACTATGCTAACCTCATAATCATATGTGCCATCTGGGAAACAGGTAAGGTTTACCCCAACTATTTAAATTTCCCCTTTTAAATACTTGAAGGCTGAACATATTTTTCACATAATAAAAAAGGCTAGTAGTATTGCCCATCTATTCAAAGATGAAGATGTTGTTCATATATAACAGCAAACCATGGCCTGTTTTTTTGTCCAGGTGCTGAACATAGATACTCGCTCCTTCTCTCATGCACTCTAATTCCCTCTCTCACTTTATGGTTTGATCACATCGAAGTTTGACATTACATCGGGCCAGCCTACAAACCAGAAATAGAAATCTACCTTAAAAAGCAAACAAGCACATACCCCCTGTTCTTTCTGTTGTCTCCTCACAACTTCCCCATAGTAAAACTCAACATTTACTTTGGTGTAACTCAACATTCACTTTAGTGTCCTTTTAAATGAGCCCTTAGTACAGTTACTCTGGGCAAAGGATAATCCTGCACTATTCTAGGAAAGTGGCCTCAGGAGGCTGCTTCTACTCCCATTATCAGTTTATATATAAAGAGGTGACCTGCAAACGAAATTGATGAAATGTCACCACCTTTGGCTACTGGTGAATGGTGCCATTAATAAGGCTTAAGGGAGCACTCAACACCGATTTCTAACACCACTTGTTCCATTTGCAGGTCAAACCTAATTGGACTTGAAGCATCAAGGGCACTGTTAAAACGGCCTTGAGTATTTTCTGTCTAGGCATTCTGCCTTCCTTCCATCATGCCACTGAAATGACTTGCAATGATTTGTTATTCTCATAAGCAGTGTGTGATCTGTCATTTTCATAATGCCCTTAAGCCAGTCCTGGAATTCAAATGCTTAGATCTCTTCTCCTAGATCTCTTAAAAAACAAGGCATTAGGTTGTTGCTTCCCTCTTTTAAATTTTGATTTGCTTGCCTTCCAGCCACAGAGGAGTTAAAATGAAGGACAAAAGAAACAAAACAAAAAAAATCTTCCATCTGGGTCCACCCCTCCCCACCTTGACACTTATTCTCAGCGACCATTATGTCTCTAACCATCATTCCAACTACTCAAAATGCTGCAAGAGGAATCCTGTAAGAAGCCCCTCACCACGTGAAGAGTATCATCACAAATCAATACATCGATTTTCCATCAAGGTTAATGGAAGTTATACATGCAAGCCCAGAGAAAAATATGCCCCGAACGGCTTTTGTTACAGAACTGCTACCATCAGTTCTTGAGAGACCTTTCTTGTTAAATTATTCATTTGTAGAAATAAAACCATGGGGAGAAAAAAAACCCCCAACAATTATTTCCCTCTATGAACACAAAATACATTACTTGCTGCCTACGTAGCTGCGTGTATGTTAGGTTTGGTAGGAAAATACATGTTACATATATTCCAACCCCCTCAAACAAATTATTGTTTTTTTCTGAGGGGTTTTTCTGCTTCCCTCAAAATGTTAAGGAAGTTCTTGTTTCTAGGCAGAGTAGATAAGTTCTGTCAATGTCATTGCAACACAAGATACACTGTTTAGCTGTGCTGCAGAGATGAAAATCTACATGTTAGAATCACAGAGCAACATGTTTGTTCAAATAACCATGGGTGGTATTCAACTTAGTTTTATGTAGCCCCATTGAAATTGTAGGACCTAATCTTCATTAATTTCAGTACTACTCTGAGTAAAATTTTAGTGAATATGTGACACCTCGATGGGCACTGTGCGCAAGTCAGGGGAAAACAATATGGCCTGCAACACGCAAACGTTTTGGGTCTTGAGACTGTAGATTATCAGCATAGCTCTGCCTGTGCCTTTATCATTCTAAAGCAGTTTCTCATAGGAAGGGTATCAGTTCCCTACAACTGCTAATCAGCACCCTACAGCAAAAACTAGTAACAGCAGCTTGATATCTGTATATAGACTGATAGTAGGAATGCATAGTTTTCCGTTTTTACAAGAGGGACCTCCATTTCAGAGAATATAATTCTGCGTTTCCTAACTTGGTTCCCTCCAGATGTGCGGGGCTACAACTCCCATTATCCCTGACCATTGGTTCTGTTAGCTAGAGCTGATGGGCGCTGGAGTCCAATAACTGCTAGAGGGCACCAGGTTCGGAATGGCTATTTAACACCAGAAAACAAGACTGTGAGGAGACATCAATACTATACCTGCTTTTGCATAGCCAATCATCCCGCCAGAAGCCACTAAAGCTGCATAGCCAAAACCAATCCAGTCCAATCCCATTCTGGAATGCAATAGAGATATGTATGTGGTAAATGTTTGTAACGAATGGAAATCAGATACAAATTGACTTTTTGTACCTTGTGCTAAAACTGTAGACTGTTCTTCCTAGGACACAGCATTTGTCATATTCTCAGCCTTGCAAATAAGGTCTCAGAAGTTACTGGCCTGCCCATCAAATACCAATTTAAATTGTTTCAGGCATATGGGCAACCATAAAATATAGAAGACAAGACTAGAACTCTATAAGTTCTCCCACACCTGATTACTGCAGGTAAATGACAATTTAACATATTCCTGCTCACAGCCTCCATTGTTTCGGTTTATTTTGACAGTACTCATGAAAAAAACCCACTTGCTTAGAAGAAAAACCCCAATTTATGGCCTTTAAATGTGGGGTTTTTTTGGTTATGTATTTTTGTGTTTTTATACCTTAAGGTACCCTGTGATCATTGGATGGAGAGCAGTATATTAATTTAAGAAATAATAAGGGGGGAAAACACTTTTTCAAAAGGAAAAAAATATATTAGCTTGATCTTGGATTTATTGAGTGGTTTTGGAGAAACCAATCAAAAATGGTGTTCCATGCAAGTAGCAATTCCCTACCTCTAAACTGTAGAGGAGAGAAATGAAGTAAGGATTGTAAAACACTTGCTGAAAGAGCAATGTAAGATGTGTCTGTAAGTACAGTGGTACCTCAGGTTACATACACTTCAGGTTACATACTCTTCAGGTTACAGACTCTGCTAACCCAGAAATAGTGCTTCAGGTTAAGAACTTTGTTTCAGGATGAGAACAGAAATTGTGGTCCGGCAGCACGGCGGCAGCAGGAGGCCCCATTAGCTAAAGTGGTGCTTCAGGTTAAGAACAGTTTCAGGTTAAGTACGGACCTCCGGAACGAATTAAGTACTTAACCTGAGGTACCACTGTACATTTACCAGGAATGGACACAGAAATATGAAATGAATTCAACAGACACATCTTTAATGTTGGGTTTATACATTGGTTTGCTAAACACCTGCAGACTTAAATAATAATAGACTCATAAAGTTACATTTCCTTAGCATGCTCTTCTAAATTTTGAAATTATGGGGGAGAGGGAAACAGACTAAAGGAAAACATACATAATCCTCAGTCTGAACTTAACTCACTGTGTGGTTGTGAGGCTAAAACTATACCCTATACTTCTTTCAATGGTGGAATTCAAAATGTAGTAATTTATTTAATTTCTGGTCAGTCTATAAAAAGTTCTTCTAACTTCATGTAACTAGAGCAAAGAGTTCTCTGACAATTATTTTCAAGATAAACGCACATGTGTTACTGATATTTAGATATCTGTTTTGTTGGAGGGGTTTTTTTTTCTTGTAAGTAGAGAATTCTCTGGGGTTTTGTTTTGAAATCTTGGAACACCCAGGCTTAGAAAGAATCTGTACTCTTAACCAAAAGCTCCAATTTAGATCGATAAGGCATTATTTTATTAAAACTCTGAATTTTTGTAATGGGGGGGGGACACTACCCTCTGATATTAATCCGATTTCCATCTATGTCTGCACAGGATCCCTTCACTGTTCACCAACTATTATATATACAGTATTCACAAAAGGTTCAGTACAAAGCCAGTTCGCTGGCTGCTGCCTTATTCTAAGACAAGAGAAAAACCATGAATAAAGTCACTTACTCTGCAGGAGCAGCAGCAGAAGAGTCACAACGTAAGAACAGAACAAAACCGAGCCGTGCAAATATCGAACCCGCCGGGCAATGGGAGAACTACAAAACAGCAACCCACGTGACCGCGGGCCAAGCAGAGCAACAACCCCAGTTGTATTTGCAAAATCGTGGCCAAGCAGCGACTTGCCCTTTGGTTTTCTTACAGAAAGCTACTACGTCAACCCAAACGTACCATAGCCGGGGGTGGGGCGTTATTTCATTAAAGGCGAGGCAAAGCATCAGAGCATTCCTCTGAGCCATTGCAAAAGCGTTTTTCCACCCTGCTGGTGCAATCCCCAATGGTTGCATCCAAAACTAATCTTTGCACGCATAAAAGAGTCGAGCTCTAAACAGTGACTTTTCTTTTTAGTTTCTCTGGAATATTAGGGAGAGAGAGCGCCTGTTTTACAGGGGCAAGGGGGGTGGTTCTTGCAACCCTGAAATCCACACCGAACATTGCAACAAATTAAAAACCTTCATTAGAAACTTCAGGGCTGGTTAAGGCAGGTTGCAGCCACAAGTACATTTACTGGGTAGGAATTAAGCGCAAGTCCACACCGTATTTTGATTTATTTAATTTTATCCTCACAACAACCCTGTATGGTAGTTTTATTTATTTATTTTTAGTGGTAAAAGTAAAAGTGGTACATTTATAGCACATGACTGACCCCAAAGAATCGTGGGAACTGTAGTTTCCTCTTCACAGAACGACAACTCCCAGCATTCTTTGGGAAAAGCCAGGTGTTTTAAACATATGGATCTGGCCTTTGACTGCAACGCTATAAATGCTTATCTGGGAATAAATCACATTAAACTCAGTATGATTTACTTGTGTAAGTAGGCAAATTTAGGATTGCATGGACCTTAGCTCACTGCTGGAGTTTTGTATGCAGAATGTCCCAGGTTTGATCCCCATCATCTCGATGTAGGTCCAGGAAGACTTCCTCCCTGAAACCCTACTGTCCAGTCAGTGCTGGCAAATGAGCTGAATGGACCCTGAAAATTATTATGGTTTCAGTTAGATAACAAGTTGCTTGTATGAACTGGGCAGTCAGATAAGAATAGGAAGTTGGTTGCTGCACTACTGTTGCAATAAAAGTAAAACAGAAAAGAATCCCAATAGGCCATTACATTTATGCGAGAAGATTCTAGTTCTGTCCATAGTGCAACCCTATGCCTTTTTACTCAAAAGAAAACCTCACTGTCATCAAAAGGTCTAGTAGGAAGCAAAATATGCCAGTGGGGAGTCAGTGGGATTGCTCCCAAGTTGAACTGGAAGAGTCAGGGTGTGCTAAGGCTGCCATATGGGGAATTTCCGAAAGGCAGCACTTTGTCCTGAATCTATGAAATATGGCAACCCTAGGGTGTGGGTGTGTTAACCTGACTTCTAATTGCCAAGGAGAGGGCAGAGGAGCGGTCTCTATGGCGAGAGCATGAATGACACTCACAAATGTATCTCCAGTATGATTGGTGGGCATTCAGTGGTTTTGCTTTTTTATATTGCGCTATGGTCTAAACCACTGAGCCTCTAGGGCAGGGGTCTGCAACCTTTAAGACAAAAAGAGCCACTTGGACCCGTTTCCGAAGAAAAAAAACCTGGGAGCCGCAAAACTCGTCATTATAAAAATAACTTTTTTGTCACTTTTTTATTATTTCTTTGTTTGACCCCTCAGAATTACTCCTCCTCATAGAAATAAATGTTAAATTAACAAGTTACCTTTTTTGTGTGTGTTTGTTCTTCACTCCCCTTCAAAACAGTGACCAGCGTACATGCCCCTTACAATGTAGCGGGTGGGCGGGCGGGAAGGTGACGTCGGGATGGTGCGTGACTAATGCACGCACCGTCCCCATGCGACGTCACAGCCAGTACAGCACCCGCCACAGTGGGGAGTGTCGGGGCGCACAATGTGCCTCCTCCCCTCGCTAGTATCCGCCCCGGAGCCACGGCAAAGGTGTAAAAGAGGCACATGCGGCTCCGGAGCCGCGGGTTGCAGACCCCTGCTCTAGGGCTTGCCGATCAGAAGGCCGGCGGTTCGAATCCCCGCAATGGGGTGAGCTCCTGTTGCTCAGTCCCAGCTCCTGCCAACCTAGCAGTTCGAAAGCAAGCCAAAAAGTGCAAGTACCGTATTTTTCGCCCCATAAGACGCACTTTTTCCCCTCCAAAAATGAAGGGGAAATCGGGGTGCGTCTTATGGGGCGAATGCCTGCAAGCCTCGCGCGCCCGGCAGGAGGTCCCACCGGGTGCGCGAGGCTTGGGGCGGCAGCCTGTCGCCCGAAGCACGGGGAGCCCTGGGGAGGGCTCCCCCTGCTTCGGGCGAGTGTCTGCAAGCCTCGCGCACCCGGCAGGAGGTCCCACCGGGTGCGCGAGGCTTGGGGCAGCAGCCTGTCGCCCGAAGCACGGGGAGCCCTCGGGAGGGCTCCCCCTGCTTCGGGCGAGTGTCTGCAAGCCTCGCGCACCCGGCAGGAGGTCCCACCGGGTGCGCGAGGCTTGGGGCGGCAGCCTGTCGCCCGAAGCACGGGGAGCCCTCGGGAGGGCTCCCCCTGCTTCGGGCGAGTGTCTGCAAGCCTCGCGCACCCGGCAGGAGGTCCCACCGGGTGCGCGAGGCTTGGGGCGGCAGCGGACTGCTTGCGCGCACCTAGAAGCTTGGGGCGCGCTGAGCTCAGCACGCCCCAAGCTCCTGGTGTAGCGCAGCGATCCGCTAGCCCTGGGAGAGCCCCGCGGCTCTCCCAAGGCTAGCGGACTGCTTGCGCGCACCTAGAAGCTTGGGGTGCACTGAGCTCAGCACGCCCCAAGCTTCTAGGTGCGCGCAAGCAGTCCGCTGCCGCCCCAAGCCTCGCGCACCCGGTGGGACCTCCTGCCGGGTGCGCGAGGCTTGGGGCGGCAGCGGACTGCTTGCGCGCATGCAGAAGCTTGGGGCGTGCTGAGCTCAGCACGCCCCAAGCTCCTGGTGTAGCGCGGCGATCCGCTAGCCCTGGGAGAGCCCCGCGGCTCTCCCAAGGCTAGCGGACTGCTTGCGCGCACCTAGAAGCTTGGGGCGCGCTGAGCTCAGCACGCCCCAAGCTTCTAGGTGCGCGCAAGCAGTCCGCTGCCGCCCCAAGCCTCGCGCACCCGGTGCGACCTCCTGCCGGGTGCGCGAGGCTTGGGGCGGCAGCGGACTGCTTGCGCACACCTAGAAGCTTGGGGCGCGCTGAGCTCAGCGCGCCCCAAGCTTCTAGGTGCGCGCAAGCAGTCCGCTAGCCCTGGGAGAGCCCCGCGGCTCTCCCAAGGCTAGCGGACTGCTTGCCGGCACGCAGAAGCTTGGGGCGCGCTGAGCTCAGCACGCCCCAAGCTCCTGGTGTAGCGCAGCGCACCTGGGGGGGAAATAAATTTTTTTTCCTTTATTTCCCCCCCAAAAATCTAGGTGCGTCTTATGGGCCGGTGCGTCTTATGGGGCGAAAAATACGGTAGATAAATAGGTACTGCTCCAGTGGGAAGTTAAAGAGTGTTTCTGTGCGCTGCTCTGGTTTCGGTGTTCCGTTGCACCAGAAGCGGCTTAGTCATGCTGGCCACATGACCTGGAAAAACTGTCTGCGGACATACAGCTCCCTCGGCCTGTAAAGCGATATGAGCGCCGCAACTCCCGAGTCATCTGCAACTGGACTTAACTGTCAGTGGTCCTTTACCTTTACTTTTTTACTTTTTGTACTTCTATCAGGTTTGTAATTTGCATTAATATTCTGTTTATACTTTGGGGGCCTTTGGGCCAAAAAACATTATATAAATGAACCACAAAATAACTTCATCATAACTAAGATGGCATGCTGAATCCAAGCATATCACCCTATATTAATAATTAAAAAGTATTTTCATACTAGGAAGATTTCTGTACTTGTTCTCCCCAAACTTACAAATTCAACCACTACAACAGAACGTTTCAGGTGCTTTATATAAAATATTTATTTAACAACATAAAATGTTTCCTCCTCTGTAAAAACATTTGATCATAGGATCTGGAAATGCTCACAGCTTAAATAAAAATGGTTCCTTTCTATAAATATTAACAGATCAAATTGCCATGAATGCATAGCCATAATATTGCAATTAAGTAAAAATTGTGCTGGAAATTGGTGGCAATTTATTATAGGATTAGAATTGCAAATGGTGACATATTCACTTTAATTTCTGCATTATCTTTTTCTTCTTTTGCTGCACACCAGCCGATTTTCCTTTCTTGAGGGTTTCTTGGACAACACCCTCTGATGACTTATCACACTCAGCCCAACCAATTTTCTTTTTCTTTATCAATGGTTGCTCCTCTTCATGTGCTGAAACAAAATGAAGTTATTCGTTGTAAAATTTAAAGATGTAATGCTTTAAATACACTGGAAAGTATTCAAGTGTGTCCCTCTACACATGGAAGGCTCTTTCTTCCAGGGGATGCTTCCATGAACGGAAGGCAGAGAGAGAATATTTTCACAAATTTCTCCTGCAGCTTCCCACATCCACTCCAAAGGTTCCCCTAGTCCTCTAGAACAGATTTAGAAAGGCTGAAGGGCACTGCAAAGGAAAAGAGAAAACAGCCCCAAACACTGACTACTTACAGAAGCATCTTTGGGGCAAAGATGAATAGAGGGACAAATTGGAGTCTACATTTTACAAAATAACCAGTTGTTTTTTTGTTGAATGTATGAACAGCAACCTCCATGACCACCCTTGTCTAAATAATAACTTGAATCAAACTATCATTGGACCTGTGCGTTTTTCAACTCTGCAGAGCGAACTGGTTTGATGAGAGGCAAAATCACTTGTCCCCAAAACGTTGTAAATATACTTTATGGTAGGATCTGGTTAATATATATCAACCCTTTTTTAAACAAGTCATTGCTGTATTACCTACAGCTGAAAACTTTAACAGAAGTCCAGGAAAGCTTTATGATACCTTGAGAGGATGTTGTGGCTTCATTGGGGATCTTCTTGGCTTCTGAATCTCTTTTGTGCCAAACTGCTAAACAGGTAAGCCTGGCCTTAGTATTGACTTCACACAGCAATGACGGGGAATTATTAATCTGAAGGGAGGGGAAAAGAAATGGTTAATGAAAATCCCAGAAACCATGTTGTTCTGTAGCAGCAATGGAGAAAACTCCAAGTGCTTAAGTCTTAATTCCTAGGTAGGACTGGGAGTGAATCCTGTCTGGAATTTTGGGAGAGCTGCTGCCAAGTAGACCCTATGAAGCAAGATGGACCAATGGGCTGACTAACTATAAGGAAGCTTCCATATGTTCGCATAGGTTGAATCCGCACCCTGTGAAACCAACAGCAAAATGACTCTTCAAACAAACAAACAAACCAACCAAGATAGGATGGGGACAACTTGGATGGCTAGATCAAAAAAAGAGAAGGGCTTACACCATTAATATTTGTATTGATGACGGGATTTCAGAAGATGTAGCTTACCTGCTGAAATGCCCTCTTCTACACAACTCTTAAAGGTGTAAAAGCTGTGACTTCTCTTTTCACTTAGCTGCCACAGGCACGCCTGTAACGTAATCCTAGCTGTCTTTACTCAGAAGTACGCTACTGCACTTCTTGGAATTTAGGATTCAACCATGAATGGTGCACTTAGCTTTGTAATATACAAACCTTCTCAAGATCAAGACTCCACATCTTAAGGTATCCATCGCTGGATGCAGTCACCAGAATATGTAAGCCTTCCATTTCAAAAGTGTAGATCTCTTTTACTCTATGGATCAAGAGTTGATATGAAATATCCCAATAAAATCAGTAAAAATTAAACAGCAGCAAGCACTAAGAAAACTGGCGATAGGACACAATTCAGCCCTATTTAACTAAGTGCTACTGGTTTAAACACATGCATTCTTCCATGTTAAAATCAGTAAAAAAAATTGAAGTGCTAAACTATGGCACATTCATAATGAAAATACAAAACAAGAATCCAAAGAGAAAAAATTAAAAACTGACTATTATATACTCCTAAAAGTTGAGCCAAAGCATGCATAATATCCTTTCTATTATGTTTCAGAAATAAAATACCTTTTTTCATGAGCTTTAAATTCACAAAGGCACTTTTGAGATTCACAATTAAATAACCGTACAAATTCTTCATCTCCTGCAATAGCAAGTACGGAATCCTGAAAGAAAAGGTGAAGAAAACATAAATCAGATTTAATTTATTTAAAATGCTTTACTTACTTTAACACTGCATTACTACTTACTGTAAGAAACTTTACTGAAGATATTCTCTTTTCCGCAACAATGGTGCCAGAAATAGAAGCAGTTTCAAGGTTGTATATATCCACTTTGTTAGCTATAACTACCACGTATACCTCACCACTGGGTGACCATTTAACAAGATGCGCATCTACGTTAAGAGGAAAAATGATACAGATTTTATAAAATATTAATTTCAAATAGACACCAAATAATCACTTTACTGCAAACAAAATAAGGAAATCTAAAGTGGAATCTACACACTTATGGAAAACATTCAGAAAATGCTTTTTTTAAAAGTGTTTTTAAAAATACAAATAATTTTCCATAAGGCTCGCCATCGCCATAAAGTGTCACACTGTATGCTGCAATTAAAACACATTTAAAATGTTTTATTTGCAGCTGTATACAGTGGTACCTTGGTCTGCAACCGTTTTGGATTACAACCACGTCAAACCCAGAGGTGTGTGTCCCTTTTTTTGGATTACAACCCATGTTTTTGCATTACAACCCCCCCCTTTTTTTGGAGTCCCCATTGGTGAAAGTGCACCTTGGGTTACCACCTCTTTCTGTTTACATCCAGACCTCCGGAACGGATTATGGTTGTAAACCAAGGTACCACTGTAGCCGAGTCCTAATACTGAATGTTATCAGCAATCTAAGCCAAATAGAGAAATGAAACATCTTGGACACTGACCCCCCTCCCAGTTCCCTTCTGAATATTGCTAGAACATCTCTCTTAGACAAAGATTCTTTTCAAATGTGATGCGCTACAAATACTTATTCACAGTACAAAACATTACATATACCCCACTATGTAAAAATTTTGCCTTGTTTTTACATGTCTTTTAAAAGAGAGTTGGCTATAAAGATATAAAAAAGGCAAATATATTAGTTATCTTTAAACCAAAGTCTCCTTAATGATTCTGCTTTGCAAAACATGTAGCCAGTGGTGTGTTCAAGGAAGGCTCTCATCCAGCAGAGGCTTCTGTCAAGGAGATGATTTCCGTCAATTCGGTTTCCATCCTGCAGGACCCCATTTCATCTTCCATGCTGTCTGAAGGATCCCAAGACCTTCTGGAGATTTAGGTGGTGCGCTGGGGAACATGGTTTAACTATTTTGCCTTCATAGATGCCACCAGTGCAAAGACATGAGAAGCACTCCTAACAGAAAAACCAAATCCTAGCTATTCTGAAGGGAAAGAGGCATGAAGCAAGAAAAACTGCTTGGAGGCACTCAGCAGGTAACTCCAGAATATAGGAGACTAAGAACTTGAGAGCCATTAACATAGATTGATAGGGGCTTTGAAGGGCTCAGAGGAGAGATAGGACTCAGGGTGGGAATGAGGTTTCTGCCAGGAACAATTGCCAGTGAGAAGGCTGGTGACTTATAACAGCATTTAATGAGATAATAAGGTAATGGAGATTATGAGGCAATGGGGACCTTGAAACGTTTGTGTAACAAATAGAGATTCTCGGAGTTTTCAGGGCTGCCTCACAAATCCAAGGACACAATAACTGTGAACTCTGAACTAAAAAATGAGACACACATGGTATTTGGCAATGCACGAACATTTCTATAATTACAAAATACGACAAAATGCAAAGAGGATATACTCACTTTGTTTTATATTTTTTATGAATGCAGATCTTCCTTCTACAAGGTTCCATGTTCTGAAAAACAAGATGCTTAATAAACATATTTTGGAGGGAAGAATTAACTAGTTTTAAAAAATGAACAATTTAATGTTTTTCCCCCCTCTGGGACTTCTTTTTGAATTTGTATCACTTGTTAATTGCTTTGAGTTTACAGAAAAGAAGAATCTAAAGTTTTAAATAAAACTAAAATGAATGTTTCTGAAGTTGCAACCTTCCGACTCACCTTAACGTCTTGTCTGTTCCTACTGACAAAGCTAATTTCCCAGAAGGATGAATAGAAAAAGATGTCACATGTCCCCTGATAAAAAGAGCAAATGAAAGTCAAGATTCATTACTCCCACGAACTCACTAGCAATAATAATTAAATGCTGCCCATGAATTAAGGCCGTCTTTTGCACCCTGCCATTAGGAACTACATTTGTGGGGGGTGACGTGCGGGGAGATCTTTTCTGTAGTGGCACCCTGCCTTTGAACCCCCTGCCCCCTGCAATCCAGTTGAAAACTCAAGTGGCTTAAAACATGGCATGACTTCACAGGCTTCTGAAAACTAATACTAACTATCAGCTGAGAGATGGTGGATATATTGTGTTTTTATATATATTCTTGGGAGAGGGGTTATATACTGATATTATTATTTTTAGTTTGACTATTATCCACCCTGAGATCCTTTTGATTAAGCGTGAGATATAAACAGCTTAAAAAACAACAAGAAGTTCCCAATTCTGACATATCCAGATCTACAACCCTGGGAAATAGTATCAATGAAAGCTCAGACTAGAGCAGGGATTTTCAACCTGGTCCCTGGTAGGGGGTTCTACGGCACAAGCTGAATCCTCCTTCCGTCGAGCACTGGTGGGCGGTAAGGAAATTTTCCCATCAAGAAAGATGCATTAGTGGGTCATAGGTATAAAAAGACTGACTACCCCGGGAGCCTCCTCAGTTGTTACACTTCAGTGGTGTACTTGAACTCCCTAATTGAAAAACCTGCCCCAACCTGATCCTACTGCGTTTTCTTAGTTGTTTAGGTGAGTTTGTGGGCAGTAACAAACTTAGGCTGACTTGGTTGTTGCTTGATTCTTATACTATTTTTCTAATAACAATTGTTTCATACTGATATTTTACAACTGTTTTATGCTGCATTCTCTGCTTATCGCACGTGTGTGATAAATATATAGGCTTGTAAACAACTTCAAGAAACCCTTCAGAACAGCATGGGATGTAGTTTCTGCAAGGTGCTCCTATCCAATTTCCACCACCCACTGTAGCCTTCTGTACCATGCCATTTTGGATTCTCTGGAAAAGTTGTTTTGGAATGGTTGCAGGGGAAGAGAGCAGAAGAAAGCTTCTCATGCAACTCTGAAATTAAGCCATACACTTTTTTAAAAGAAGAAAACAATGCTTACTTGTGTGCCTTAATGGACTTTAAGCACTCCCATCTTTTTGTGTTCCAAATGCATATTAAACCGTCCTCAGCTCCACTCAATAAATGTGAACTTCCATAGAATTCCAAGCAAGTTACAGTGCCTGAAAATCCATACAAATCAGTTACATTTAATGTATTTTGAACTAAAACATGTCTTCTACATTTCAAAATAATAATTTTGCAGCATAGCAGATTTACATATGCCCTGCAAAACTGCACATGCTAAACTATGTTTGGAAGCTTATGGCTATCATTCGGTGTCTAGGAACCCTGCAGTTCTCAGTACCACTTTGAATTTGAGTCCACTGAAATCCATGAAAATTATTTCTCTATATGCTGCTTAGAATTGGAAACAAACCCTTGAAATAAGGTTGGCATGTGCATTGATTGATATTTATTACGGCCATTGGCCCGTCACACGACAGTTTCCCACCAACATATATATACTTAAACCTCCAAATTTAAAACAGCCAAAAACTTACAGAAAACAGACAAGAACCAAAGCAAAATAAGCAAAAGACCAACAACATACATTACAATAAATTTGCAACATAAACATCGCCCTCTGCTCATAAGTTAATAAAAGACATCAGTGGTGGTATCACCTAGTTACATCCTGTGCATTTTACCATGTGCTGGATTAAAGGCTGTGCCCTGGATCCAGAATCCCACAGGCACTTCAACATGCATATGGGGCACCTGCTGGACCTGGCTTCCCTTTTTATTAATAATACAGAAGTGAATGAGGAAGTCTTTGTGCTTGCAGTCTTTCATGCAAGTAGCCTCTGGATCAGGGCAAATATTTGTAAGCCTCTTCATACTTAAGTCTTGCTCAGAACCAACTCCCACTAATACATATCTCACTCCCAATCCATGCAACTAATACAAGAATGATAAGCCCCTTACCATCGTGTTGCATCAGTGCCCCATGTTCTACTTTCTTTTTCATGTCGTAGATTTGTATGGTTTCATCCTTGCTGCCAGTGACTACATATCTGTCATTCACAGCTACTGTAGACAGTGAAGCAGTGTGAGCATGGTGGGTGAAATCAGGAAGAGCTGACCAGTTCTGAAGATGAAACATAAAATAACAATTATTATTTGCTAATGATATCCCAATTTTTAAAACAGAAAAAGGGAACTAATCTTCAGAGGGCCTGATGCAGCTAATCCTATTCATCAACAAGTTCTGAAGGAAGGTGAGGCCAGGTGACCCCACCTAGGCCCGAAGTCACCCCCCCCCCACTCAATAATCACACCAGGCCTCAAAACTGTCCAAAATTCCTTTTGTCTTCTAAAAATCCACAGCTACAGCTTTTCTGTGGATTCTCACAAGATTCTGGTACATAGGAAAAACCGTTGCTTTTATCAGCACAAGAAGGCTTCAAAAAGCTAATGAATAGACTCTGTCAGAGCAGGCCTGAGAACTGACATTTATCTCATTCTAGTTGCAACATCTTGGACATGCTGAACTGTTCTCATTCCCCTTTTCCTGGGAAGAGTCCCAAGACAGGAGCTTTCTGTTCATGCTCAGGGGAACTCAAGGCAGGACTCCTGAGGGAGGAGAAAGGGGAGGGAACTGGAAGGGGAATATATACTCTGTGCACATGACTGTGAACCCATGCATGCTTTTTGTGAGTTATGACACTTGCTACTTCTACCAGTTCATGGATGGTAGAAATAAAGCTTTTTCACCGAAACTATTCCTTGAGTGTCTGTTGACTCAATATTTTTCCCACCCGAGGGCAAAGCCTCATAAGGCTACAGTTCCATGAAAGCAATGGAATTATAGGAGTGGCTGTCACAGTTCTAAAAGGGACTTAGCTAGGATGAACTTTGTTGGGATCAAGACCAGAATGTGCACAGAGCAAACAAAACATTCCATGTTCAATAAAGGAGATATCTGGTCAGCTGAGGAACCATCGCAAAATTTGTTAAAATCGAAATTTGTCATAATCTCTACCTCACAGGCTTGTTGTGAGGATAGATGGAGATGCCACCTTGATCTCCTTCACTTGGAGGAAACTGGGGTATAATCAGACCCTCCAAGTGTCTCTATTTTCGAAGGAACAGTCCTGGATTTACAGAAACCGTTCCAGTTTCTGATTTGATCCCGGAATGTCCTGCTTTTCCTTAGGACGTCTCTATTTTCATTGGAGAAATGTTGGACGGTATGGAGTCATCAAGACCCCCGAGCCATCTGAAGGCTGTAGAGGTAAGGTTTTAATTATTTGGTATTTTATTTTGTTCCTATAGATGTTGGAAGCCACCCAGAGTGGCTGGGGCAGCCCAGGCAGATGGGCGGGGTATAAACAACAACAACAACAACAGAATAGGACGTCCCTAAATGTTGGAGGATATGATAGCTCAGCCGGTAGAGCACGAAGCTGTTATGCTCTCGGTCGTGGGTTCGAATCCTACGTCGGGCAAAAGTATTCCTGCATTGCAAGGGGGTTGGACTAGATGACCCTCGTGTTTCCTCCTATGAGCGGGAGGAAGACGCCCTTTCCTCGCCATCACCTAGGCAACATTCGAACCCAGAAGGGCGGAGCTGCGCGCGGCAAATGCCGCGAAGGCTTCTGGGAAGGAAGCCTTTGAGCAAGACGAGGCGAGCCAGCCAAGCTCCCCCGTGACCCTCGTGCGCGTCGCATCTCGCGTGGCGTGCGTCGCGCATGCGGCCCTCGCGCTGTAAGTGCACAGCGCGCCACTTTTTGCTCTTTCCAACCCCGCCCCCCGCTTTCGTTTGTTTTTTTTTTTAAATACAGTTCTTACCTCACCCGGCTGTATCGCGAACCCGAAGAGTACCTGTTCGTAGCAGCCCCCTAACAGCTCCATTTCTCAGCCTTTCGGCGGCACCTAATGACGCTGGGGTCCTTAATAGCTGTGCGGCGTGGGGTTGTCTATTTCTCCCGCCTGATCAGGAGCCGGAAGACTGTGCCACCCGCGTGCGCCGCGGCCCTCACTGACTGGCGCTTCCCGTTCGACCTCGTATGAGGGGGCGGCGGGAGGAGCGGCCGGAAGTAAAACAAACAGGCAGTCACCGGGCAGCCTTGGGCGGAAGTCGTCGGGAGGAGAAGGAAGAAGGCGGGGCGGCAGCGGAAGGGAGCGTTGCGACATCCGAACTCCTCGTTATGGCGGCTCTCAGGAAGGCCGGAGACGTTAGTATCGGAGGGGCTGAGGGAGCGCGGGTGGCGCTGGCAGGTGGCGAACAGGCGCTTCTCATTCCTTAACGGCCTACCTCCGGCGCTTCTGGGGGTGGTTTTCAGGCTCCCCCGGCTCTTCTCGTGGAGTTTCTCCAGCCCCGCCCCTGTGAGGGAGGCCTCGGCGCGTGCGGGAGACTCGCTTCTCCCGCCCGCTCGCTGTCGGGTTGGCCCCTCGCAAGGCTGCGCAATCCTCCTGGGCGCGCTTAGTTCAGGCTGTGCCGCTTAAGACTGACACCTGAACCTTGGGGGACCGTTGGATCGGGCTTTCTGCAAAGGCTCAGCCCAAGGCTTTCGTTTTAGACGTAGCCCGGTTGCACCGTTAAGCGTCGCTAGGGGAAAGTGAGCCGCGTTGGACTAATGGGACTTAAAAAAAACCCCAACAGGCGGGTCTAGAATTGAAATGTAAAGCACCCCCCCCCGTTTTAAACTCTTAAAACTCAAGGGAGACAGAGACGCCTTCTAGATAGTCAGATATATTTTGCTAAACATACAGTTCTAGGCGAAATCAAATTTTCAGTTGAAAAACGAAGGACCTGGTAAGGTGGTTTTTTGATTTTTAAAAAATCACAGTACTGTATTACACAGGCATATTTCTATTGGGAAACACAACTTTTTGCCGCCCCCCCCCCTTGAATATCTGTTACAGAAAATGCGGGAACTACTTAATTTTGGATTTTTCAGATTTGAAAGTGTCTTTTTCAGAAATTATTTTCTGTTTTATATTTTGCCCAAACTACTAGGGTGCAATCAAAATCTATTAAACTCTTTATGAGTTTTTCACCTTCCTCCATGTGCCCCCCCAATCTTGCTTTGAAATTAAACCCTGGAATTATGTTCCTGCAGCCTATTGTGATGGCCACCAACCTGGATGCCTTTAAAAGAGGATTAGACAATTCATGGAGGGATAAGGCTATCAATAGCAACGAACCAAATTAGCTTTGTTCTTTTTCTACTGTCAGTGGCAGTTCTGCGAATTGTGCTCAGGTCCTGCTTTCAGGTTTCCCATGAACACCTGACTGTTCTCTGTAAGGACAGAATGCTGAACTAAGTGATCATTTGGCCTGATCCAACAGCGCTTTTATTTTCTTATGAGAGGAAAGTGAAGTTCTGCTGCATTAACATAAATTCATCTCAATCATGTGCAGATATAATGGGATGCAACACTTTGGGTTTCTCACTTACCTATGGAATGTATTATTCTAAAAATTTATGTAAATACATGCTATGAGCATGATCCTTGAGTGTAAGAATTATGTGGTGTGCTTTGTGTTTGGAAAAGTATTACAGAAACAAGTTTGATGATTTCATTGAGACTTATCCAATTTAGTATACTCTCACCAAAGATTTGTAATACCAGTACAAAACAGCAAAAAGGCTCCCAGTTCTCGCTTCGGTCAAAATAAGTCCTATTGCTATGAAACTGTTATGTGTCTCTAATTCTTTCTTTCTTTCTTTCTTTCTTTCTTTCTTTCTTTCTTTCTGTTGTAGTGAAAACATAGGTTGTTTAGCAATCGTGGAGGAAGAAAGTACCAAAAATAGTTGTGAATTCATAAGATACTTGGAACCTGAAATACATTGGATGACACCTTACTTTGGTACTCTCCATCTTCTGCATCCAGAGTTATTTTTATTTGGCAGTTTGTGTAGTAGACACTGACTGGTAAGTTGAAATTATTCAGCTCGAAGAACTAGTTGTAGAACATGTTATTTGCATGTCTTGAAAGATGCTATGTCTGTCAGCAATCTTGTAAGTAGAGCAATATATTAGCTTCCTGAATGCATATTTTACATTACATTTTGCATTGCTGATCTACAGATTTGATTTGCTCTTGTACCTTGGGAACAAAGGTACCATTATAGTTTGACATAGAATGTAGTACTTCCAAACTAATTTTGTCCTAATGTAGACACTGCACTTAAAGGTATAATTTATAACTATATTGCTTTGGTTAATTTGGCAAACACAGCATTTAAAAAAAATGCACAGCATACCCTAAAAAAAAAGGGAATGTGTTTTTCTTTAATTTTCAGGTTGGGAGGAGACTATACCCATGTAGAGTTGTATTTATCTTGAAGCAACAAGTTTGCATCTTAGGGATGCTTCTTAATCTGGTACTTCTGTTAGACACTCGTGGGTTTGGTGGGTTTTCTCTAACTAGTATACTTTCTGTGTCCTCACCAGGAAAAGTCAAACTAGGCCTCATTCATGATTTTATTAATTGTAGTTTTATTATGAGTTTCCTTAAGTGCACTTCAGTGTTGAAAGTTGGTAGAGAAACTATTAATTTCTTAAAATTAATAAACCTTAAATGTTGTGGTAAACTACTCATTTCAAAAAAGTATACTCTTCCATCAAATTGTTTTTCAATGTCAAGGCCAAGATGTACAAAATCTAAACAAATTGGGTGATATTCTAACAGTGTCCATCTGCCAGCAAATATGAGCTTCCACTTTCCAGTGTGACTTCTTCCTCTCCTCCTCCCTGTTCACGTGTCTGGAAAATCTGTTCCAGAAGGTTGATGGACTTGGATTTGAATTTCACCTGTAACTACTATTCTTCTTGGTCACTGTTATATTCCTCAAGGAAGGAATTCCACAAAATCTAAGTGGTCATTAGGTTACATTTGCAGCAGTCCTGCAATTAAAGGCAGATTATTTTTCATTTAAAAAAATCTTACACATTTCTTTTTTTATAGAAAACAGAGCATCAAAAAGAGCAGCCGCGGCGTATTTTTCTTCTGAAGATAATTTTTAACAATGGCTAGCCAGGTAAGACCATTTTATGAGAATGACACCACATTCATAGCTCCTTAGGGGAAGACATTAGCCATGGTCAGAGCCATTGGCAAATGTCAAACTTAAGCAAGGATTTCTGGGGGAGGAGTGGCGGTGGTGGTGGGTTTTAGCCCTATGCTTTCCTCAGATGAATTTCTGACAGATTGTTCTCCCCTGCTGTGGAATCCTTAATCACGTCAACTGAAGCAGCTTGGGGGCAGAACAAGAAGCTTTGCTTTCTGCACTGTTGCACAGTGAGATCTTGTGGTGGGACTTTCCTATAACACACACTATTTAGGATGCCTGAACTGGTGCGCTAGAAGTGAAATGATACCATCCATGTAAGTAAACCTTAAATGAAAATGTTTAATCTCTATCCCGATGGTGAGGGATGGTGAGGGATATTGCCTTTGTTATCTGGTCGACTGCCGCCTCCTTCCCTTTTCCTTCCCTTATAACTGCCTCTGCTGGTTTCTTTTTTTGGATGTGGCATTTTTTTTCACTTGCATGTTGCTAGTGTAAAAACTTGACGTAAGCTCCTTTGGCTGCGCTTTAGATTCAGTCTACCCCAGACAGTTGCCCTGAGATAGTGGCCAATACCTGGCAGTGTTGATCAATATCTCAGAGAAGAGCCCAAAACCCCTTTTAGGTTAAAAATAATAATTGGTGACCTGGCCCTGCATCTCATACACTGGACCTCTTTCTGCTGTAGCGTCTCTGGGCAAGTCTTGGAGAGATCTAAAGCAGGGTCCTGTTGTAAAAGCAAGTCTTAAATTTCATGCTTGGTCAGCCTCTAATGGTTAACTTTTTTTTTAAATTAAGGAAACCGAGGGGAGTCAAAATGTTGGCGTGAAAAGCAGTTACTCCTATAGCCAGCTTGACCAAGTCAGGGGAATATGGCTTTTCATACAATCCTTTGGCTCTGTTATTTTTGCCAGGCATTTTCCCCAGAGGCTGCTTTCCCTCATGGGAGGCGGAGGGAGAGATGGGACCCCAGGCTTCTGTCAAGGGAAAGGTGAATATGGGGAAATCACCAAGGTGGTGATCGGGAGAGGGAGGGAGGCATTTAATTGAGATGAAATACTGTATAACTGTTTTTCATTCTAGCAGGATACAGTGGGAAAGGCCAAAAAAGAAAGCCTGCCTCTGTGGTGGAGATCCCCCCACAAAAAACGGAAGAAAAAGAGTAAAGCAAGAGCAGGAAGACCAGATTTTACTAGTATTCCAAGCAGGTGAAGAAACCTTGAAACTGACAAGAAAAAAGCCGGCTCTTGTCCATATAATAGTATTTAAATCAAATAGCACGAAATTAACAAAAAAAACACCTCATTAGGCTGTTCTGAAAAAAAGTATTTTGTAAAGTTAAATAAAGAAATAAGCCATTTTTAATGGAGGTCTTTATTTAGTAGCTTTCAAAGGCCCAGTGGATATGAACTTGTAATTAAAGTGAAACAAGTTAAAAGGCTTCAGGCAACGGTTCCAAGACTATCGGGAGAATTCTGTGTTCAGCATGAAAGCTGATACGGCTGATGGTAGACATCCAGAATATACACAAGTATTGTACCCTGTTGGTTTGTTCCCTGCTTCTCAAAAGGTTTTCTGATTATTTCTCAGTGTCATTTGAGATTTGCTTTATCTTTTGTACCATGTTTACCTTTTGATGCTTAAGGTTTTACCATGTACTGTATTCATCTTGGAGGGCACATGTTGAATAAAATCACAACAGCAATCTCAATTGCTAGAAAGGCAGTAAACGTACCTTGGCACTACAAAGTATTAATAGCATTACACTTTGGATATAAATTTGAAGCCCACCTCGCCGTGGGATATTGACAAGCCCCATTCATTTCCACAAATTCAGTTTTATTTTTAATGAGGTCATAGAACAAGAGAGATTCTGGTCTGTAATTAGAGCCAAACTATATTATGATAATATTGTCCACAGTTAGTTAAATACTTGCAACTGGTGTCCGTTTGCCAGGATAACTTATCTATAAAGCTACTTGAAGATTCTTTCATACTTGGCTTTTGACTAATATATGTAGGTACGATATATGTAAAGTGTATCAGCATTCTCTGATCAATGTTGCTGGAAAAAGGGCTGCGCAATTTTTTTTTAGAATATGCCCCACTTGCTCAAAGCAACTCATGCTGAATATTACAGCATTTTGGGGTGTTGTTTGCTTAATCTCATCCATGCTTGCTAATGTTAATAATATTTCCGTCATGTTCATTCTCCCTATTTCTTGCTTCAGTTTAACCATTCTAAAGTGGGAATATAAATGTAGAGTTTAGGATTAGAGTTCTAGAGCTAGAAGAAGCAGAATCATAGGTCCATCTTTTTGCTGTTTATGCAAGATTTCCTAGATATCAGCCCTCTTTACATATTACCCAGCTAGTGCTGTGCGCTAACAGAGAACATGAAAGGCGCTTGCAGAGCAGAAGGCTCCAAATGATTCAAGCCACAGCTATGGGAGAAGGCAACAGTAATAACAAAATAGATAAAATTAATAACTAGTTTGAGCTGCAGAAAAACTTGCTTAATTTTAATTCTTTTCTGCATCAGTTGAATATGTGCCTCTGCTTCGCCATATAAGTTGAATCACATTATTTTGTAAGCTTGATATCTCTTGATGTTAGTGAGGTAACAGTGAAGAAAATAAAGGGCTGGATTTAATTGCCCCTTCTGGTAGTGGAAGCCAGTGCAAGGACTCCCATTAGAGCAACATGGCTGCTCCCCCGTGCCTTCCCTAAATCCTATCTGGAGGGTCTGGGGAACCCCCAGAACAGCACATGGCAGGAGGATAGTGTAGCTTGCCCAACAAAACACATATAAATGCTTGTGCTGACAGAACATTCTTTTTGGTGCTAGAGTAAATTCCACCCAAAATATTGACTCTTCGCTCATGGACGCTAGCAGGGTTGCTTTGGACTAAGCTTTGAGAACTGCTATCTTGAATCCGAAAGCAGAGAAGGCTAATAAAAGCCCACAAGCTGCTTAAAAGTACTGCTTAACTTTATTTTGGAGGAGGTAATTGACCTCTTTCATGGATTTAATAGTATAGTAAATATTTTTCACTTGGGTGGTTTGGAAAGGTGGTTTGTGTTGGGGGAGCAGCCTCTCGGACAGTTTGGTCTGAAGCAGAGTTTCAGAAAAGTGGTTTGAGGATTGTTGCTCAGACATGATCAAGATATTGCTTCTGTGCATGGTGCCCGTGAATGCACCATGGACAAGGACAAACAAGTATTGGCTGGATCAATCCTAGGTAGGTATTTGAGTGGCATACACTCTGGAAAGTAACCTAGTGGATACAGGGCCCTGAGGCTTTTACTGCAAGACTACTAATTGTATTTTTTCTTTACATTTCTTACAGGCCAGAATTTCCAAGGCAAGAATTTGTTAGGCCAGAATTTACAAGGCCAGAATTTGCAATATTTGTAGGAGAGTTAACTCCCGAGGTGGATGATTTCTTGCTCTATGACTACTTTTTCAAAAGGTATCCATCTTCTGTAGACTGCAAAGTGGCCACAGATCTGCTTGGATATTCCAGGTAACTTATTAGAGAACAAGAAGCATTGGTGGTAAGAAACAGTATACAACTGAGGAGCTCAAAAGCTTTTTCGTAGTGAGCTCTGCACATCCAGAAACAAACGTGCAATCTCCAATAAGAAGAGAGAAGATAGACTATTGGTGTTCAGTCTTCTCATGAACCTGGTATCTCAATGGAAAATTGAGCATGTTTGGGAGGGAAATTCAGAGCTGCAGTGCTTAGTGACCGCTTACACTTACATAGAGAGGTCTGCTGTAGTTTGAGAAACCTGATAGGATCTAGATTTAATACACCATAGTTCTATATGATCATGTAACAAACGAGAGTAGTTTCTTGAACTATTTATGAAGTTGCATATCTTAAGTGCACATGTTGCATTTAATAAGGAAAGGAAGATAACATTAATCAAAATCAAGTGTAAGGAGAATGGTAAGGTGTCTCCAGTTTACAGGGGGCAAAGAGAAGTAGTCTGCAGCTAACATTTTTTGAAATGGAATTTATTTGACTGACCATTGGAAATCTAGGAGTCCACCAATGATGCAGTAACCATTTTTTTGGGTGTCATTTCATGACCAGTGACTTACATAGATGATGATGATGATGATAATAATAATAATAATAATAATAATAATAATAATTAATAATAATAATAAATTTATTATTTATACCCCGCCCATCTGGCTGGGCTTCCCCAGCCACTCTGGGCGGCTTCCAAAAAAAGATTAAAATACTTTACTACTAGATAATATTGAACTTAGTAAGCACGAAGATCCCATGAAAAAACCTGATTGTTAGAGGCTAAGTAATTTCAGTTTATGCTGGTGTTAGGGTTTGATAAAATTTGAAATAAATAGTATTCTGATTTATTTCGTCAAACCCTAACACCCTAACAAATCATTCTGAAAAAGATTCCTGGGGGATATCCCAGAAGTGTGGTGAGAACACCCAGGGAAAGAAATGGTAAACTTGATGAGTTGCAGCACTAAATTGCTGAATTGAATATTAATAGAATGTTTTCTG
Organism: Podarcis bocagei; assembly: GCF_964188305.1. NCBI lineage: Eukaryota > Metazoa > Chordata > Lepidosauria > Squamata > Lacertidae > Podarcis > Podarcis bocagei. The sequence goes on from NC_138133.1 coordinate 29,950,446, forward strand.
TTTCTTTGCAAGTGTCAGAACATGTACTAAAATGTGTATTAAAACTATTTAGGGGTTATGGCTTTGTCCGATTTTCTGAAGAAGGTGATATGATGAGAGCATTGCAAGATTGTCAGAATGCGCCAGGTCTAGGTGGAAAACGAATCCGATTGACTTTAGGCATTTCTAAAAGGTAACTCGTGAAATTTATTAATCTCTTACAAACACATCATTTGTATATGACTACTCTGGAGCCTAGGGTTATTTTTGTTTTGTTTTTGCATAATTGTCAACATCTTCGTGCTTTTCTTTCTAATAATCAGCATAATTATTACAACATAAACAGCCAGGCCATGATTCTTCATTCTTCTTCTTCTTCTTCTTCTTCTTCTTCTTCTTCTTCTTCTTCTTCTTGAAGTATTTTCAGGGTTTCCGCTTGCACAATAGGACGTTTCCCCCCTTTTCTCCCTCTGTGTACGCCATGCACCTTCCCCAAATCTGTTCCTGTAAGTTGGAGGAACCCCAGTACAAATTGGGGGCATGGGAAATTAGGAGGGGGAGAATGTTCCATTGCGCTAGGAAAAATCCTTGAACAGATGGAAGAAGAGACCTAGCACTATGATTCGACCCTGTATTCAGGTTAACTTTTTCTAGGGAATGTGGTTTTTGCTAGACTTTTTGCTAGACTTTCCATGGCATGATTGGTTTTATTTCATGCTTTAGATAACTTGTACTTTTTTTTTTTTGCCTTGTGTTTTAGATTGAAAGCAGAATTTCAGCGGTACCAGCCCTATAGTTATAATGATTATTATCAAGACTATCAAAACTACTACCGCCAGTATAATTATGAGAGAAATGAACGCTTTGATCGCTACGAACGCCCTGACCGTTTTGAACGAGGTAACCGTTTTGGGGACCGTTTTCCTGAACGTTACCCTGAACAATTTGGGGACCGGTTTCCTGAACGTTATGCTGAGCGCTTTGGTTCCCGTTTTGCCGACCGCTACGGTGACTACCCTGAATATGGAGAATATAATGCTGAATATGGAGATTATAACGCTGAATACAATGACTACAACTACAGCTATGCATCTTACGAAAGGATGCAACAGAGTGGAAATATGGGACAGCAAGCTATGAATCCAGCTGTATTTCAGGTATCCACTTGAGCATACTTACATGCTTTTTACAAGGTCATTGGTAGAAATAATGGCTATATACCTTAAATATGGCTGTTGGGTGCTTTTTAACATCTGTCTATACAGTGGTACCTCTGGATGCAAACGAGATCCGTTCCGGAGCCCCGTTCGCATCCTGAGCAGAACGCAACCTATGTCTGCGCATGCGTGGGTTGCAGTTCGCCGCTTCTGCACGTGCACGTGACGTCATTTTGAGCTTCTGTGCATGCGCAAGTGGTGAAACCCAGAAGTAACCCATTCCGTTACTTCCGGATCGCCACAGAACGCAACCTGAAAACACTCAACCTGAAGCATATTTAATCCGAGGTTTGATTGTAATTGTAAACTTGTGCTGTTTTAAAACACACACAGTGAGAGGGCTGGCTGAACTAGGTCTAGGCTTTAAGAACTTTTGTAACCAATTGTATAGAGGTTTACTGTGAAGTACTGTCCAGTTCAGTGAGACTTGGTCCCAAGCCATATAGGATTATAGCTGTACTGTATTCATGGATCATGTTTCTGCTTGATTCTTTTCTTTAACTGATTGTCCTTATTTAACATGAGTAATATTCAGACGAGACAAACCCTTGGAGTTTGTCCACCATTATACTGAAATGCAATAAACTCAAAATATAGCTCAGCTCAGTTGCATTAAATTACTAACTTTATGTGAGTTTAAGGTAAAAAGGAGGGTGGAGGAAGAAGCTGAGGATCAGGTTACAATGTTTATAGCAATTGTCGTTTAACGCTTCCTTTTTCAAAAATAGCAGATAGATGTTTTTTCTTTAGAGAAATGATTCATGTTTTTCCTCCCCCAGGAGACCTCTGCTATGGTTATGAATGACGATCTAATAACAGAAGGTAATTTTGATATTGTTAGTACAAGCAAGTGGACTTTGACGCTCATCTTAGTTAGGCAAGATCCAACAATGTGTCAGCAGTTGCAGTGAAATTCTTCTTCCTTATCTCCCTCTGCAGCCCCTGTACCCCAAGTCTGCTCCAAAGGGTCCCTCAACCCTCAAGCAGATTTCAGGGGTATGCAGGGGTGTGTGGAGGAAGGGTAAGTCTCACTGTAAGTGGAAATAACAATTGGATGTTGTCCGCCCCCCCTTTTTTTTCATTCTGCAAAATGTACTGCTCTCCAAAGAAAATATCTGAAATGTTGTTTTACAGCAGGGGTGGGAAACTCCTGTAAATCAAAGTGGTCCTTTAGGCCAGGGGTTGGCGAACTACGGTTCAGGGGCCAGATGTGGCCCCCCCGGCTCGTAAATCCAGCCCGCGGACCCTGCCGCCCACCCGGTCAGTCCTCACGCACTGCAGATGTCTTGCCGTGCGGGGACTGACTTCAGCAACGCTGGCATGGCTTCTGGGCGGGCGGCGACATGGGCATATCTTCAGATTGGCTGCAGGAAGTTCCTGCAGCCAATCCGAAGCCTTGCCACCTGCGCACTGAGGTAAACCCGGCGTGGTCATGGACAGAGAGGCCAGCGGGTGGCAGGTCTGGGCTGCGCCATGGGCATCGTGACGGGCGTGTCATGGGGCTTCAGCTGGAGCTTGGCGCGCCTGCTGGCCCTGCACCTGGTGCCCGCTTGGCGCTGCTGTTGGTGGGGCACTTGGCAGCTGTGCTGGAGCAGCTGGAGGGCGAGCTGCATGCCGCCTGCCCGGCGCTCCGCATGCGTGGCCTGCCCACCGGCCTGGCCTCGGACGACGGGCCACAACGTGTGGTGCACACCGCCTGGGAGCCGCACAGGGACAGGCCGATGGAGCGGCTGCTGCTCGTCAACAATGCCGGTGAGCGGGCAGCACAGAGACGCGCTTCTGAGCGCGTGCAGAGCATGTTCCTCCTCTAAGTCCGGAGGCAGCTGTGGGACCGGCTTGCAGGGTATTTATATTTTTCAAAATACAGTCCGGCCCCCCACAAAGTTCGAGGGACAGTGGACCGGCCCCCTGATGAAAAAGTTTGCTGACCCCTGCTTTAGGCCCCTGTCCTTGAGTGTTTTTTGCCTGGTTGCAATGTGTCCTTGAACTGTGGTGATGTCTCTTGCTTATCTGGACACAGGATGGAGAGATGTGTGATGAGCATGGGAACCTCTGGCTTTTGCATAGCTGGAAAGTAGTGTACTGCAGTGTCATATTTGTTGCTCCATCGCCATTGTTTGCCTTTTGCCACACTAGCACTATTTAGTCCTAGGGAGGTTATCCTTAAGGAAATGCAGCCCTCAGATTGAAACAGATTCCCCACTCCAGCATGATAAACACAATCCTTTGCATTCATGCTTTGAAATAAGTTTAACAGAGCTTGCTCCAGGTAAGTTTGTATAGCACTGCAGCCAAGCTTTGTTGGAAATTTACTGAATATGAGCATCATAAAAATAAGATTGCATGCAGTGTAGAATTTTTCTCCAGCAATGTAGCTACTGCAGGATACAAGATAATATGCAAATGTTGCATTCTTTATATAACTTTGTTTAAAAGTATTCTGGTGTACAGGTGGAAGCCCACTGCTATTTTAAAGATGACCTCTGAATTTTGTTCAGTGTCAAGAAAACCCTGTTTATCCCTTTTATGAGCTAACATAACACAAATTACACAAAAGTCATTAATAACTAGAGAATCTGAAAATTAAACTCTTTTAAAATCATTTTATGGATCTTTTGATAAGAATGCATTCTGTACTTTAAGCTGTTCTGTAAAAAATGAACAGAAGAAAATGAACAGAGAACACTGTTTTCCAAAGGCCCCCCCTCACTGTATAGTAGCTGTTCTAGTTTATTCCTTGCTCACTGATGTTTTGTTTGCTTAAACAGATCCACAGCTCAACATAGACGTTCACAGAATGAACAGAGAATTTATGGTGAGAAGTGAAGAACTCTTTGACACACTTATGAGCTGTCATTGGCAACCTCTGGATACGGTCACCTCTGAGATCCCTACTGCTTTCTAAAAGTGTCTTATGTTAACACCATAGCATGACTATTACGACCAAGGTGCTAAATTGACATTTCTTCAACATTACTTTGGATCCTAAGTTTTTAAGCACGGTGTTGGATTTTGTTTTGCTATGCTTTGATGGCCTTCGTCATTTTGTTCATCACTCGGTATCTTGAAATCATGTAAATATTCTGGAAATGTAAAGAGTTAGTCTAAAGATAGACTTGCTTATGTAAATAATAAAACTTTGTTTCTGCAAACATGTCAGTTGGAACCTGTCATTACCTTACTAAGTATGTGATCTAGTTTCCAAAGTGTAGGGTTGGGGCTTTGTGGGTGTGGTCCTTTTACCTGGCTGGTCAAGACTGGTGACAGTGCTGAACTAGATGGACCTTAGGTCTTTGATTAATTTTGTTGCTGTTGTGTAGTTTGCATAAGCTTTCCTAATGATGTAAGCAAATGCATTATTAATTGAGTAAGAGCAAAGGGCAGTGTAGTCCCATACTGTCTCCGGGGTGGCTGGCCAGATTCTAGGGCAAAATTTACAAACAGGTCCCGAAGGAGATAACTGTTGCCCCTTAGTCCACATACTAACCAGAGTTGGGCTGCCTTTTCAACATGAAAATCCCATTGGCTAGTTGATACAGCTTTAAATGAACCTTCGTGATTTCACCATTCATTCAAGAGTAAGCAGTTGTGTTTTTGTGGAAGCGAATCTGCCAGTAAAGATCAAAAGCAAGGGGTGAAAAAAATATTCACATTACAGACCTATACCCACCTTAGGAGTAAGACTACTTTATTCTTATTGTGAAAATGTGATATTTGAGTGGAGCAGTTTTCCTTGTTCCTCTGCAAAAATACAAAGTGACACTGTTCCTGAGGCCATACTGATCAACTTGTTTTGGAGATTGTGCTCATTATACGAAGCACGTTTCTCCCCCCCCCCCCCAAAAAAAAAAATGGTGTGCAAATGCCACATATCGAAGCAGGCTGGAATTTATTTTTTCTTTTTAAGTGTTTCAGAGGGATAATGAATACTTTATAATAAGGATTGAGGAAGATGTGGCCCTGGCCAGAATAGCTGGTGAGTCCAACAGCTGGAGGAACATAGGTTCCCCATTCAAGATCTAATTTATTCTTGGCTTCATACAACTCTTACCACACCTCCGACTTTTGCGATGTGAGGGAGATGATTGAATTTAATTAACTGGTAGGCATTTATGCTAATAGGTGTCCGGAGTGTTACTTGCCCGTGTGTAATGTTAAATGTGTAGTTGACTTAGAAAAATCTGCATTGCTGCATATCCTTAGTTAAGGTGTATAATGAGAGTTCTTTCTGCTCCCATGTTATGGTTGGAACTCTGCTTACAGTGGAAATTGACAAGCCATAAACATGCAGAGGATTGGGCTACATACACATTTCAGTGCAGTCCTATGCATCTCATGTTCCCTTATGGTTTTACTTCCAGCAGCTATCAATAACCAATCCTAACTCGTTAGTTTTGTCACAAGTTTCCCTTAATAGTAAACACAGAGTTCTCTTAATCCTTTTCCAGTGGGACAGCTCTTCTATGGAGCACAGCTCTGCAGTGACATGGATTTAAAGGACTGAATCTATTCAAAATCATTACTTGAGAACATTTCAGGTACTAAATGGTAAACCAGCCTCCCTGTTACAAGTTGAAGCTAATTTGTCAAAGCTGAACTCTTTAACAAGATACTAGTTTATTGGATCCAGTTGTCCTATGGAGAGAGAGACTTTCCAAATTACCACTGTTAAGTATTTCAGATAGTGGCTGGGTTAAATCAGCCCATAATTTGATAGCTGCAATAGATTCTCCTCTGAATTTTTGCTAACGCAGGAGAAAAGAGCTTTAGATTGGGTGAGGCAATGTATTTTGGTTTAGATTTCCATGAACATGTAATCTCCGGCCCTGTAAGGGTTAAAAAAGGCGCCTTGGAAATCATGTTCATTCCAGAATAGCGAGTTTCCGGCCTTCGCTGCGGCATATATCGCGAGATTCTGTGGCGCATCAATGCGTCAGATCGGCAACCACCCCGCGAGAGGGCGGAGTGTGTCCATATGCTCTCTGCGCAGCCTCGGATTTCCAGAACTACATTTCCCGTGGGCGCTCATGGGCCGTCGGCGGGCGACTGGAATGAGGCAGGATGGCGGGTCGCGCGGTTTGGTGACGCCAAGCTGTCCGGGCGGGTGTCCTCTGGTTGGTCGGGAGGAAAGGAAGGAGGGGGAGAATCTCGGGCGGGCTAGACGGTGACGGTGTTGGTGGAGGTGGGGGGGGGGAGAGAAAGGGTAGGAAAGGGAGGGGGAAGTGGAGCGGCTAGGGACGGCCTCGGCGCGCGCGCGCGCGCTAGCCAAGGAGCGAGAGGGAGGCAGGCATCCTGTGAGGGCGCGAGGCAGGCCGCGCGGCGCGGGGCATCGCCATAGAGACAGTGACAGCACAGAACGGGATTGGGGCCAGGGGTGGGGGCCGAGAGGAGCGTGAGGGAGGGAAAGAAGCGTGAGGGGGGAGAGAAAGCGCGCGCGCGGGCGCGCGCACAGGGGGTGGCCGGGCTAGGCCGGGCCTCTCTGTTTGCGCCGTGCGTGCGTGCGTGCGGGTTGCGGGTGGGTGGGAGGGAGGCCGGCAAGGCTCGGGAGAGGTCCCAATATGGATTCGGGGGAAAGCGGCGGAGCTCCGGGAGGAGGAGGAGGAGGTGGTGGAAGCGGCGGCGGCAGCGGCGGCTACGAAACCGGCGGCGGGAAGATCCGGACGCGGCGATACCACCTGGCAGCGGCCTCCTCGAAGCCTTACCCGAGAAACAAGCAGGTGAGGGAGGCCGAGCGGGGGAGCATGTGGTGTGCGAGACCGGCGGCTGGACACATAATATATCTGTATGAAGGAAGCGGCGCCGCCAGCCCCGGAATTGGCCGGCGAGGCTCCGGCTCTGCCCTCACGGGCCCCCTGGGAGCCGCCGTTGTCGGCCTGAGAAATGGCCAGGCCATATTCTGGGTGGGTGAACTACCTGGTACCTCGAGGAGGAAGAGAAAGCATTTTCTGCCCCCCTTTTTTTTCTTCTTCTGAGGGGGAGAGAAGGGGAAGTGTGTGGGGTCTATGTGAGGCGGGGGAGGCGTTGATTTCCGAGGGCGATCCCAGCGATATGAATGATTCAAGTGCAGGGTGGGGGGAATGTTTAGAGGGGTGGGATTCCCCTTCTCCCGTTTTGAGGCACGCGCTTGGGTTCTGTGAGATTTCTCCCCTTCCTGGATTTCTGTTACGGCGGGAAGAAAAGGAAGGAAGGGGAGGGCAGGCAAAGGGGAAAACGTGCCTCCTGCGAATCAAGGCGCCGATTCGCTGTTGTGCGATGTCTCAATCAAGTGTTTTTAGCGGGATCCCCTTGCTTTAAAGGTAACGCCGAAAAGGGTTTTAACCATTGCACAAATTGCACACCCCCTTTCCAGGCTTTAGGCTGCAGCCTTAGCCCCCACTTAACCTGGAAGTATTGAATTCAGTAGGAGTTATTTCTGGGTAGAAATGGTGAGGATTGGAATATTGGGGTTATACTTAATGAGTCTGCACAGTGTCCACTGATATTTCAAAACCTGTCTTTTGACTTAATTGGTAGTACATTTTTTTAAAGCAAATCTGGTTATGTTAGTGCTTTTATGAAAATGCATGCAAAATACGAATTGCGTATTCAGGTGCTATTTGAATGCTAGCACAGGGACCAAATCAGCCATTAATATATTTTAGAAAAAGCTTAAGTGTTAGTAATTTATGAGTGACACATGAATTTGTTTTGTTTAACAATTTATAAGTGACAGCTTTTAAAAATTGCTGCTCATGCAGATATGTAAGATTTGGAATATTGGGTATTCAGTGAAGTTTATTCAGAGCAGACCTACTGAAATTTAGAAACTTAATTTAGTCATGTCCATTAATGTCAGTGGGCCAGCTCCAAGTAGAATTAAAATGGGATAAAACTCATTGTGTTCTAAATTTTTATTTTGATAAATTTAAAATATGTGAAAATGGTTGACTGGACTTACAAAAAAAAATATTATGGAAGGGGTTAAATTATATTGCAGATACACATTAATGATCCTGTGCATTTTGGCTGCAGTTCTAACCATGTCTACTGAGAAGTAAGTGGGGCTCCCTCTCAGGTAAGCATGGTTTCTGTTGCAGCCATAATAATCAGATTTGTAGCATGGATTTTTCCCCATGGTGGGACAAAGGTGAGATACTAATGAAACAAATAGGTGAAACAGAATATGCTGATTCAATGTTATTTTTAGGTCACAACCAAAAACAATATAGCTGTTGTGAGAAATGCCTGAAGTTGTAGGTAAAATGTGAAAGAATATAAAATTTGATCAAAAACAATTCATGCTGTGTTCAGAAACACTGCTTTTGAAGCTAACTAGAAATATAAATAAAATTACACTGTGAAAAGTGGCTTCCTTTATTGTATTTGTCAGATTAGAATAGCTGTTGGGTAACAGCTACTAGTGTGAAGAGAAAGTTGGACAAACACCTATACCTTTTAATCATTGTGTAGAAGAAGTTATTTCAGATAATTGAAGCTAGTTATGTAGGGGTGAGAAACCATGACTACCAAAATTCCATCTTTTAACTAATTATTAAAGATCACTGTTGTCATTTGCCTGATCTCACCCTGGTATCTGTACTTTTGACATATTTAGTTGTTAGAATGTAATTGTTTATATATTTATAGCAAGGAGTTGTATTGATTAAGTTCTATTCTGGAGTATGCCTATTTGAAATTAACCTACGCCATGTCCATTAATGTCAGTGAGTCTGCTCTGGGTATTACTAAAGTTGGATATAGTCCATACAGTTTACCACCATTACACTATTTGGATTAAACAGGTGATCAGTTATGGGCATGATCTTTGTCATCTTCTCTTTGACTGTACATAAAGCCCAACAGTGTTGTTATTTCTCCATACATCTTTTGTAATTGTTTCAGTTGTTCTATTTTATAATAAGGTTCAGCTTTGGAAATGAAGTTTTAAAAAAATCCACTTATATGGGGAATTGATTTCTTGAGATTCCTGCCTCTGTGGTGATGAAGACCAATTCAGCAGTTCATTTGTCTTCAACACAGTTCTGTTCTACCCTAATATTTATGCAACTGTCATCTAAAGCCAATTAGTTAGTTTTGGCCTTTGTTAATGGAATGTCTAAATCTTGGAAGCCTAAATCCTCATAAACCTTGTTTTAAGATTAAATTTAGTATCTTTAATCCTGTTGGGAATTTTACAAATTATGTTTGTGAGAGGATTTTAATAGTGCTGTATTTCTGAACACACAAAAAAGCAATACACAAAGATTTGTATGTTTGTAAACCCTATTAATTTTCTGGATTTCCACTTTGTAAACCCTATGAAATGTAAGGGAATTGACAACCACTAGGAATTTCCTTGCTTGCTTTTTTCTGGACTTTTCTACAAGCAGATTCTGCCGGTTTTAATGAAACATTTTCCTTTGCTTTAAGCACATTCTTGCATGTTTGCCAGCAAAGTGGTCCAATAAAAATTATCCTAATGTAAGCTGCTTCTTTTTATGGAACCACCACCAAAGCATCATTTCAGGGTAACTTATAGAGGTCATATATTATTCAAGTTGAGAAACCGCTTGGAGTAAGTTATTTCTGATCAGTAGTGGATTAAGATATCTTTGTACCTTGAGCACAGTCTCATTCAATACTTTGATTTTGAGATTCTTTTGGAGCAGAAATTAGCCTGACCAATTTAAAGCATGTAATAATAACAATAATTTATTATTTATACCCTGCCCATCTGACTGGGTTTCCCCAGCCACTCTGGGCAACTCCCAACAGAATATTAAAAACATGATAAAACATTAAACTTTAAAAACCTCCCTAAACACTGCTGCCTTTGGATGTAGGTTGGATCCAGATTAACAGCAATCCAACACCCGAACCACATTATGCTGAGCTGTTAGGAGGGTTGGATTGTGTGAAGGTGTTTTTTCTGCTCAGCTCTATTTTGTCAGGTCTGACCTTCCTTGTTTGCCTGCTGAATGTGCAGATTAGGAAGGAGAGCAATAGGTGTTTGATATAAGCACACTGAATTTGGATCCCATTGAAATATATGGGACAAGTTAATCTTGACTAACTTGTCCCTTATATTTCAGTGAGATTCAGGTTCAACAAATTTATTCTGGTTCTAATCATGTATTTATAACATTGTTGCTGTTTGTAGCTGATTATATATTACAGTTCTATCAGCTGGATATTAGGGCTGAGCGATGTCTGGTTCTTAATATCATGATATATTGCTAGATAAACATTGCAATATACAGATATATCACAATGTCTGAAATAAGGATGGAACTATGTAGAGGCGAATGGGGTAATGTCCTGGCAACTGCTACTACTTAGGGGTCTAAATCGGATACATTTTTTACTTATCTTTATCGTTACAACTGTTATTTTAAAGTACAGAGCAACAGGGGCTGCAGGAATCATGAGAAAAGCAATGACTGGCTACATTCATGATCCCTTCCAACTCTACAATTCTATGATTCTTTATCCACATCACAATTTTTTTACATAGCACATGTGCACATCACAATTCAAATTATATCACCATGTTGTATACAGTTGTATCTTGGTTGTCTCGGACGTTTTGGCTCCCAAACGCCGCAAACCCAGATTGATTGTTCCGGTTTGCAAACGTTCTTTTGGAACCCGAACATCTGACAGGACTTCCGCAGCTTCTGATTGCAGCCAATTAGAAGTTGTGATTTGGTTTCTGAACGTTTTGGAAGTCAGAAGGACTTCTGGAACGGATTCCATTCGACTTCCAAGGTACGATTATATTATGAAACTGTTACCATAATGTGGACTTCAAACTGATTTTGGATGATGTATTGATACATCGCCCAGCCCTATTAGATATGGGTATTTGACAGAAATCTGCTAATTGGACACTCCTGTGGGCAGAAGGTGATTTTCAGCATTTCTTTCCCATCAGCTGCCTGGGTACCTGCTTGATGGGGGACACCTAGAAAAATGTAAGAGGTGGCATGGCAGTCTGCAGTGAGAAGTAGGGGTGTTGTCACAAAAAATCCTTCCTTTGGGAGCATGCGCTGAATTGTGCATTCCCATTCACAAACGGAAGAAGCCCTTCCGTTCAACTAAATACATTTTAAGTGATGTCAGAGGTGTAGAGGTACCTTTTTCTACTCAGACTTCTCAAAACTGTTCTATTAACAATCATCTCTTTATTTTTGGAATTGTATAGAATTTCACTAATGCGAAAACATGTAGAGCCACAAGACAAAAGGGAAATCTACATCTGCCTACTGTCCAATTCCCATCCACAGTATTCAAGGCTCTCAGTACTATTATGCACTATTTTATATTGCCTTACATAAGAAAGGAAATCCCTTATAATTAGTATATGGTCTGTTCTGTATATGCAATTTCATATACAGTCGTACCTTGGATCTTGAATGACTTGCAAGACAAACGTTTTGGGTCCTGAATGCTGCAAACTTGGAAGTGATTGTTCAGGTTTGCAAATGTTCTTTGGAACCCGAACATGCGTCGCTGCTTCCGATTGGCTGCAGGAGCTTTCTGCAGCCAATTGGAAGCTGTGCCTTGGTTTCCGAATCAAGTTGGAAGTCAAACGGACTTCCGGAACAGATTCCGTTCAACTTCCAAGGTACCACTGTATAATGCCTAAGTAGATTTAACATATTAAATTGGTAGCTATCATTCCTCCATAAAAATTAGCAAGTCTCTTAGGTTCTTTCTGTTATTGAGTGTAACTCCACCCCACTCTAAATAGCATCTTTCAAATATAATTAACTTTCCAAAGCTTTATTAGACCATATCCCTAGATTCAGAGACACGTGGTGGAGCTTGCACCAGTTTTTCCAGCCTGTTGCATTCGGCCATACTGCACAATCCATCTGTTCTTTTCTGGAGGCCTTGCTGCTAAGATTAGTGAGATTAAATTGAGAAAGTATATCAAAAATAGTTTCTAACTTTTTTTTTCTTTTGGTCTCTTAAGAGAGAAGGATACAGAGAGACCTGTTATGGTACAGAAGGAGCTATGGAAATTGGAGAAGAAGGAAGTGCAGGCAGTCATACCTGAGGGATGTGGAAAAGGGGATAGCGGAGAGATGGCAGTGTGGAGACCTATGGAGTGTAGGAAAAATGATTAGCAGAGGAATGGGCATATAGAAGGATATATGGAATGGGAAAACAAAAGAAGATGAAAGAAAGAGGTTCAAAGAAGAATGGCTGTTACCAGGTTGCAGCTGAGGGAGAGGAAGATTTAAAGTTGCTTGTGTATTTGTTTTTTAAGATGTTTCTTGATACCATGCATACAAACATATGTCTGAAGTGTATGCCTAAGCAGAGTGGAGAAGCCTAGGAAGTACTGAGTGTTACTGATATAAAATTGTAACTTCTGATATGGCAAAGGTGTGCCTAAAGTTGTTCTAAGAAGGCCACAGAAAAAACTGCAAAAAATTATTCTGGTTGTGTTTAAGCTTTGGTTTAAGGGTGTATGCTTGAATGGATTTAGGTTCAATCCTTATCATTTTTGTGAGTAAATCCCCTTGAATTATTGGAATTTGAGCAAACGTGTTTAGGCCAAATTGTCAGAGTAGCATTCTTTTGGAAACATTTTGTTTGCTCTTTCTGCTATGCTCTCAATTTCTGAAAGTTGTGTCAGTGCTTTTTGTTAAACTCTGAATCACTTCAAAGACGTTGCATTGATTCTGAAAAACTTGGAATATGCCACAGTGAATGCGCATTTTAAAGGTAGTATGTCATAAGGGCTACATTGCCACAGCATAATTTGTTCAGGCCCCTGTGGACTCTGCTTCATTTGATTTCAAAAGAAGTTTGAATGGTGATAGTCATATGTTAGATACCCCAGTCAGCAGTAGGGGACATTTTGGATGGCTACTGCTTATAGAAAGGGTGGGGAACCTCTCCCTATGTCAAAGGCTGCACCCACTCATGGGAAATATATCTGTGGTGCACACCAGGCATTGACATAGCCAGAACTGGTGGTGAGCAGGGCTGATACCAAAAAGGGCCAGGGCCAGAATTAACAGTAGGCCACCCGTTTTCTTTCTACCAGCCCTCTCTCTGGCACTGTCTGTCTCTCTCACACACACACCTCTTCCCCCATCCCCATTACTTCCCCGCTGAAAAGTCCTTTGTCCTGCAACGAAACATAAGATAGAGAAAAGTCCCAGTCATGTGTATAGTACCTTTTTTGTTAGCTTGATTGCTGGAAGGAGGGACGGCTGTGGACCAGATCCCAAGGTGCCAAAAGTCATATGAACATTCATGAAGAACTGCAATAGTTCCTACGTTTTGCAACTCCCTTCCATTGCATATCAGACAGGTACCTTTTCTATTGCCTTTTTGGCATCTGCTAAAGATGTTCCTCTTTCAACAAACCTCCTAAAATCTGCATCCAGGTTGGTATCTGTTTTGGATTGGAACTGATCTTTTGTATTTGCTGTCATTTTAAACTCTTTCATATTTCTATTTTTTTAAATAAAAAAAAACTATGTGCAGTTGTTTTCAGTTTTTATTTATGTAGTGTTTTATATATTCTGTTGTAAATTGCTTCAGGATGCCTCAAAGGAAGTGACTCATAAATGAAATAATAGAAATAGGACTATAGTTTATTTACTAGAAAATAAATACTACCCTATTTAACAACACTTAAGAGCATTCTTAAATATAATCATTTTAGTAATGCACAAATAATTGAGAGTTTGAAAATAATAGTTTTGATTCAAAATAAAAGTATTTTGTACAGGGCTAGTATGATGCTTTGTTTAAAATGCTTTTTATGCTATGCTTTCATGATGGGAGAATCCTCCTGCAGGTCACTTTGGTGTCAAAATATTATGTGGTGAGATGACAATATGCGTTAGTATTGCTGATGCTGTCAGTGATCTAGATAAAACTTACTCCCGAGAAGGATTCAGACTTTGAATCCCAGGGTTGTAGCCATTGGTAGTTCTTTTTGGAGTAGATCCATTGGAATTAATGGTCCTGACCAACTTAATTCTATTAATTTCAGTGTGTCTACTCTGAGTCTGGTGGAGTTTGATACAACACCTAAACATGGCAGTTACCATGAAAATGTAATCTTACTGATATTATCAAAAATGTACTAAATTATAAAGTGTGCCACACTCAAGCATTATTTATCTATCTATGGTTTGCTTTGCATGATACATCCCAAACTAAATAAAAATAAAAATATCAACAATAAAAACATGTAACAACAACTTCAGATCCAATTTGGATGTGGAACGTTTTAATAATGTTCTATTATACTTAGTAATAAGCTCTTTTCTGAAACAGATAACCTTGCATTCTGTATATTTGAGTATTTATCTTTTGGATGTATCTGCGGTGTGTTAGTATCCCTGAAGAAAAACAAGAATGAAAGTTTTTGTCTGGATCCTGCAAATATTTCTGCACCAAAATAGCATGTACATAGCATTGTACAGTGGTTGCTGTACAGTGGTAGGCCTGTAAATTGTAGGTGTATGAGGAATCTACTAATAACTCTTAATGACTGTAACAAATTACACATCCCAGGATCCTTTGGTGGAAACCATGATTCTTAAAGTGCTTTAAATGTATGGTATGGATCTGATCATTGATGAAAGAATAGTTAGCCCCCATTGTGAAATGTTACCCTAAAAATGAGCACCCTCCTCCTGTTTTGGGCAGTGATTATTAGCTATCTTTAACCCTAGTTTCTGTTAACTGAGGCCCCCTTATTCTGTACTCATTATAGATAGTATATAGGCATTTCTGCTATCATTTAAAAAAAAATAAAACTCACAATTGATAACCCCTGAGTGAGATACTGATGCATGGGGAGTGATCCTGCTTAGCACTGGGCTCTCCTGTGCACCCAAGCCACCCACGAAGCAATACCACCACTCTCCCTTCACATTGCTTGATGTGAAGGGAGAGTGATCCTGCTTTAGTGTTAAATCCTCACTTCATGCGGTGCTTCATAGGCTCCCAGTAACCAGTTGGTTGTCTGGTTCTTTGGCAGCTGCACAAAGCAGAGATTGAACAAGTCCCACCCTTTCAGTCAAGTCCCAACCACAATGCCCTCAAGGGCCAAACGAGGAAGCCTGGTAGGGCAAGATTGGCATGTGAGCCAGGCATTCCCCACCTCTGCTATATGCAACAAAGGGAGGTTGTTCTCACAAAGTACCATCTCAATAGGAGAATAATTATTAGAAGAGCTAATAGTTACATGTCAGTTATTGATCCAATGGACTACATTTTTTAAAAGTCTGTCCCCTAAGAATGTGTCTAAAGATATAGTGGATCTGAACTAAAACATTCTCAATTTGACTGTCTGATGATGATGGTTTTTAAAGCCATGCTTGCCTTGGAGTCACTATTCTTTACTACTCAGTAATGAGATGCCTTGAGGCTTAGAACACTACTGCTTGCTTTCCTCTCTGTGATCATGACCTTGGATACATTTTAGTTGTCCCTTTCTGAAGTTTAAATGAATTTATTACTCACGAACACATTAACAGCAGGTTGTTCTGAAATGAATATTGTAATCCATGACTAGCCTGGAAGTGTAGTAAAAGCTGCACTATATAGGAGGTAAAAACAGAGATGGTATTTTTAAAAGTATCTGTAATAGGTTAGCCTTGATAAAAAGCATAGCTTTATTTGTCTTAATTTTTAAGCTTTTAAAATTTGTAACACTCTGACTATATGTAGTTTAGATGGTCAAAATCATTATTGTTGCACATAATTTTATAATTTATCTGTAATTTGTGTCAATCTCAAATTTGTCTTTAAACATATGCGCTGTTTTCCACACTTTGCTAATCAATTGGCAACTAAACTTTGCACTCTCAACATAAAGGGTCAAGTAGCTGAAAAAGCTGTATTCCATTTAGGCCTAATGCATTTAAATATGGAAAATAGAATCAGGATTTACCATAAAGCTAGCCCAGTCAGAAGGCCACAAACTGCAGTACTTGATTGAGGTTCAGACTCATAACAGTAAAAAAAAAGTATTATAAAGAATACACTGTTCTCCAGTGATACTGATCAGGCTTAATGCCTCTGACAAAGCCAAGTGGTAGAAATGTGGAGAACCTGAACAACTGTGACCTACATTGGAATTGCAAAGTTGCCAATAAACTATGGGCAGAAGTCAGACAGTGAATCAACTTTACTCACAGACTTATTTGTGAGTTACCTTTTGGTCTTTTAATGATTGGGCAAATTATAAATTACAAATTTTAATAGATTCCTGTTCAGCCTGAAGGCTCCCAGAAGGGCTTACACAATATAAAAACAAACAAACCCCCAATATACCACAACTACTAAAAGTTAGTAGAACAGAAACATCATAAAAATTGAGTTACACTGACACACATGTCTTAATTCTGTCAGTTGGATTGTGGACATGTGCTCTACAGGGAGCTGTTTTTAAAAACTTTTCAGAAACTTCTGCTTTTCCAGAATGCAGCAACTAAAGGTTTGACCAGAGCCAGTTTTTGAAGGAATGCATGTGATAGCCCCCTTGCCTTGTGCAACAGTTCACTGACTTCAGGCCCATTTCAAAGTGTTGACTAGCTTTTAAAGTCCTGGACAGTTAATACTTAAAGAACTGTATTCTCTCTTTCCTGGCCTTCACTCCTTCAATATGAACCGGCCCACTCATTGTTTGAAGTTATAAGTGTTAGCATCCACATTTACTATTACATCTGTGATATTTTATATGTAATGATTCAGATATGCCATAACACATGTGTTCTGATAATTTGAAGTTCTTACTCCTAGATGGTGCCAACGTCTGTTATGGAGCCTATCTATTTGTGGGGGTGTCAGTTTGTGTGGAACAATATACTTCGGGTTTCAAGACTGTTGTGTTATATAATTACTCCTTCACTGAAGGTAGAACAGAAATTGTTTGAAATTACCTTGTTTCCTTTGGCTCAGTAGTTTTTAATGCTTGGATTATTGCTGAATGTATGCTACTCTTAATATCCCGACTATTTACATTGAATTAGATTGGATTGCCGGGGGGGGGGGAGTATGCCTTTTAAGTAAAATTTCAGTGCTTCAAAAGTGTACGTTAAAGGTGATTGTGTTCATTTCAGGAAACAAACTAAAAGTAAAATGTGTGGATGATTTTCTCAAAGTGAAAGAGACGACTCCTTCATAGGTTGAACAATCTTGCAGTTCTGAATACTTTTGGGAAGTGAAATCTTGCTTTTGTTTTCCCTGTATGTCTTGACATCACTTAGGAGCTGGGTTCTCTTGTTCACTTCAAAAGGATTCATTAGCAAGGCTCTACAAAAGGGGTTAGCAACCTTTTTCAGCCGTGGGCCAGTCCACCGTCCCTCAGACCATGTGGTGGGCCGGACTATTTTTTTTGGGGGGGGGGGAATTAACAAATTCCTATGCCCCACAAATAACTCAGAGATGCATTTTAAATAAAAGGACACCTTCTACTCATGTAGATCTGTCTGCAGGCCGGATTTAGAAGGCAATTGGGCCGCATCCGGCCCCTGGGCCTTAGGTTGCCTACCCCTGCTCTACAAATTGTGCCTGGCCTTGGGACCAACCAAAAACGTGTAGTTTCCAGGACCTTGCTCCTCCCCTAAAGTATAGAAATATAATTTCTGGCCTCATGCCATGCCTTTGAGACTGAACTTTTATTTTGGCACTGTGTTACTGATGCACTCGAAGCACCTTGGAGGCAGGGCACCAAAATGAACAAATCGAAAAGGGGTTGTCTCTTTCATTGCACTGTGTTTTGAACACTCTGAGAAAGATGATTCCTGTTGCCTGTTCCACCACCAAGCTTGGGTGGAAGCTGGGGATTGGTCATGTGCATCATAGAGTAGTAGAACTGAGGTGACTGCTGCACATTGGGGATGTTTCTGTGCTAGATGACTACACTGAGGAATCATGGGTTAAAGCGTAAATTGTAGAATGCAAGCACCTGTTTGGAACATGAATATAATTGGAACAGAAGTTATAACAGATTTGCTATTTCAGGCAGCTTCACAGCATTGTAAACAACTACCAACAGCCTGTTGGTAGGTTCTAGTAGTAACTTTGTCAGCTGGGCCTTTGTTAGTCTAGATATAATTTAAAAACATTCTTTCTTTCTTATAAACAGGGAATTGTAAATATCGTTAAGGAATCTGTGAAGAGTATTGTTCCAGCTTGGCTTCAGAGATATTTCAGGCAAAGCGAAGAGGAATCCCCAAGTGAACAAAGGAGCTTAGAGGAGAATGTAAACTATCATCCTGCCTTTGAAGATGATGATGCTGACAATACCCTTGAGATTGATGGACGAATTACTCCCGAGCCAACAAGAATTACTTTAGATGGTAGGCTAAAGATCTTCTCCAACCTCACAGCTAGCTTCTAACAATTTGTTCTAGAGGTCTACTTACAAATATCAAAACATTTTAATGGTTTTCTTAACTGCAAACTGAGGGATGCTATTTTATATATGTCAAATATTCTGTTAAAAGAGAGTAATTACAGACCCCTTGATATTCTGGTGCAGGGGTAGGGAACCTCAACCTACTGGCCAACCTTAGCTTGCCAGGGGTTCAAATTTTCTTCCAAAAGGCCATTTTTAAAACCACACCCATCTCCTAATCTGATGGGCAGATGACGTCAGCAGATGAGCAGGAGATGGGTTTTAGTTTTGCAAGTTCCTGTTCCCTGTGAGGAACAACACATGCATGCATGCATGCATGCATGCTCGATCTTTGCAGAAAGCAGGATATGTTTCCCTGTCCCCATCAGCTGATGAGCAGGTCTTTCAGTCCTGCCTGGTTAAATCCAACTCTATAATTACGCATCCTCCACAGGCCATCTTTGACAGGTGGTTGAGACCTGATGTCAATATATGATCAGAAATAATGGCATTCCCAAGGGTATAAGGAAAGTTTTCTTGTACGCAACCGCGGCCGTGAGGGTGCGTATTGCAACATACTGGAAAAAGAACAAACTCCCTACTAGAGCTGAACGGTTACTCAAATTGACAGAGTATGCGGATTTACCATCTCTTTTGGAAAGAATCAGAGACAAGCCCAAACAGGAGTTCATTCTAGAATGGGATAATTTCAAGAATTATTTGAAAAGCAGCTGTAACTTAAGCATGGTTACAGCCTTTGAATTATTTCTGTAAATAGTACATACGAAGGAAAACTATATCGAAATAGAAAAGAGAATTTCCCCAAAACAATAATGATAAGCTAAAGCAAGATGCTTAATATAAAAGAAAATATGGAGAGGATGGGAAGTCATAGGTTCGTGTAGAAAATACATAGTTGAAATTGTATTTATCTTTTGTGAACATTGTTATCTTTATTAGCCTGTTTGAAATGAAGATGACTACATGTTGTATATATATGGAAAATGAATAATAAAGCATTTTTAAAAGTTTTTTTTTTAAAAAAATCAGAAATAATGGGAGAAATAAAAATCTTCTTTGCCCTCCCCTGCCAAAAATCTTGCCCACCCTGCTCTGGTGTGTGTTACTTCAGCATTATTGTGAAATGTTGGACACAATGTTTTGGTCAACACCATTTTACCTACCAGCTTTACCATGCACTGTTTTTTGAGACCAACATTCTAAGCATTGCACTAGTATTCAATTATAATTCTGGGGTTTTAAAACATTTTTTAGTATACCTAGTATGGCAAGAGATGAACAAACTCGATCCCTGTCTTGTGTGTTAAATTCAGTGCGATATATATGATCCTGCTGTGTGATAAGGAGATGTGCATCTCTAATTGCCTTACCACTCCCCCCTCCCACCAAAAAGTTGACGTAGATGTTCAGTAACTTCTGCACAGTAGGGTCTTGGCATCCAAACCTAAGCTGAGAGATTTTTAAGTGCTATTCTTTCATGTTCTCATCCATTCTCCTAGTCTGAAATGTTGCTGTGAAATAAAAATTTAATCACCAACAATTAAGTGATAAGGTTACCATTGATCACTACTAATATATATATATTTTCCAAATGGAACCAAAGCTTTGAACTGGTAACTCTTTGCATTGGATGGGTAGCCTCTTTTTATATTATTATTATTTTATTTATTTATTTCAATTTATATACCACCCTTTATCTAAAGATTCCAGGGTGTTTAAAAACACATTGCAGAACATCAGTAATAAAAACCTCATTAAAAACAGTGACAGACAGCCTAATAGCCTACCATTAGGATTATTGGAAAGAGAAAATGTTAGTCATGCAGTTCCCTTTCCCAGAGATAGGTGAGTAAATGCAGTTTATAATCTAGAGAGCTGATACAATTGAACTTGTAGCAAAATATTTTTATAATTATTTACACATGGATAGATAAACAATTGTTTTGTGGCTTTCAAATTACTCAGGGTGGTATTCCTTGCATTTCAGATTTAACTTGTCAGGTTAAAATATTCTGCTATTATTAGGAATCTATTTAAGCACTAGAGTATAGATTGGCATACCCAGGATCATCTTTTGTTTTGTTTTTAACGTCGCAACTAATGTTTCACTGTCAGTGCCATCATTTATATTGTGTTGTAGTAATGTAGTACTTGGAAGAAATGTAGTAGCTATTCTCAGATGGATAGATGAAACCATACATGTATGTGGCACAAGTTAAATTTAGCTTATCGTCTATTTTTTACACTTGAAGCTTAGCAATACAAGTAGTGTTGATAGTAAATAGCTTTTGACTGTTCCATATGCATACCTGCAACTTAAGATAATTCTGATTGTGCTGCTTTGTTCCTCTTTAGAGCCCTCAACAAGTAGATCTGGTTTAAGCTTCACAGATATTTTAACAAGACCCTCTCTCCACCGGAGTCATCTTAATTTCAACATCTTGGATTCCCCACCTCCACTTTGTCAACCCTCCACATCATCTGCATTTCCAATTAGTAATTCTGGACTTTCACTTGGAAAAGAAATGAAAGATTCTACCTCTCAGCATGATGATGACAACATCTCAACTACAAGTGGCTTTTCTTCGAGGGCATCTGATAAAGGTAACAAAGTTCACCAGAATCATTAGGATCTTTTTGTATGATTATTCCATAACGTGACTAGGTTTTCTTATACTGACATCTCTTTAGAAGAGATGGTGCGCAAATGGCAGATATTAACTGTACATTTTAAGACTCTGATGTTATTAATGCAATGTTATTTTGGGGGAGTGGGGAGAGGCAGCAGAGTATGAGGGAAGGAAGTTATCCCATGGTCCTTTGATGCAGAGAGCCAAATAGGTGTGTTAATATATCTATGCTATTTTTCACCCAAAGGACCCCCCAAAGCAGTTTGCAAACAACATGAAACACAATTAAGAATAGGAACAGATTAGAGCAGCAACTAATAAAACACAGCAGTATATTTTTAAAAGAACACAGTAACAACAGGAGTCAGCCATCACAAACTAGTCTTGGAGAAAGAAATTAGTTGCTTTTAAAAGCCCATTGGAATGGTATACACCATTAAGGGCCAGTGTTGTTGTTCTTGCCAGGGTGTGTGTGGAAAACCTACTAGATCAGAACTGTTAAGACCCATGTATCATGAATTCCCACTTGTTAAATTATATATGTTTTCCTTTTGGGAAAGAAAGAGGGGAGAAAACCTCCATAGATCTCAGTTTCTTCCTCCTTTCACTCCATTCCTCACTTCTTTCCCTCCATCCTTCCCTTCTTTCCATGAGCTAGATAAAGAAAAGTAGTGTAGTTTCTTTCAAAGAATTTCTGGACTGCAAAATGGGAAATGTAGAGGGACAAAACTTTAATATTGTTGTTATCGTAGTATTAATCATCACTATTTTATAATATAAATAAGGCATTGATGCAGTTGTGTACGCATATTGTCTTTTTAGATATAACAGTTTCAAAAGTTGCTTCAGTACCACCTCTTTGGTCCTCGGAGAGTGAAAGACTTGTCTCCCTTTCTCAGCATTCAGCCACCAGCTCTAAAAAGCCTGGCTTTAATCTGTCTGCTTTTGGAGCACTTTCCCCTGTAAGTACTGCACAACGTTTGCTTTAACTATGTTACTTCTGTATCCATTTTGCTAATTAGATATCAATGTGTGTTTGCAGTCACTTGGTAACGCATCAGCTTTTAAGACAAGCCAGCTTGGGAATTCTCCATTTTATCCTGGAAAAACCATGTATGGTGGTGCAGCTGCAGCAGCAAGGCAGTCTAAAGCACGGATTACTCCTTACCAGGTAACAGAAATGCTGGTGATCTATGGAGGATGTGAAAGAAGAAGCTACTTATATTAATAATTCTGATAGAGCTTTTCACTTTGTACTTTCCATAGTATATGCATACAAGTATTTCATTGTTTTGGTAACAATAACTTTAGTGATGCAGCTCTGGAATACAAACGAATCTCAGCCTGTTCTGGTTCATACGTAACGTTAAATTATGGCTACTTAAAAAACAGAAATGAGTGCTTGTCAAGCCAGAAACTCTGTGTTGTCACCACCCACCTTTACACTGGCTTCCTTGTAGCCAAGCAGGAGGAGAAGAGGGAAGGATGGAGTTTGTGAGCCTGAAACTTTGCTCATTCTAGCTCATGCACATAATCTTAAACTGGGTTTAGTGCAGGCTTCCTCAACATAGGCCCTCCAGACGTTTATTTAGCCTACAACTCCCATGATCCCTAGGTAGCAAGACCAGTGGTCAGGGATGATGGGAATTGTAGTCTCAAAACATCTGAACCAGATGTGAACATGTGAACCAGAGCAGTGGTAAAATGTGGCTTAGCATGACTTGCAAATGTCCAAACAGGTTAGTTGCTGAATTTGGATGTGACAATAAAGCATTGCAAGAATGTGTCATGGTGAAACTTGAGTTTGCATTGTGTGAGGGCATAACAACTATAAGTTGTAAACTCTTTGTGGGCAGGGACCTGTCATCTGTTCCCTCTGAAACACCTGAAGTCCATGTTCACTGATAATGTATATATGACGGATATTAGTATGTATGAGGTCTACAGAAAATACTCTCATTAAGCTACCTGGGCCACGTTGAGTATATTTGAGTCCTTTCTCTCCAAATCCCTTCTAGACCTTTGGAGATCAACATGATAACTGACTGTAATAGTGTGTAGACCCAAAGCTTCAAATCACACAATTTAACATCCATAATCTTGTTTTTTAAGACACCAGTAAGAAGGCAGATGAAAGCCAAGCAAGTGAATGCACAATCTTACGGAGTGACAAGTTCTACTGCACGGCGCATACTGCAGTCTCTGGAGAAGATGTCAAGCCCAATAGCGGTAATTTTCTCTCTTTGAAATGTTATTTATTCAGTACATAACATGAAGCTTTCTAATCCTGTATTGCATTAGGCAAACTCTTTCTTTGAATACATATGGTTTAACTTACTTCAGTGCTGTTGTTTTTCCAACAGGATGCTAAAAGAATCCCATCTTCTTCATTTTCATCTGTAAGTTAGTCTTCAAACTTTTTTAATGCATGGAGTTGTTGTTTTAATCACGCTTGTTAATTTGGGTGTTTTGTTTTCCAGCCTGCGGAAAGAAGTATGCAGAATATCACTGACTTCCATTCACCAAGGAAAGGGGTAAGTTAACTTCCATGTCTTAGTTGCTTCTAAGTGATGTAGAACTGTTTTATATTTTAAGTTTGATATGCAGCAGGCATGAAATTGCCTATGGATTCTACTATAGATAGCTGCTGGTATTTGCCTACTTATGTTTTTTTAAAAATCCATTTACTTGGTTTTGAAATTTGGAACCTAGAGCAAATGTTAGTGGAATGCTAAATTAAGCTTTTATAAAACTAGTGTTGTAGTTGATGAATAAATTCATAACTTGCACTGCATCTGTATCTTCTGTCTTTAATATACCTATCAGATCTGTTTGTGTCATCCAGACTAAAATGTGCAACAAGGAGAAAACAAGAGGCTTATGTTTACATGCTAGAGGTGCCATATGTAAGATTAAAGTTAGGCAAAACTTTCACATGGTTTGCTAGATCTTCTGTCTTCAATGAGAGTTGTTGAAGATACCATTGTGGGGAAAATACCATTTTGGAGGCCCTACTCCTAAGTGTAACAGACTTTAGGAAACGGTATCCCTTTGTGAATAGTGGGTAGAACCTAATGAAGTCAGTTTTTTAAAAAATCATTTATTTGCAGGATTGGCCAGGTATAAGCAAGCACTATTTCAGCTTAAATTTGCAGGTTGTTGACTCACACTTGTGCAGAAAACATGGAACACTAGCTAACAGGCAACAGAAACTAGAGATGTCAGAAAGAAAACTCTGTACCCAGCTGTCATTAAATAAAAAAAGAGGAATTGTCTATTCATACTGTAGTAAATGGTTGGCAGCAGTAATTCTTGGCCAAGAAAGGTTTGCTGGTGATTTGCCACCGAAGTGAGTGGGCTGTCAACAGTCCACTTAATTTCTTGAGTAAAACAGTTACAGATGTCTGTACAGTTGGTATTCTAAAGACCTGTGTCTTCAGTCTGGAACTTATCTACATTAATCAGATAATTATAACTTATTTTTAATGCCTTGAATTGTTCAAACAGTGATACTGAGTTTTTATAGTGAACATCATTTGGAAGTTGCACATTACTTTCAGGGCCTACTTCCATCAAAATAGCCTTTCCAAGTTCAAAATTTTTGTCACTATTTCTGAACAAATGCAAACCAGTTTTATTGTAGAGGGCAGAGGGAGAGACCATTACTACTTGTAAAGATAAGCAAAAAATTGGACTCGTTTTGCCATTTCCTGAATACAGCACTACAATGTTGGATTAATACTAGATATTAGTCATTTGTCTAGTTCAATGGTTCTCAAACTTTTTTTCACTGGGCCACACTTTCAGAATAAAAATTTCCTCAAGCCATACTGATATATATATGAGAAATACATTGGAAACACAACAAGGATTGTCCTCAGTATCACTTGGTGCTCTTGCTCTCATCTTGAAAATAAATCTATCTTGTCTATTCTGCAAAGTAAAAAAATATATTTTGATACTATCCTATACTACACTGAAATGTCGTAAGTGTTTCCTTGATTGTCCTTGAATCTTCCCTCCACGCTTGCCGTCCTCTCCCGCCCCACCAGTATGGTGTGCCACACCCTTTAAGAATCACAGGCTTGGTTTATAAATATGGTGATGGGATGTGCTAGAAAAATCACAAAAGGGTCTTGGATTTTCCTTCCTCCTGAGCCGTCAGCTTCTCAGGAGGGTTG
Organism: Podarcis bocagei; assembly: GCF_964188305.1. NCBI lineage: Eukaryota > Metazoa > Chordata > Lepidosauria > Squamata > Lacertidae > Podarcis > Podarcis bocagei. Next base: position 29,975,836 of record NC_138133.1, read on the forward strand.
GTGGGACCTTGCAAAACGGTGTTGGAAATGCCGCTGACATTAGCAGAGGGGAAAGTAGCACTGGAGGGAATTTTCCCCTTCCATTAGTAGAACAGCTGGTCCAAGGCACTTCAATCTATGAAAAGGGACCTTTGCATCCAGCCTGGTGTCTGCATACAACTCCCTTTCACACCTGCACACTCCCATTAGGCTCTATTTCATGTGGAAAGTCCATAGAATTGCAAAAGTTGACCATGATGATGTTAGTTTGTCAGCACCTGATATCAGATTTTCCTATAGACCTAACCTAATTGGTGCACATGACCCACTCCTTACACCAATCAAAATGTGCAGAAGAGATATTAGTAGAATGCCAGGATTTTAAAAACTTTCTTAAAATGTTTTCTAAAACCAGTACATCTGAAAGCAGTGTGTTGGACTTGTGATGACATCCATCTCCTGTAGAAAAGGAACTTACTTACCTTTGAAAAGATAGTTCCGCCCACTCACTCCCAACAGACAGGGCTATGCAAATCAGATGTTTAACTGCCATCCTGTGTAGAAGAGAGCTTTCTCCAGCCAGACGCAGCAAGCAGGGAATAACTCCAGAGATGCTTGAACGCTCCAGGATAATACAGTGGTACCTCGGGTTACATACGCTTCAGGTTACAGACTCCGCTAACCCAGAAATAGTACCTTGGGTTAAGAACTTTGCTTCAGGATGAGAACAGAAATTGTGCTGCGGCAGCAGCGGGAGGCCCCATTAGCTAAAGTGGTGCTTCAGGTTAAGAATAGTTTCAGGTTAAGTACGGATCTCCGGAATGAATTAAGTACATAACCAGTGGTGCCACTGTAAAGGGACAGCAGCCATTGACAACAAAGACGCAAGATCAAACATGGGTATCCTCATGCCCAATTAGGACTGACTGAGACCCTTACAGCAGGGATGCATTTGTATTTGTTCAAGACCATTGAAACATGTGCATAACCAGCTTTCATGTACAGACATGGGGGGTGTACATACATACATAGCATTACCCAGCTTTATTCAGATTGGTTTTGATTAATTCAACACTGTTTCATTTAAAGGCTGAATCCCATTATCCTCCAGTCCAGAAGCTTGTGACTCCAAAGACCGTTCCACTGTCAATGAGTCGTTCACAATATTTTAAACCATCTCTACCATCTGCTACCGAATCAGGCAAGATTCGACAGAGAATAGAGATGAACCATAAGGTATGTATACTTCAAAGCTGCTGACTCTACACCATCTTTAACCACAAGCTCCCTCTTCCCCAATACCATCACACCCAGATCTGATGGGGCACCCCAGTGGCTGCTTTACAGTTTAAACGCTCACACACTTCCTTTTGACAGTATCAGTCTGATAACTGGGATTCCAGTGGATCCCTTTAAAAGTTTTAGCTGGATATAAAGTCAACAATTGATTTCACAATTAATCTAGTTCAACACCGGGGGACGGGACGGACATTTTACTGGTATCTCATTCCAAACACACAGTCTAACACAGAAGCTTCTAGGGCACAATGTTATCTTGAAATTACTCATTTGACTATCAGGAAGCCCTAGAGGAGAAAGTGGGAGAGATGAATAGGTGAAATACTATCCTCAAAACTAAATATTCACAGTAGTCCAAAGAACCCCAGTAGCCTGTTGTTGTTGTTGTTGCTGTTGTTGTTGTTGTTGTTATACTTTATTTTACTTTACTTACAAACTAGAATCCAGTGTTTCAGCTTTGCACTATGCAAGCAGACTCCTGCATCAAGATAAATTCAACTTGCAGAATTAATGGAGCAGAATTAACCTCCAGGATAAAATTTACACCTGGGGTTGAACAGTTCTTAGTAATAGGGTTTGGTTTGTGGGGGGTATACACAGAAATGTTCAGAATTATTTTATGGAAACTGAAAACGTATAAGCCAGTGCTCTTTAAGTGATATAACTACAAAAAATGAAAATTATGATGCAGAGAAAATGCGAGGTTATTTTGAGAACTTGCTGAGGACAGAAAGGGCTTAGGCGTTTTGCAGCTTTACCTTTCCATTTATTTCAGTGTGGTAGATTGGACTCCTGATGGGATTAGGGTTAAATGTATTTTTTTAAAAAAAAAAATGAAAAGGAGGGAGGAGGAAGAAACCTAGAACAAAAGACCCCATAATTGTTGAGTAGTTCATGGAGTATGACATGGGTAAGATTTACTAAAGATGTTGTACAAATATTTCAAGTTGCAAAAACCACATTAGCTTGCTTTTAAGTTGGCAGAAGTTTTTGAAAGGGAAATTCTTTTCACGTTTTCTGCATTTTGTATCTCAGAATGTATCTGAGAAATTAAGTTCATTCTCCTATAGTGAATCATAGGGACTTAATTTCCTATTGAAAATAAATGAACTTGCTTATTTACTGAGGGTTGTATCTAATGGCAGCTTTGCATTAGTGGAAGCTCTTCTGCTTGTGAAAGGCAGGGGAACCTGCCACCCCCCCTTACCAATTGCAGCCCATTGCACCATTACCCATACAGTTCTGGAGGGTCTCCCAACCCTGACCAGAAATTTGGGGGAAACAGGGCTGCACTGGGTAGGAGGGAATTGGTGAAAATCAAGTGTCCTACCTTGCAGAAGTGCTTCCACTACTGCAGAGCCGCTACTGGATCTAGCCCTATCTCTGTGATCCTGCAGGATGTTTTGTGGAGTAGGTAATTGCTGTAGACAGGCATTGTCACATGAACCTTGCTCATAAGAAATACAGCTTGTGGTGGAAGAGATTTATTTGGATAACTTCAGGCAGCAGGGGGCAGTAAAGCAGTACTTCTGCAAAAAGCCATATAAAGCTTAAGTGTACATGAGAAAGGCATTTGCGTAAACAAGGATCAGTTGCTTCCTGTTACATGCTCCAACGTTTAGTCTCTCTTTTTTTTAGGAATAGCGAATCAGAAAAAAAGAATTAAAACCTAAAGTATCTTTTTATCCTTTACAGGGAGTACAAGAGAAAAATCTGGCAGCAGAGCAGAAGATAGAATCACCAGAAAGGTATGTGATGTATAGCCTAAATCTAAAAGACATATTATAATTGCTCTTATGGGTTTTTCATTAGTACCCTGTTCATTTGTCCCTTATGCAAAGGAGACAATTAAATAATAGGCATAATAACAGAGATATGTTTATGTAAAAAGTTTCCAGAGGGGTAGCTGTGTTAGTTTTGTGTTGCGAAAACAGTAAAGAGTCTTGTGGCACCTTGAAGACTACAGTGCTAGTATGGCATGGATTAGAATCCTCTTCATTCGCAATACAATTCTTCAAGTTTATATACACACTAGGGCATGGATTTGAAGGCTCTGAGGTCAGAGGAAAAGGAAATGCAAGAAGGGCAGTCAGTGTTTCAAGTGCCGCAAGACTCTTCTCTGTTTTTACTTAGGAAACAGAAGTTCACATTTAACGCTGTGCCAAACCATGGGTTAATGTGAATGTGCTAGCTGCTGATATCGCATCTGCTTTCTTCCTCCCTGGTCCTTTAAGCTCAGCTCAGCAAGTCAGCTGTAATCCCCCCCCCCCCCGTTTTTTGCTTTCGTTTTCCCTGCTTGCTACCTTTTGCCACTTTGCCATTTTGGGCAGCGTCGCTTATCCCCTCCCCCCAATATATATTGATATATCACTATTATCAGTTTGCATATACGTAATTTGTTGCTGCTTTGTTTGTAGGACCCCGAAAAGCTATATAACATATATTTAATTCTCTTTCAGCAGCGTCACAAACCCCAGGTTCAGTTCCTCTGCAACCAATGGACTTCCTCCTTCAGTAGGAGCTGGTGGCGGCAAAATGAGAAGGGAAAGAGGTGTCCACTATGTATCAAAACCTGCACAAGAGGAGGTAAGATTATTTGTTCAACTACACTGTGTGTGTGTGTGTGTGTGTGTGTGTGTGTGTGAGAGAGAGAGAGAGAGAGAGAGAGAGAGAGAGAGAGAGAGAACAATGTATGCATGAATGAAATTGAAGTACAGTGGTGCCTTGCAAGACGAAAAGAATTCGTTCCGCGAGTCTTTTCGTCTTGCGATGTTTTTCGTCTTGCGAAGCACGGTCCGTCGCAACTGCGCCTCTTCAAGCGGCTTTTAAAAAAAAGCGCAAGACGTTTTCGTCTTGCGAAGCAAGCCCATAGGGAAATTCGTCTAGCGAAGCAACGCAAAAACGGAAAACCCTTTCGTCTAGCGAGTTTTTCGTCTTGCGAGGCATTCGTCTAGCGGGGCACCACTGTACTCGTTTATGGAGTAGTTTGGAGTTTCAAAGCTGTTTATTCACAGCCTGATTGAATGGACAAACTTAGTATTTTAGTCATTGGATGGAATCCAACATAGGGCAAATGTTCAGCAGCCCAAGGATTTTTCTATGTGCAATGGAACACCTTCCTCCTGTGCACCCCTAAAGCTATTCCACGACTTCTCCCAACCTTCTGGAGCAGATTTGTGGAGGATGAGGAGGGGTGAAAGTTCTATTGTGCAAGTGGGAATTCTTGTACTGACAGGACTCGCTAGTAGAATACTGTCCATTAGATTTAGACAGCTTTCCAAGCCTATGCTCTGCTTTGTAGCAGAGTATAGGATTTATATGCAGGGTTAATACTCCAATTTAGGAATGGAAGAGGAGGGGAAATATTCTAATGATAAAGGCACGCTCTGCAAGGTGGCTGGGTGTGGCTGTGTATAGCACTAATCAGCACCAAATTACAGCAGCAGAAAGTTGTAGCTCACTAGGTTTTTATAAATAATAATAATAATTATCATCCATCTGGCCGGGTTTCCCATGTTTTGAGACATAGGTACAATTCATGATATATTGCTTTAGCTATTACTGAGGAAGGCTCTGTCTGCAGGTATAGGAGGGCACACGAGCTATAAAACAGTCAAATCCTGTATCACCCCAAATTTCATTTATTGTGGTGCTTTTATTTACGCTGTATGTACTTTTGGTGTGGTGTTGTTTTTGTTTTTTTTAGTTCTTTAGGATTTCATTGATAAGGTCAACAACAGTTTCATTACTTGTTGGGTTGCTTTCATTTTTTCCTGCCGAAATAAGCTGAGAAGAACTAAAATGTAGGTTTCAGTGGAACTTGGAAAATAATTGCATCATTGTTCCATTCTAGGAAATTGATATGCCAGTGCTACCAGAAATATCTTTGCCCATCAGTACGTCATCTTTGCCAAACTTCAGCTTTGGCCTGCTTGCTAGCAGTACTACTGTCTCATCTACGCCTGTCAGTTCTGCACAATCAGTGGCTAAAAAGGTAAATTGTGCATGAATCAAGGTTTTGCTTGCATATTCTACCTGTTCTCTCCCGTAGATTCACCCAAACTCTTTGTCTATTCACCTGACTTTAATTTTCAGCCATGTGCTATTTGAGAATCCTTTAAAGGACAGCCCCACCCTTCACTGGCCCTTTCTTTGCCCACCCTGAGTGTGTCTGTCTGTCTGGAATGTATCCTTGAACTGTGAGAATGCCGCTTGCCTGGATGGAGAGAGTTGTGCCTCTGGCTTCTGCATGGCTAGGATGTAAGAGTTGCATTGGTTGCTTCACCCACTTTTGTTTCTGGTCCCAGCCCTTCACTGGCGTGCGATCTGTAAAAAAAATTGTCCCAAGGCAGTTCGTGCTTTGGGCTTTGTAGCACCCCTGCGGTAATGGTTCATGATAAGTGATTGTTGATAGTAACATGGTTGCCATATTGGTGATATCAAGGCAAATGTTTTTTCTTTTTCTTTTTAAAAAACTGGCTTTTTATGCTTGTGTCAGCTACTCTGAGCTGCTGCATAGCAAGCTCTTTATGGGGGTGGTCTTGTTCAGTGCAACAGTTTGTCAAAAGTTTACGCAGCAAGCTTTATGGAGATAAGGCTTCAGTTCTCTTTGTAGGTTTTTCCCCTTTGGCAGTTACAAGAGCTAAGAAGTTAGGAGCTCAGAAACAGAATGGGTATTGTCAACAACAGCCATGTCCCCAACATAATCCGAGAAACTGTTGTTTGTTAAGGGTTTCCTACCAGTTCCCGGCAATCTTTGAAAACTGCAGTTCCCAGGATTTATTGGGGGAAGCCATGACCCTTAAAGCAGTGTAAGAAAGAGTGCTTTCAGGGTGTGCTGTGGATGTGGCCCTACTGCTATAAACATTAGCACAATTGCTGTGTCTTATTACAAACTGCTTTTGAAACTCTTCTTAGTCTTCTAAACATCTTGTCATATGTTGTATAGTGTATAGGCACAGAAAAGGACAGCTGCTGTTTGAGAAACGGAATGGATTGCTTTGGATCCATGCCAAAAGTCACCTTCTAATTTGAGCACATTTGTTTTTGCATTATTAACCAGTGACTTATAATTCACTTCATTCAAGCTATTAAAATGCAATTCTTTTAAATAATTAGGTGCAACCAGCCAGTAATGCTAGCAGTCCTGTGTACAGATTTTCATCTCCAATTGTAAAATCGACAGAAGCAGAAGTGCTGCCATCAGTGTCTGTAAGTAAAAAATGTATAAGTAATACTTGTGGCAGAAGAAAGACAGGAATGATAGAGATAAAAATCTGTTTAATACTCACCTTGGAAATTCAATGTTAGGAACCAGAAATCTGCAGTTCACATTTATGAGCCTATGTAAACTAGGCTGTTGTTTTCTTTTGACTTTTAAATTTTATCTCCTGCCAGGCTGGTGCATTCAAATTTAGTGTTCCTGTTGCAAAATCATCTGATCCTTCAAGACCCAAGGATACCGCAGTATTGCCTCAGAGTAATGCAGGTAATTAAGTTGGCATTTAATGCAAACATTTTCTCCAGGTGGGGAATTAAGATTGAATTTTGGTTAGGCTTTTAAAACTTTCCATTCCGTGTGACATCAGAAGCAAATGTATTCCCGGCCTCCATTCTGAGTACAATCCAGTTTAAATAGACCCTTATCCAAGCATATGTGTCTGACTTCCAATGAAATATATCATTTAGCTTCTATGGACAGCAAGAAGTTTGTGCTTCATCCAGTAAGCTACCTTATGGAAATTTTTAAGATGGGTTGTGTGTAGACAGGTGTGTGTTTGTGTGTATGTGTTGGTGGATCCTCATAAGTACACACAGCAGGGTCCGAGCCATGAACCTTGTAAAACTATTATTTTCTTCACACCTGCAGCGGTCAATAGCATCAGCAGTAAGAGAGATCATGAGTATGATGGTCCCTTTAAGCCTGCAAAAGTCCTGAAAGAAGGAAGTGTGCTGGATATTTTAAAGAGTCCTGGTGAGTCGGTTGATGAGGTTTCATTTAGTGTTAAATGATAATTGACAATGAGACCCGTAATCTCAGGGCCTTGGTTTTGAGTCTTGACATTGCAGAGAGTTGGACTAGATAACTCTCAGGGTCACTTCCAACTCTACATTTCTATGATTCTATGATTAATATGGCACTTTAAAGAAAACAGTTGTAGGGATGTTGCACTGTAATAAGCGTTCTATCAGTGCCAGCATTTCTGCTTGCCCAAAGGAATGATTTCCCCTCTCCTTCCTCTGGTGGGGGGGGGGCAGGTTCTCAGAGCCAAATGGGCGGGAGGGGGAGAGGAGGCAGAAAGCCTCATTGCTTTGATGGAAGTAGTTGTATGGGCTTCTGCTAGCAGGATCAGGCAGTTAAATCTGGCCCTCTATATATTTTCTTAATCCAGTCTCATATATAATACCAATAATGCCAGTTTTTGAAAAAAGGAATAGCCACATTGAGAGAGAGTATTGTCTCCAACTTTCAAATATATTGCCAGTTTTCTTTAGGAATAGGGAATTTCAAATCAATTTCCATTGTTACCTACATTTCTCATTGCTAGACTCAAGATAAATCTGGATAACATAAATTTTAGAATGTGGACCTTTCATTGGTTTGGTATGAATTACAAAGGTTTCAAACTCAGTTGTCTGTATAAATTTCTGATTTGTTCAATAACTTGGTTGGAACAGAGACTGCAAGTGCCAACAATATGTATACATATTTGTGTAAGGGTTTCATGTTATATGCAGTGATTTTTACCATACTATGATAGTCATTCTTCTTACCCAGCTATTTCTGTGCCTGCATAACCATTTGCGCAGTATGGTTCATCAATGAATCTTCTGTTTTAAAATCGTTTGCTTGGCTTTCCTGTAAAAGTAGAGTCTTTGTTAGGAACTCAGACTATTTCCTTTTCTCTTTCTTAGGCTTTGCATCTTCAACCACATACTCATCCGCAGCCGCGCCACCTGTTACAGCAAGCACAGTAGTTTATACAAGGCCTGCAATAAGTACTTTCTCCGGAACCGTTTCAGGACTTGGAGATGCTTTGAAACAAGGGTCAGCCCATTGGCAGTGCGATACGTGTCTTGTGCAAAACAAGCTGGCAGATAACAAATGTGTAGCCTGCCAAGCCGCTAAAGTGCCGATGTCAGATGGTACTAAGCAGACTGGTACTCAGTTTAACTCAGCCTTGAAAGCAGCTCATTCTACAAAGGGGACACAGGGCTTTGGAGACAAGTTTAAGGCAGCAGCTGGAACTTGGGACTGTGATACTTGCTTGGTCCAGAACAAACCGGAGGCTACAAAATGTGTGGCATGTGAGACACCAAAACCTGGGACAGGAGTAAAACCAGCCTTTGTGTTTCCTGCAGTCACAGACAATGTAACAACAGTGACTTCCTCTTCTGGCTCTACTGATCTCACGGTCAGTTTTGGATTTGGAGACAAATTCAAGAAGCCAAAAGATGCTTGGGAATGTTCTGTGTGCTTAGTGTCAAATAAGGCAGAGGATAGCAAATGTGTTGCCTGTCAGTCGGACAAACCAGGTGAGTTTGCCATATTTGGTCATTGATTAGGGTGGGACATATCCATCTATAATCCTAAACATCTTTATTATGGCATGGAACTTAGTTTTGAGGAAACAGGCATTGTGCTGTGTGAAGAACCCTATCTTGAAAAGAAAACAATAGAGGGCACCACTGAATATTTACTGGAGTTTTAATATGTAAGAACATATGGGAAGTACAGACTAACATTTCATGCATGGGTTCCGTTTCTGGCCCCTGCGCTCATCAGCAGAGCATGCCCCACCTTCATTTTGGATCCAAAAGGACCTGCGTGTCTGTGCACACCATTTGGATGCGCCTAAAATGGTCACCCTGAGGGACGCGGGTGGCGCTGTGGGTAAAACCTCAGCACCTAGGACTTGCCGATCGTATGGTTGGCGGTTCGAATCCCCGCAGCGGGGTGAGCTCCCGTCGTTCGGTCCCAGCTCCTGCCCACCTAGCAGTTCAAAAGCACCTTTAAAAAGTGCAAGTAGATAAATAGGTACCGCTTTATAGTGGGAAGGTAAATGGCGTTTCCGTGTGCTGCGCTGGTGCCGGCTCGCCAGAGCAGCTTCGTCACACTGGCCACGTGACCCGGAAGTGTCTTCGGACAGCGCCGGCTCCCGGCCTCTAGAGTTGGATGAGCGCACAACCCTAGAGTCTGCCAAGACTGGCCCGTACGGGCAGGGGTACCTTTACCCTTAAAATGGTCACCACCTGTATTTGAGTTATATCCAGTGCTAGTCCCACTTGCAGTAGATCCATTGAAGTTAGGGGGCATGACTAACTTAGGTTAATTAATTTCAGTGGGTGGGATTCACCTAATGCACCCTGTCAGCAGAAGCCCTGCACAACGACCTCAGCTTTCACAACAGGGCCCCTCGCCTCATGTCCATGAAATTGGCTCAGGGGTTGGTGTTTCAGGAGGACCCCCGCCCCCCACCAGGACAGCATGGCGAGGGTAGTTATTCCATTTGGCAAGCTGCAACACTTGCACAAACAGAACATTTGTAATAGTGCATTGCTCAGTTCCACCTACTGGGTCTACACTGAGTAGAACTTAGTTGGATATTACCCCCATATTACCTATTTATAGTTAAAGTTCCTGTTCTCAACCCTTATTTCTGTCCCTATGTGGTATGGTAACCAAGCTAGCATGGTGGTCAGCAGTTATAAATAGGGTCTCAGCCTATTGACACCTTTGGACAATACAGTGGTGCCTCGCAAGATGAAATTAATCCGTTCCGCGAGTCTCTTCGTCTTGCGTTTTTTTCGTCTTGCGAAGCACGGCTACTAGCGGCTATTAGCGGGTTAACGGCTATTAGCGGCTTTAAGAAAAAGGAAACAAACTCGCAAGAACTCGCAAGACGTTTCGTCTTGCGAAGCAAGCCCATAGGGAAATTCGTCTAGCGAAGCAACGCAAAACCGAAAAACCCTTTCGTCTAGCGAGTTTCTCGTCTTGCGAGGCATTCGTCTTGCGGGGCACCACATAATAACAGTAATTTTCTCCCAGTTATTCATGAAATAAATGGAATTTTATAGCTTTCTGAAACTATTTTGCATGTTACCCTGAACAGTTAAAGTTCATGAGGTTGTCACTGGTATATTAATTACTATAGTACTGAATTTAAGAAGATAATTTCCCTTGTCAAAATTACGGTTCTGGTGATTTCAAAATACTCTAGTTGGTTTACAAATATTTTTCCCTTTCATTCTCACCTGAGATCTCTTATGAAGACGTTGAAGAAAATATCACCTATTTCCCTATAAAAATATAGACATAGAAAAGGTCATAAACTGGAATACCTAACAATTAAAAAGTATGGGCAACTTTAATTGTTGCTTCAGATGAAGAATACACAAATAGCACTTGCTAGGACAGAGCAGAAAAAATTGCTAAATTCTAGGAGTATAAATCATTTTAATTTAGATGGTTTAGATTGCTTTAACATAGCAAGTTTTCCTAAGTTTCCCTTCGTCAAAGGGCAATTATTGCAGTTTGGATAATTCAATTTCTAAGTTTCTCTTGCAAGTTTCAAATAGGTATTTTCAGCTTTGTTTTTGGTCTACATGGGCAGAACTGCTAATGGTTTACTTTATGCTATGTTTCATTATCTAGGAAGTTCAGTGCCTGTGGTGAGTAGCAGTGCTTCCTCTTTACCTGCTTTTTCTGGAGGATTTCTAGGCTTAGACAAATTCAAGAAGCCGGAGGGAAGCTGGGACTGCGAAACATGCTTAGTACAAAACAAAGCAGATGCCACAAAGTGTGTTGCTTGTGAGAGTTCAAAACCAGGCAGCAAGACTGAACTCAAAGGTAGGTAAAGAGTATAAATGCTCTCTCAAAAAAATCATGTGTGCGTATTCTGCTCCTTAATTTTCTCCTCCTTTTTAATTTGCCCCTCTACCCACGACTCAGGCTTTCACCTCTAAATAAGGAGAGCCATGCCCAGAAGCAGTTTTCTGCAGTTGTGTCACTTGTTGGATCCAAAACTGCTCGGCTAAGTCAGATAAAAGTACCTGAAAAGTACATCTCAATGTGGATGAGAGATGTATATTCAAATCTATGCTAAGTGCACATTCAATGAAAACAAAGGAGTGAATATAGATCACATCTGCAATGGATACACCTCCAATTTATCCCCATATCCTTTAAACTCTGAAAGGTCCCCTCACCCTATCAAGTTAAGGAACCTTTGGGTCTAATTGCCCCCCCAACCCTTTCTCCTCCAGGCAGCCAAAAGGCATTGTCTGATTTCAGGAATGCAGTGCATCTGACAAAATCACTCAAGGGTTCAAGGCAGGGCCAGAAAGGGGTATGTTGCCTGGGGAAGTCCCAAGGACTAGGTAGAGAGGTCTAGAGAGTAGCATTTGTCCTGGGCCTAAGCTTAGCCGTTCCTTTTTATTAATCAGTTTTTATTGGTTTTCATAAATATATCATACATTATTCAACTTAACCAAGCAATCGTTTTATAAATTCCCTCCTCCCACTTGGCTTCCCTCCATTTCCATTTCCGTTTCTGGTTTGTTAAACCACTTGTTGCATTTTGCTTCTTATATATACTGTAGTAATATACTATCACATTGTTGTCTTTCTTGTTCTCTCTGATTACATTATGTATGTTTATTTAAAACCTGCCAAAGAGTCCATACTTTTACATTGTTTCTGCAGATATGTTACAAAAGGTTCCCATTCTTTTCCAAAGTCACTATTATCTTTTTCACACAGTTTATCTGTCAATTTTGCTAATTCTGCATATCCCATCAACTTTTCATGCTATTGTTCTTTGGATGGTATTTCTCCCATCTTCCAGTTTTGTGCTATTAGAATTCTTGCTGCTGTTGTCGTATATATAAATAGTGTCCTCATTTCTTTCTTCACATCTTGTCCTAAAATACCCAACAGAAAAGCTTCTGGTTTTTTTACAAATGTTACTTTAAACATTTTTTCCCAATTCATTATAAATCATTTCCCAATAATTTTTTACAATCTTACATTCCCACCACATATGGTGAAACATCCCTTCCTTTTCTTTACATCTCCAGAAAATCTTTTGTTCTGTTTTGTACATCTTTGCTAATTTAACTGGGGTGATATACCACCTATACATCATTTTCATGTAATTCTCTTTTATTAAAGTACAATCCGTAAACTTAAGATTTATCTTCCAGAGCCTTGTCCAATCCTCAAATCAGCAATTCCTGAATCAGGAGCACATACCTCCTGTAACTTCACTTTCCCATCTCTGCAGCCCTTTAAATGGCAGTTTCCCCCTCTTACCGGGGGGGGGGGGGAGGAGGAGAGAAACTGGGCTTGGTGCAGTTGAGCGCTTTATGGGGATAGGTCCCAGACTGAATGAAAGCAAGCTCTTCTCAATTTCCTTTTACTGAACCTTCCAATTCCAGGTGATGAGGGCTCATGCCTGCATGCTGCTCTCTGCTGCCAGCAAGTCTTGGCAGCCTGAGAGCGGTGTACATGTTTATTAACCCATTTGTAGCAATTGTGCTGCTGCTGCTCCCCCCCCCGCCCCCCCCCCACTTTCAAAGTAAGATTTTCCTGCATTCCTCAGGGATAGTCCTCTCCTGTCTACACTGGCTCCCTCTCCTCTCCTTTCCCCATCCCTCAGCATTCAGGGCATGCACTTTACAAGCAGGGGGACTGATTTCATTCCAGTGAAATTTGCTAACTTGCTAAATTTGCTTTTAAAAAGGCAAGTGGCCTTTGAAAAAACATACTTTTATAGAATATCCTAGTCTTCAAATAGAATTCATTAAATCTCCCCAGAATGTGGCCATGTGTAGTCACACTTGTCAGGTCACACCCTGTGTATAATTACATTACCTTAATAGAATATTTTTAATTCTTTCAGTAACATTTTACGTACACCTCTATTCACTTTATGTGAATGGTGAGGCCCTCTTCAAATTTACTGAGGAAAATACATTTATCCTCTTTCCAAATTACTCTGTGCTTCTTATTTCCTAACCTGAACTCATCAGTAATCCGTGAGCTAGAATGAGTTATTATAACACCAGTTATGGTGGTGAAGAGAAGTCACAGTATTGGGAAGTGAGAATGATTATTTTTCTAACAAAAAACTTTTTTTACATAAAAATGTTGCTATGATTGATTTACAAAACAATTAAGACTTGACCCTGCAGCATTTCTCTGTATAAAAAAGGTTATGTTGGGTTTGTAACACATTTGGTGTTTTATGTTATTTTCAGGTTTTGGAACTGCTGCTGTTTCTACAGTCCCATCTACTACTTCCTTCAAATTTGGTATTCAGTCATCACCGTCAGAGCTGCCTCAGACGCTGGGAAATGCAGAAAAAAGTTTCAAATTTGGAGAGCAAACAGGATTCAAATTTGGTATTACATCAGAGCTGGGATCATCAACAAACACAATGACTGGAGGATTTAAATTCTCGAAAACAGAAGGGTCCAAACTGGGAAGCTTTCCTTTGGAATCTGAATCGGAGGACAGTGTGAAAGATGGCAAGAGCAATAGTAGTTTCAACTTTGGACTTCCCTCTGGGGCTAAAAGTACGCCTTCTACATCATTTCAGTTTGGAATAGCTAACCTTGGACAGCAAGAGAAGAAAGAAGGACTTAGCAAGCCTGCTGGAGGAGGCTTTACTTTCGGCACAGGTTCCACAGCCTCTGCAGCTGCACCTGAGAGTAAAACTGGAATAAGCGGTTTCAAATTTGGTAATACAGAGGAAAAGGAAACTTCAGTCACTCCCTTCTCCTTTAAGAAAGTGGAGGAGAAAAAAGATGAAAACCCTTCAACAAAAGGTGGCTTTACTTTTGGTAATGTAGAATCCGTGCCCACCCCGCAGCTTGTTTTGGGAAGGACAGATGAAAAACCGGACACTGTTGCCCCTTCCTATCCATCAGTATTTGGAAAGAAAGCAGAAAATGAAGAATCAAAGGCACAACCCATGTTTCCATTTGCGAAGGCAGAGCAAACCAAAGATGACAGCACAGCAAAATCTGGATTTAGTTTCAGCCTAGCAAAACCAGCAGAGAAAGAAACTGAACAACAAGCAAAGCCTGCTTTTATGTTTGGAGCACAAGCAAGCACTGCAGGTAGGTACAAAAATTCCTTATAATTTATCCCATCATGTTGTGAAACGGATTTTTTTTGACAGGTGATTTAAGAAACTGAACTATGAAGAGACCTTGAGATCAATGATAGAGGCTTGTAATATTATCTCTGTTGTTGTCCTTTTGCTTCTGAAATAATCTGTTAATGAACACCACTTTTTGAAAGCCTACAGAAGTGTTTTATTTTGAAATGGGCAGTGTTCTTGGAAAAGGCAAATACCCCCTGGATAGCTTAAGGCCAGGGGTCAGCAAACTTTTTCAGCAGGGGGCCGGTCCACTGTTCCTTAGACCTTGTGGGGGACCGGACTATATTTTGAAAAAAAATAATGAACGAATTCCTATGCCCCACAAATAACCCAGAGATGCATTTTAAATAAAATGACACATTCTACTCATGTAAAAACACACTGATTCCCAGACCGTCCATGGGCTGGATTTAGAAGGTGATTGGGCCGGATCCGGCCCCTGGCCTTAGTTTGCCTACCCATGGCTTAAGGCCTACAGTGGGAAACTAGCCATACAAATAAGGTACGCAGTTCCTGTAGGCCTGTAATCTCTCGATAAAGCTCAGCGCAAGCTCAGGCAACCTGCCTGTAAGCAGGGTGCAAATGTGATGCTTTGTAACAACTCATTTGATCTTCTAAATTGGAGTCTTACAAACATTTTATTTAAGAATTCTGATAGCAAACCTAATTAAGACAAACTGAGTTTATTTTAGAAGAGTTGGTAGTGGGAACTATTATTTACACTTAAATATTTTAAGTGAATATTGTAGATGTTCTTTTGCTATGGAATAGCAGCCATTTCTGATTATAAATCCTTAGGATTGTGCATAGGTCATTTAATTGCCAGCTTTTGGAAACTGCTGTCACCATTAGATTTGGGATGCTGTTCAGTTGAATGACTTATTACCAGGCTGTAGGTCTTTACAGTGGCTGATCATAAAACATTAAACGAAAATGTATTTGTGGGCACTTCAGTTTCCAGGGTGAATATCAAATAAACCATGACAAATTTTGTGGGCTGCCTTAGGGGTCCCAAATAACTAAGAAGAACTCTTCAATCTTTTGAACATATTTGGCACATTTAATGTGCATAACATAGTTGGCTATAAATAACTGTTTTCAATACTTAATGATTTAATTTTCATCAGTTATTTAAATTTTGTCCTTGGCATCAGTATCTCTTATAGCTTTTCTAAATTAATGCTTTAAATGCTTGACTATCAAGTTCACTGATTTGGGGGGGTTTTTACTGGTCAAATAGCCAATACTAAACAACAGCTCTTAAAGAAAGCAATGGTTTCAGAGTAGGAAATTGGAACAGGAATCATACTTTGAAAAAATGAATACATTAATTGAACGAGAATTGTATGTAACAGTCTTTGCACATGGATAATTATGAATGAATTATTTCATAGGAGCTGGGGGGAAATTACAATCAGGGAAATAACCACAGAACATCAGGGTCTTATAATTACTGTTTTATTATTTATTACAAGGGGAGAGAGATAGCATGGAGCAAGAGAACGAAGACACAAAGTTCAGTAACAACTTATGATAGATGCAAGATGGAAAAGGAAGCCAATATTAGAAATTGGACATGGGAATTATATGGTCAAAGCAGTGTGCATAACATCAAATGAACAGAAGAATTGAGAACAGATTTTTAAGATGGAGGAGGAATATAAAACATTACAATGATTGAGTCTGCAAAAAGGGAATGTAAAAGTGTCCCCATTATAGAAAGAGACTAATGATCTTAGAGTTAAGAAGAAAAACTGGATTGAAGACAAGGGAATTATGTGAGAAAATAATCCAAGTAAATGTAAGGAAAGGGAAAAATAATTTCGTGAACGAAGAATTGAGAAAGAACAGGCATGAGGCAAAACCAATGTGTTTGGTTTTAGATGAAATAGGAGCTTAGTGAGAAGACACTTGGTGAGGCATCTAGAACTATTGAGATAAGAGGCAAGATCGTGAGCAGAGAAATGGAGATGTAAGTCAATAGGTTAAAAACAGTTTAAGATAAAGACATGGATAATGGAAGCAAAAGGAAGATTATATAGGACACCTGTAACAGAACATTGTAGATCCTAGGAATCGGTCTCTCTTACTAAAGAGTTTTACTACAGTTTTACTAAATTAAAACAAAATATAAAGGAGAGGGAGAAAAGTAAAGACTGTTGAGGAAAATAATGACATTAGTTTAAAAAAATGCTATTCATGCTTTTTTAAGATCAGACAAAACAATGGAAACAGAAAAAATAGAATATTGGAAGGAGGTGGAGGAGATCCTGGGATTTAAAAATAAGATACTGTACTTCACATTTATGTAGCTGCCACTGACTATTCAACGCATTTTGCATACATAATTAGAAATTTGAGTGTTCCCCTCCAGTAAAAATAATGAAAATGGAATAAGCAAGTCAAAAGCAGTACTAGTAAAGGAAAGAGAGAGAATGCAAGCACCGCCCACTGAATAATTTTGGAAACATTCTGAAGGAGAAAAATAGAATGATATAGGAAATGGGAGAGTTGAAAGGAAGGTTTTTTGGAAGTAATGAGAGTATGTCCAAGAGAACAGTATGTGAAGATGAAGAGAAGATCAACATAGGAGCTAAACACAGAGGAGCTATAGGAGAAGCATAAAGAAGGAATAGAGTGAAGAGTGAAAAGAGGCTGGTTGGAAAAATGTTTACCAACATAGGCCAGGGTTTATTCAAGGTGAAAAGGAGAAGGAATATCAGACCAAGAATACAAATTTGACACCCTCTGCTGTTCTGCCACTGTTGCATTGTCATTTGCATGTGGTTGGTAGAGCAACTGCAAGGTTCAATCAAGGCCTTGCTATTTAGACCACGTTCTGGCACACAAACACATCTATGTCAACCCTGTTTTCATGTCACCTGACATCAGGATATCTTATTGCAAAGTGGGTGGCAATTGATCAACCTGGTGTAGCAGTCCTATGCCTTGGTGCAAGCATAGTGCTGACCCATTTCAGGCAACATTGGTTTAAATTATCTATGGTTTATCAGAAGGAGCATTGTGCCTGCACATCTCATCCTCTTTATGGGGTGTTAAAACAATAATTTCTTGTAACATCTGAACTGAGAAATTGTGACCTCATCTCCCAACTGCAAACCAGGTTTTGAAAATTCAAGTTTGATATTCTGCTTTTTATTTAACTTTATTTAACATTTATTTTTAATTAATTAAATCATACTTTCCTGGTGCAAATATAATGGGCAACTGTTTGTGATTTAGTTTTGGGTTATGGCTCATTAGAGAAGAAACCACGTTGAGCATAGTGCTTGTCCCAAGTTCAGTAAATCATGATTTATTAGACAGCAGTTGTCATACCTGAAATGACTGGCCGTTGTGTCTCATAACTGTGATGCCATTTGTGCAAAACATGGTATAGCTTTCGTAGGATTCTTAGGTGAATTTTCTCATGGACATTTCCACATGCAATTCCTGAAATCCTTTATGGCATCTAAAATCTAGCTTTCTACTTCTCAGCCAGTGAATAGAAGTGGAAGTTGTCCAGTTAAGATCCACAGTTAGTTTTACAACAGTTGAGGAAGGGATAAAAGACAGGATTCAAGATGACGATGAACTGAGCCAAAGCTAACAAAATGAATTTGAAAGATAAATGTAGAGATCTGTGTTTATCTAGACTTCTAGATAGTAAGCCTGAGGTCAGAGACTGCTGTCATTTTGGTAACACTCACCTGATCTGCTATGTACAGTTCTGGGCACCACAGTGCTCTGCATTCTACTGAAATTTGAGTTAGTCCAGAGGAGGGCAACAAAGATGGTGAGGGGCTTGGGAACCAGGTCCTATGAGGAAAGGTTGAAGGAGATGTTTGTGTTTACCTAGGGGAAGATATGGTTAAGAGGTGATATTGATAGCCATCTTCAAATACAGTGGTACCGTGGGTTACAAACACTTCAGGTTACAGTCTCCGCTAACCCGGAAGTAGTACCTCGAGTTAAGAACTTTGCCCCAGAATGAGAACAGAAATCGCACGGTGGCACCAGCAGGAGGCCCCATTAGCTGAAGTGGTATCTCAGGTTAAGAACGGACCTCTGGAACAAATTAAGTTTGTAACCAGAGGTACCACTGTATTTGATATCTGTCACACAGATGATGGAGCAAATTTGTTTTCTGTTACTCCATGGGGTAGACCCTAATCCAACAAAGTGCAAATTACAAAAACCTAAATTTCAGCTAAACATTTCTGACAATATAAGCTGTTTGACAGTGAAACAAACTGCTATTGGACTTTCCTTCATCAGAGATGTTTAAAAAGAGGCTGGGTGGTTACCTATCAGAGATGTCATAGTAGTGGGTTTCCTGCACTGGATCTTTGATATACAAGCCAACACAGATTCTGTGATCTAGCTTTACTCTGCATCTTCATTTCTTTCTAAAAATAATGTTAATCCCTTTCACTTTCAGATCCAGGATCAGCAAAGTCTACATTTGGCTTCCTGAGCTCTAGTTCCTCCAACACTGCTGTGCAAAGTGTTGCTGCTGCTGGTGGTGCTGGTGGCGGCGGCGGCAGTGGCGTGTTCAGCAGCACCACCTCTTCCTCAAATCCTGCCCCACCAAGCTTTTTGTTTGGACAGGCCAGCAACACTGTGAGCAGCTCTGCTTTTGGTAATCCCTCTGACTCCAGTACAACCCAGTCCTTTGGGTTCTCCCAAGAGAGCAAGCCACCAACAACCACTTCCAATACAAGTGCTCCTGCTCCATTTCTTTTCGGTACAGCAGCCACCACTAACAGTGCAGCCAACACTGGCTTCAGTTTTGCAGCAGCCACCACAACAGCAGGTCCTGCAGGTATGCTCAGAACTTGAAGAGATTTGGTTTGTGGCTGTCTATTGAGGGATTTGTTTTCCAGAAACTTGGCTGTAGAACAACATACAGAGGGCTTTGAAAAAGGTTGACTTGGCAAACTTATCAGTGCTATGACAGTTACGTTCCATAACAAATTCAACTGGTTCAAATTGAATGATACTTATATAATGTTCTTCCTAAGTGGGGGGGGGGGGGGGAGAGAGAGAGAGAGACCAGCTTTTCTAAAGCTACCCAGTGTGGTGTTGGCTGAGCTGACATTGAACAGGGATTGCACAGTTCATAATCGTAACTGGCAGTGCTACACCAGCTACATACATTCCATTGATGGGCTCTGTGCGCCAAATACTGCTGTAATGTTTTACTGTAGCAATGTGAATGTTCAAAACAACGCTTTCCTCTGCACTCACTGGAAGTCTTCTTCCTACTGCTACTTTGCCTTCAGCCAGCTGTCTCTTGATGCCTTCTGTTTTCCCTTTGTCAATGTGCCTACCTTCCCTTCAATTGTTTCCTGTTGCAAAAATGGAGTGCAGTGTTACAGTGGCAACATGTATGTGCATTAGTTTTAGGCACTTGATGTTCAGTAGAGGACTGCTTTCATCCCTAGCAGTGGACTGACCTGGTGATAAGGTTCATATGTACCCATTTTTAACTGGGTAGGAGTTTTCTCTGAGGCATGGTCACATGCACTTTTGTAGGGACCCTCTCAGTTAACATACAGGAATTAGCAATGCAAATCCACTTGTAGTCAGAGATAAAAGAGCAGGTAGAGTTACTGAACATTTCAGACAGTTTAACATTAAAGATCAGCTGAAATAAACTGTTAAATAAGCAAAAGCCTATATACCCCAGGGTAGAATCTAAATAGTTAAATTCTTAACCATCGAGAGCAGTTCTCAAGTTTATTCTGCTCACTTGTTTTTCTAGGTTCATCCTCTTCATTTGTGTTTGGTTCTGGGTCTTCAGCTCCTCCAACTGGTCCTGCATTTGGTGCCAGCCAAACACCAACATTTGGTCAAAGTCAAGGCTCCAGCCAGCCCCCTGCTCCAACCTTTGGATCACTCTCCTCCTCATTATTTTCTACTGGTGCTCAGCCTGCGCCTCCAGCTTTTGGCTCTGTGTCAAGCAGTACACAGCCTCCTGTCTTTGGACAACAAGCTACCCAACCACCTAGTTTTGGCTCTAGTACAGCTCCTAATTCTGGTAAGTAAAACCTCTAGAGGTCTTGGTTGTAGGCTGGTGGTGTTGCTAAGGCAGAGCTATGTTTAAGTGGTTCCATCCTAATTTTTCAATCTTCTTTGCATGCTAACCTGTGCTAGCATCATGAGTGCCACTTTAAAATACTTCTTGAATCAAATTCTGTTTGCAAATTAACTATTGATTTGAAAAGTTGAGTAGTATTGATGTAATACTAGAAACAGAAAATGATCTAGATATGCTTCAAGTGGTATGTGCTTACCTCCATATAGTGTGCATGCAAGGTCAAGTCAAAACATCTGTAGACGGAGCACAAGTGATTTCTTGGTTTGAGAATCCCTTATACACACACATTCTTTGTGCAAATGGCATAGAATTTATAAATGATAAGTTCCTCTTAACTCTGTGCTCAGAATTTTTTGTTTTGTATTGATAAAATTACAGCTCAGTGGGATACTGAACATAGGAGTGTAAAATGTTTACGTGGAGACAGATAAACGTCATTGTCAAAACACACAATGTATTTTGAAAGATCTAGTTCAGGGGTCAGCAACCTTTTTCAGCTGTGGGATGGTCCACCGTCCCTCAGACCATGTGGTGGGCCGGACTATATTTTGATGAAAAACAACGAATTCCTATGCCCCACAAATAACAAAAAACTACATTAGCTGTGCCAATGGATTTGGACATGGCGAAATGGATTTTTTTCTTTTTTGTATTAGAAACTGCTTTTGAAGGTTGCATTGGTTTCAGAAGAGTTTTGCCATGTAGCATCGGAAGGTCTTGTTAAATAAATGTGTGTGCTCTTGAACATGCAATTTTATTTTATTTTTAGATCTAGCTCTGTGGAATCCAGAATATCTTATTGGTGCACTCCAACAATGCAGTAATTGCTTTGTGAACTACTATACTTGCATTCTCCTCCTTTGTAATCACCTATTTAGTGCTTCTTAAGAAATTAAAGTTCCCCATAGACAAATAATTGCGAAACAATGCTTTTCATCCAAGAGGCTAAGTCTCTGTTATCTCGCTCTCTTAGGCCCGGTGTTCCAGTTTGGAAGTAGTACTAATTTCAACTTTACAGGCAACAGCCCAGGAGTATTTACCTTTGGTGCAGCTTCTGGTGCTCCAGCACAGCCTGCAGGTGGCTCTTCGGGATTTCCATTCACCCAGCCTTCATCATTTAACCCAGGGTAAGAAGGGCTTAAGACTTGGCATGATAGTGTGGCGGGGTCTATATATATTGAAGGTGCAATCTCCTAGTGCTTCCATGCACATGTTGTAATGTAAGGGAATCATTTTCAGGTACATCTATGGGAATTCCACACTATTGAATAGCAGTGCTGGGGTGGGGGGCAGGATGAACTTGCATTAATTGAATCTACAAATTTGGTGTAAATTTAAATATCAATCTAGCTGTGGCTATTGGAAATGAATATTTAAAGCTGATGGCATTAAGCCTTTCAGATCAATTATACGCCTGCAGCTATCCTTGAAACAAAAGTTTAGATTACAACTCCTTAACTGAGTGACATAATCTCTAAAAAAATGATGTATTTAGTAAATGATCTATGGGATACTCACTCAAGTGCCTGGTTTTTTTACAGTGGATTTAAAATTTTTGTTCCACAATATTAGAAGCTTTAATACATACGACTTATCACTTTTAAGTTCCTCATGTTTAATTCTTTTCCTCCCTAAAGCAGGAATAATGGGAAAAATATATTCTCCACATCTGGATCTTCACAGCCTGTTCGGAAGATAAAGACAGCTGTTAGACGTAGAAAATAAAATATTAATGATTGTTACAGACAGCAGTTTTCTTACCCACAGCTGGTTGCCCTGCATTGTTCAATTACTGAATTGTACCTCATGCTGGGTTTAGCTGAAGCCAGGTCTGCCTAAACTCTGCTCGCTTTCCCCCCTCCCCATTTAGGTTTTTTTAATAATTAAGAGTTGGTGGCAGGGAGGATCTTAAGCAAAACTATTTTAGAATCCAAGAGTTTTCACTGACTTGGCATGGTCTGGCTATAGATATAAATATAGCCTGCACAGCGAATGGCTTCGTATAATACCTCTGTTTGCACCACTTTGTGCGCTCATCTGCGTTTACTGACACCTCGAAATTGTAATTATATCAGAGGGGAGTCTGTATAGAGTAGAGAATGTGGATAATGAGTGGTTTCTATGCGGAGTTTGTGCTGATGTATGTGTGAAGTGAGCGAGTTGCGTGTATTGTGCACTAAAATTTTCTGATAGAGGAAGAATGATTAAAGAATGGTCCATGCTAAGGACTAGTTAGATCAGTAGTACTTCATTCAATAATTAGATGCTCTTTCTATTTTCATTCTTACTCCTTATCACCTGTCTCGCTTTTTCAATATTTTATTATGAAACAAATGTGTAAATACAATTCAGTTTCTCAATGTACTTTGACATAACAGATCTGTGAACTTGAAATTTTAATTTTGTGTGTTACAGCAAATTTTTGTTTAGTATTGTCTCAGATTTTATTATGTAAATCTCATTATTCAAAGTTGCCTAAATCCATTAAAGACCTTTAAAATTGGGAATTCTTAAAGTGAGTTTATTGGCTTTTCTGATCCATTTTTGTTTGGACCAAAAACCAGTATTGTACAAAGTGTTAAGTATATATTTTTATATTTACGGAAATGGACTCTGGTGACTTTGGATAATAAGGAAAAGTTTAATATTAAAGCCATGTTTATTACAGTATAATTAACATGTTAAACCATGGGATAAATGCCATCAATAAAAATTATGGAAATATGTTTGTGGTGAATTTTAATATAAGCACGTGGTCTTACAAGAATCTACAAATTCTCTGTTAGTAGGATATACGTCTTATATTTACAGTGAACAAATGCTGATCAGTGTAAATTAAATGCATCTGTTATTGTGCTAATAACAGGGTGCCTGAACTTCAAAACCCAGAGGGCTAAACCCAGTTGTCTGGAGCATTTGAATACACTTTACCTTGCAGCCATACGTAATAAACCAGGGACAATAATGTCTTTATTAAAATAGTTACTGCCTAGTTACTGCCAAGTAACTGGCAGCAAGTGAAAGATAAACGATCACAGGTACCTTGATTAACAGTCTCAGCTTGGTTTATAAGAGGTTCTTCTTCTTTGCGGTCTGCAGTCCCATATGCAGGTCCTCATCTTCACAGAACCCTTCAAGAGTTCCAGTCAGGAGGTTTGTGCTCATTTCTCCCCTTTCCTGCTATCTTAAGGCTAGTAGGTCTTTAGGTTTATATACATGCCTCAAAAAAAAACTGGATAAGGACCTTTCAACTATGTTTTTCCAACAGCTTGCATTATCACCATCTAGCAAACCATTCTCCATTGTTTTCTCTTGCCCTAATCCTCTGCTGCAGAGGCCAAAGTCCTCAAGACACACAAAGAACATTTTGTCCCACGTATTTTGCTTTTATCCTAGCAGTCCTCAGGGATGGGTTTCTAGCATATTTGATAGCCTAAAGAAAAATAACATAAGTGGCTGAACACATTTACTCCTTTTTCGAAAGGGATGTGGGAGGCAAGAAGTCAAGGAGCAGTTGCCAGTTGTGGGCATTTTACTTTGTGATGTAGAACCTGCTTTTGCAATATGCACAACTCCATGTCTGGCTGGCTTTTTTGTATATGCTTGGGGGCAGGTAAAAAAAAACTCGTAACCTTTCCATTCTGCTGTTCCTGAGACCTTTTGAAGCATGGTGGCTCAAGAGTAATGCAACTAAACTATTAGTTGATGAGCCAAAGGTCTAGAAACAAAGATGAATTTATGAAGCACCTTTTAAAATAACATATTACCATAACAAATTTATCAGCCCCAGCAGCCAGGAATTAGCAGCTTTCACTGAAAAATGTGGGTTTTAAAGCCTAAAATATGTAATACTCAACTATGAGCAACAAAGCAACAACTTGATAAATGCAACATAAAGACACATACCCAAAGTATAAAAAAGCAATCATGTATGCAGTTTAAATGCTGGCTTAATTAATCTTTATAATATCTAATAACACAAGTACTGCAGTATTCATTACTAAAATAGTTGATCAAAGCAGTTTGTGTCCTTTGTGCTCTACAACTGATAATACCGCTGCTGCTACGACTACTGTGTCTCTCTCAGCTTAACTAAAAGTGTAGAAATGTACCCTTCAATTGATGGAACTGTGTGCAAAAAACACCTTACAAGTTAAATGCAACACAGAAGGGTAGTGCAAACATAGTCAAAATCCACAATCCTTGAACTGGTGACAACCTTTTTCACATCCAGATGGACTGACTTCCACTAGTCAGAGCTCCACTCCATGATTTTCCACATGGTTCACTGTTCTGGGCCTGACTACTCTGCAGGTAGTCAATTCTGCTATCCCTTGCTGTTGGAAGTAACTGAATGATCTTATCACACCAGAAGCAGAGATGCTATCCCCAATTGATATCAGCTTTAATTAAACTAGGATAAACTAGTAGCACATAATTCAGCAATGCTGTGTGGAGCTACCTCTTACTACTCGATTCATAGAGCTTATTTGATTTGTCAGCCCAGCTGTTCTCTCAGAGGGACTGAATTAGTGCTAAGTTATAATTAATGAAGACAGGCACCTAAAGCTAAACCAAACCATGAATAAACCCTGGTTACATCTTGTCTGAATGACAAGATGTATTAGCATTAGCAGGGTGTGGGAGAAGCAGAGAAGTGCAGTGGCCAAGATCTCTTCAAGAAACCCATGCTAAACTAGTTCAGCTTAGCATTGCCTGCCAATTGGCTCATAGGTTCTTTAGTTCTAAGGAATAGGATATTTGCCATAAGACAAGTGGGTGTGGTAAATCTCCCAATCCATCAGTGCTCTCCTGTAAGAAGGCCTTCCTCAACATGCATTTATGTTCAGTGCTGCAAACCGTAGCAGCAAGACTACTTGCAGATTTTTCAGCCCTAAAATTAATTCATTCAGAAAGATGGAAAGAGACGAGTTAAGGAAGCAGCCTTGGCACAAACTTTTAATCCTTCCAGAAATGTATTTTAGGCGAAATGTTAAGTACTTACTCCTGTATGATCTCCCCTCCAAGAGGCTCTCGCACAGTCATCTTTATTTGAACACAGGACTTCTCAAAATTCCTGTGAGGCGAGAAATAATATTTCTTTGCTGCTCCCTATTGAACAGCAGCCCTTCCCTCTTAACTGTTTGTCTAATTAGAAGAATATTTCTGATACTCTGTTACATTTGGAAAGTCACCACTGTAGCCATATGATCTGTCAAGTTTGAGATCCCTGCTTATGTACATGGACAAGAATCTGAATCTCACGACACCATTCCAGTTCCAAAACTAAACCAATGGCTCAGTTGTGAACTTCCTTAAACTGAGATACTGCAATAACTTGAAAACACCAGTGTATGTTATAATAGTTACATTTTTAAAAGACGTGTTGTTTTTTAAAAAAATCAGCAATATCCCATTACAATAAGTTAGTTCCTTATCAAGTGACCAGAAACTAATAGAAACATTGTGTTCTGGTTACATAGTATTTGATCTTAAGGGAACAGAAGATTAAGGGAGAATGGTAATACTTTTTAAAGTTTGCCAAGCCATAAAAACTTGATACCAATGTGCTATTCAGCTAATATTCTATTTGTAAAAATAAATCATGCAAAATATGCTTTGTTCAATAAGGATAATTTAAATTATCTAGGCACACAACCAGATAAAGTGAAAGTGCACCTATTTATATTTGCTTTTTCAAAGATCACACAGATTCTCTATTGCTTTAGCAATAGTGTTACTGGCTATTTTTAAAAAAATTATTTTGTTATAAAATGGTGCAAAAGGCTATGCATAAACTTCCTTTTGCTCGTATCTCAAACATACTGTGGTTCTCATTAAACAAATCTGAAGTTTGTTTTTCTCCTTTTTGCACTAGTTTAAGTTTTCTGTGCTCTTACAAAGGGGGAGGGGGACGAGAGAGAAATCAAACTTTTCCTTATCCTAAGCAGTGATTAACATGTAATTTGCATCAATTCCCTATAGTAATACTGTCAGAACTCCAATATATACCAGTTTACCAATACCAGAATTATCTGTCTTCCATGATATAGCACATATTCAGTTACTGGATTTGTGTTCAAGATCTCTTCATCATGCAAGACACACAAGATGTTTAAAAGAAAACTTTTGAGTATTAAAATACAATGTTTGCATGAGAAATTCATGATAAGGCTTTATAAAGTGGCAACTCAAGTCTGCCACCATAGCATTATATAACTTCTAGCAATTTGCCGCAAACACTATAATCCCTTTGGTTATCTCCTGTAATAGTTTTGAGTGTTCATGAAAAATAAGTCTCTCTTTTACTGTAGAACTAGCATTTCTCATACACTAGAAGACACTCTGACCATAGGCTGCCAATAGCTTTTGAAGATAACATTCTCTTGATCAGTTCAAATACTCTCAAATTATATCAATGCCATTTTCTCCAATGTTTATGGCACTGCTGGAATTTTAAAAAAAGTTCAGTGTCATCATTGGCACTGTTCTGGAGTGACAGATTCAGAAATCCACCAGATGTCATCAGCACATTTGAACAGTAGAATCCTGGCTTCCTTGTGTATCATCTGACACCGTTTCGTTTTACCACAATTGTTCCTGCTACAATATCATAGGCTGTTCGGTTATGCTGAAAAAACAGCAGGGTAATGAATGCAGGAAAAAAGGAAGCAATAGAAAAATTCTTGATCAAAGCTCGTATTGTAGATCTGGAAAGAAAAGAGATTATATGTCATCTCTGCAGTTCTGTAAACGAGTTATTTTGACGAGTTATACAACTGCTAAAAAAAACACAAAAACACAAAAACCAACCCCCCTCTCAGAATAATTTCCATTTCTGAGAACCAATACACATCAGCTTTCATTAAGACAAATTTTCTATTGTTACTTTCAGAATCAAGGATATTAGTCCTAGTTTGAAGAATCCACTCTTAACAAAGCCACACCAAAGCCATGTTCCCCCTTCACAGCTGGTGTACTGCTGCACACCTTGTATTTTGTGTTTTACTAACACACTTCTTCCATTCATTAAATATTCAAACACCGTTTCTCCAGGAAAAGCAACCAGAGATCATTAGTAAAGGATTCAATATTATAATGCCTTTATACAAAGACAAGCATTGTCGCACCATAGAATACCCTGTATGGTTCTGATTGTTATACCTCATAAGGATAAATATCAGAACAGTAATTCAGGGAGTTATAAATAACCAAGCTTTCTTCCTCATAAATTGTTAGATGACAATGAAGGGAACAATCCTACACACAAGAAGCTGGCATAAAGAAAGCCAGTGTAAGTAAAGCTGATGCAAAGTTACACTGGATTCAAACCCTGTTCAGCCGCAGGGATACTGCTGTTCTGCCAAAGCCTGGTAAATGTCTTTATAGTGCTTGTTTTCAATCCCAGCTGTCACTATTGTTGGCTTATTTTGTTAAAAAAATCTTACTGTATAAAGTTTAATTAGGCTGTAAGCCACCTTGAAATTGAAGTGGAGGTGGGCAAAAGACCTTATCGCAAGGCTCTATTCAATGAAGGAAAAAATAACTATTTATTCAATGTAACTAGAAAAAACTGATGAACCACTACTTGTACCAACATAATAGTGATACAAAAAAAGTTAACTTACGTTGTCATGCTCACATTAGAAGATGGAATCACTAACACGCGACTTGGTGCAATAAGTACAGATGTGTCGCATGTCACAACTCGAAGCCCAAGCAGAAATTTCCCTGGGGTTGCTCCACCTGCTCCCCAAATGCAAATAATCTGAAAATAAATGCCATTTCAAATTTTGTCGCCAGGAAACAATATTTTACCTTGCACAACCTTCCAAATGCAAATACATTAAAAATGAAGCTAACTTGATGAAACCAGAAGAACTTCAAAACATGTTTTGTAATTGGGGATATAACTGGAGAGGGAGGGATAACCTGCTCCCTGTCATGGGCAACTCATAACCCTAGAGACTATGTAGAGAGTGGCTTCTGCTTCTTGGTCACACTAGAATGTAACATAAAATAGGAATTCATTTTGTATATCGGTGACTTTTCCAAAAGTTCTCATTATCTGTGTCAGTTTAAGCTCACTAAGGATTAAGACATATGTTCTCACTATTCACTACTGAACGTGTAGTTAAGGCTTAGATACCTCATAGAAGCAGACTAGCAATCTGTAGACAAGGGCCACTATCATCATTTTCTGTAAATCTTCCATGGAAGTGTCTTCATCTATTTCCTCTATGATGTAATGCATGGCAAACTTGGATATATCCCTGCACCAAAAAAAAAAAAAAAATCATTTTAGTAATCAATAACACTAACATACAATATCGCACTACAGTATAGATGCTTCTATTCAATCGCCACTTTCCTGTCAAATGTTTTCACCTGATGGGAATTTTAAGTGCATAGAATTGAGTAGTGACTAAGGAATCAGAATTAAGTTGCATGGGTGTAGCCAAGGGGGGCAGCTGCCCCTCCATCAAGAAAAATCCATAAAAAATACTTAAATAACTGAGGTTCTGCTCCCCCACAACAAAAATCCTGGCTATACCCATGACAAATTGTGTCTATATTTCAGCCAGTTCCAACTGTATTTAGATTACACAAGCTGGATGCTACTCGCTCTTGGCAACAGTTTCAATTCATGCAGAAAATATGCTTATTTCGCATCTAAAAGCACAATTCCACATCTACAAAAGCGTGAGAGCTAGTATATGGTAGGAAGTCCCCAGGACTAATCTTGCCTATGTCATGAACTTCACAGTGTAACCTTAGGCAAGCCAAACTCTCAGTCTCAAAATTCATGGATAAAAATACTCTATCTTCTCCTCCAAACTTCCTCCAACACGGGGAAGTTGTACAGTCTAAAATATGGTAGTGTATGTGAACTGTTACAAATACTTCAAAGTGTACAAAAATGCTGGATTATGTTAATTATTTTGAGGTAAGCAAACCCCATCTGAAAAACCTAAATATTTTATATCGACCAATGCCAACTTATCAACTTTTATCAAGCTATACAATTATTTTTTAAATGCCACGTTAAAAAACATTAGGTGAGATGCAAACAAGTATTCTATAATTTTTAAAAAGATGAACATAATTTTCCAATATACTTCTCTATAAGGAAACAATATTCATTAAGTCAAAAGTCACCTACACCCAAGGACTATAGCACTCATTTTGCAAGTGCTGTATTTACTAAATCTTGAAGTATGACTTAAGTTTTGCTGCAACTCCAAAGCTTGAGAAATAGGGTACAGCTAAATTTAAGCTTATACAAAGTATTATTATCATATTAGTTTGTTGTTTAATAAAGAAACATTTTTTTGGCTCAAAGCAACTAACATTTTTTTAAACCACAGCACCAAATTAAAATGTATCAAAATATTTGAAAAAACTCATTCATGAGTGTTCCTACATGGAAAAATAGTTCTACAGCTAGAAATCTAGTATGGCAGGGAGGAAACTTGGCTAGATCCTTTAACATATATGTTTTCTATGTTCAGGGATTTATTTTGGTATGAAGAACATTCAGTCATTCAGCCTCCACCTGCAATTTGAAATGGACTAGTTCTGTTATATGTTTTTCTAATTCAATGAAAAGAAGAGCACAGTTAAGAAGAGGAGAAATTATAACATTTTCTATATTATGTATTATAAAACTTACTTTATTCCACTGAGGTGCATAATACTCAAAACTATGGTTGCTTTAATAAAGAAAAGAATGAAGAAGTCCACCATCTCTGCTATAAACCTGTGAGCCAACGATGGGATAATATATTCACGACCTGTTTTTTAAAAACAAGAGTATTCAATAGTATAGTATTAATACAAAATAAACAGCTTGAAAAAAGGTGCAATGTGCAGATAGGCTTATTATATTTCACTTTACATAAAAGGTAAAGGTAAAGGACCCCTGACAGTTAAGTCTAGTCGCGAACGACTCTGGGGTTGTGGCGCTTATCACGCTTTACTGGCCGAGGGAGCCGACGTTTGTCCAGAGACAGTTTTTCTGGGTCATGTGGCCAGCATGACTAAGCTGCTTCTGGCGAACCAGAGCAGCACATGGAAACGACGTTTACCTTCCCGCTGGAGCGGTACCTATTTATCTACTTGCACTTTGATGTGCTTTCGAACTGCTAGGTTGGCAGGAGCTGGGACCGAGCAACGGGGGCTCACCCCATTGCAGGGATTCGAACCGCTGACCTTCCGATTGGCAAGCCCTAGGCTCTGTGGTTTAGACCACAGCGCCACCCACGTCCCTTCACTTTACATAACCAATTGCAAATGATGCAATATTATAGTTGTATGTATAATGCACGAAAACACATAGACACAACTGGAAACCACACCAGCTTAATGGAAATTTACCACCATATGATCATTACTATGTGAACCAATGTTCTCAAGTGAAAACAAAGTGCTGAGAAGCAACAAAAAAGACTGCCTGATAGTCTTCTCCCATGCCATGCTATCCTGGCACGAGGTCTGCTGCAATAATACTTGAGCTATTCACAGAGAACTGAGGCCTTGCCATGAACCATCTAGCGTTGGGATGGAGGGAAAGTAGCTTTGGATCTATTCGTAGATATCTGGCTGATTTGTAGGGATCAAGGGATTCGAATTACATGTGTGGAAACTAATGTGCTAATAAAGAAATTGTGTTTAGTTTAATTGACAATTACAGTGTTAAATGGTTATTTTAAAAATGATCTTTCTATTTATATTCAATTCTATTTCTTCTCTTAATGAACTTTACTATTTCTACTATTTACATATTTTAAAATGAGATGTAATTGTATGCTGATCTAATCAATACACTTTATATACTTTTTCCAAGTTAAGTTAATGAGAATTAGTTAATGTAATCTAATTCTCAACAGAAAGTAAATCTGCAATCAAAAATAATTCTCTGCCATGGCTGGTCTTGTACTAATCACTTATCTCTCATACTGAAGTTTTTCTCACCTGTAAGATACACTTATTAAATGGTTGCTTTTAACGAGGTCTTACTGCAGCTTTGCTAGCTAGTTTGAAAGCTGTATGATCAATCCTTATGCCACTATTTTGCAACTAGTCCTGATGCTTCCTTGTGCTTTAAAAGGGAGGCAGTAAGGAAGAACATACATTTTACACTTGATTTGGAAAGCACCCTTTTTCCTACTCTAAATTTCATATTTCCCTTTTGAAAATACACATGAGAATCAATGCTTGAAAATGGAATTTCAAGATTTGGGCTTCTGCATTTATTTTTAGGGAACGACTTGACATTCTGCATTAGATGCACTTGGTGTTTCTGCAGAAATGACAAATATTTCAATGCAATGGTATCATACCACAAACTGCACTTCTGAGTGACATTGTAGGTTTTCCAGAGGCATCTCACTAACAATTGTAGGAAACCGGCTGCTGGCCAAGAAATAGCTTAATTACCTCTAGGAAGGCTCTTATGCACTTATCTAAAGGGCCCCACCCAAGCCCTTCCATACTTATCTTTACCAAAAGTTTCTAGAAGGGTAGACATGTTGAATTCCAACCTATACCTATTTCCTGAAAGCAAGCCCCACTCATCTCAATGGAACTTAGAATGCAGCAAAATCAACAAAGACTCGTACAGCCCCTTAAAAACACGAACAAATTTATTAGGCTTTTTATCAGGCTCAGCTGGTCTGAGGCCAGGGTGGAGGTCCTGTTAGAATAAAGTTGTAAACTCAAACAAAAAATCAGCCAGTCTGGTTACATAAGATAGCAGGGCCTCTTGGCCGACTTACGGTAGCTCTCCAAGGGCCACGACAAGTGTACCCAGCTGCTCACGCCTATAGACAGGCTTGCTTTCATTCCAAGCTCCCCCTCTACTCTGTCCTCAGTGAACTGCTCAGCAGAGTTTTTATGAGTAGTAAAATAATTGGTGAGGCACAGCCTTGGAGAAAAAATGGCCAACCACTTGAAAATTGACCATTCTCGCATCGAAAGTCAATGTCTGCTCCAAACTTGATACCACAGTTGATTAGGCCTTTAGAGGTACTTAGAGCATTGCCATTTTTTTCAGTTATTGTTGCCTGAGGATACAGCAGAACATTAGATGTCAGGCTCACCACATGCTCTCTTGACCCTTGCCCATTTTGACTTTTAAGATCTAGCAAGGAGGAACTTGATTAGGTGGATCAAGGGAATGGATTATGTCTCACTTAGAAGTCGTAGTGCATTCCTTCCTGAACCATCCAGTCACATATCCCATTCCTGGGCAAGATAGCAGAGTGTGACAGCTCGCCAACGACAAACATTCCAGGATAAAATTAATTATTCAACCTAATTTCAGTTTGCCTTCAGATCTGGGTATGGCACTGAAACAATCTCGGTCATCCTTAAAGGACTGCTCCCATACAGTAGTATTGGGGGACATCTACACAGCTTCATGGCATTCATATTGTCCCCCATTCACTTTAATGGAAACCAGCAGCCATGTGTGGACCAAGACAGCCTGGTGGCAATGACCAGCAACACACACTCTACCATCTCTCAGTTGAATTACTGCAACACACTCTACATAGAGCTGCCTTTTAGTATAGTTCAGAAGATGCAGTTAGTGAAGAATTCCACTGCCATGTTTTTACATGGGGTAGCAAGAAGAACTCTGCACAAGGCCCAGTTCAAGAGTATGGACATATAACGCCCTGTACAGTCTGGGGCACTAGTACTTTTATTTTTTTATTTATTAAATATTTTCTTGATTTACAAAGGTCTGTGCAATGTCTCTCTCTCGTATCCCCCATGTAATATTTTTTACAAATCAGTTTCATTTGTTAAGACATCAGGAAGAAAAGGGGGAAAGAGGTGGAGGGGGGAAAAGATGGGTGGGGATGTTTCTATTTTACTTAATATATGTAGGGTTTGGTGTCTGGCACTAGTACTTTTAGAACACCTCCCCAGATGCTGCTGCCCAGGACTGACCTGCTGGGGGCCTGAAGGGCCTGAAGGGCCCTGCCCTGCCTCTCTCCACCTGGTTTGGGGCGGGGCCTGACAGGCTCCATAAAGGCCTGCTGCTGCTCGACAGAGAGGGCTCCTTTTTAAATTTGTTTTTATTTTTTATCTATGTCATTTTAAATTGTAATTGATATTAATGTTGTATTTTTTAGTTTTAGATTTTATTTATGTGGAAATTGTTTTCCATTTGGTTGTGTACCTTTTGATGTGTTTTATTTATTGTTTATGATTTTTGTTATGTTATGTTGGTAATTATGTAAATCTTCTCATGCTGTAAGCTGCCTTGAGCATTGTTTTAACTATGGAAATGCGGCATAGAAATAAAATGGTGGTGGTGGTGGTGATAATATCCAACCTATGCTTGGGAGAACTTGTCCATGATGCCACTGGTAGGCAAAGACCAAGGAGTAGGGGCATAAGGCAGGGACTTCTCGGTGGTGCCCACCCCCAACATTATGGCATTTCCTCCTGACTGAGATTCAGTTGTCCCTGTCCCTCCACATTGCCAACAACCAGGTGTAAAGTTAAAACACTTTGCCACCCTGGGTTGCCACCCGGAGGTGAGGGGTAGGTATTTAATGAATAAAACAGGTGTCAACCTAGCAGTTCGAAAGCACATCAAAGTGCAAGTAGATAAATAGGTACTGCTCCAGCGGGAAGGTAAACGGCGTTTCTGTGCGCTGCTCTGGTTCGCCAGAAGCGGCTTTGTCATGCTGGCCACATGACCCGGAAGCTGTACGCCGGCTCCCTCGGCCAATAAAGCAAGATGAGCGCCACAACCCCAGAGTCGGGCACAACTGGACCTAATGGTCAGGGGTCCCTTTACCTTTACCTATTTTAACAGAGTTTATTGCCTTCTACATTACATTCCAAACACTATTATCGTTCTGTTTTATTTATTTTAAATTATGGTTTTGTGAAATCTGTGCAGTGGTACCTCGGGTTACATACGCTTCAGGTTACAGACTCCGCTAACCCAGAAATACTACCTGGGGTTAAGAACTTTGCCCCAGGATGAGAACAGAAACCGCGCGGTGGCAGCAGCAGGAGGCCCCATTAGCTAAAGTGGTGCTTCAGGTTAAGAACAGTTTCAGGTTAAGAACGGACCTCTGGAACGAATTAAGTACTTAACCTGAGGTACCACTGTATTGTGTTTTTAAGATTGTTGTTAGCCACCCTGGGCTCCAGCTGGAGGAAGGGCGAGGTGAAAGAATAACAAACAAACCCTCGCTGACAGCATTTCCTTCTCTTGTGCAAGTGTGTTTGTGTGCGCCCAACAACTGAGAACCACGTTCCGTATCTATCTCCTGTTAAGGAAAACTTCTGCCACAACAGATTTGTTGAAGTCTTTAAAAGGGCGCCACAGCATTTACCAAAACGCTTATTATAAGAAGCCCACCTCCCAGGCGCTGCTTCTCGCATCTACACCCCAGGCCAAACGGCGCGCCTCCCTCCCCTCCCCCAGTCCCGTAAACATCACCATGGAAACCCAACCCTCAGGCCGCCCCCGCCCCCTTCTCTCCGCTTCAGCCCCGGCGCCCCTTCCCCGCTCAACTCCTCTCACCTGCCAGCCGGCCGGGTTCCCTCAGGGAGCTGGCGGCGGGGGCGGCCCGTTGGGTCAGAGGCGCGTGCCTCCCCGCGGGCGGTTGCCAAGCCGGGGCCGCGCGCGGCGGGGCGGGGCCGCTGGCGGCGGGAGCCGGAGGGGTCGCGAGGAGGTAGTGGAAGGGGCTGTAGTAGTAGCCGCCGCCGGGAGGCGGGGCGGCGGAGGCGGCGGCTCCGGCCATGAGCGCGGCCAGGCCGCTCTGCCAGCTCAGGTAGCCGCAGTACGAGTCCCACAGCCACTGGTGCACCCGCCGAGAGTACTCCCCCGCGCTCAGCGACTCCGAGGCGGCGGCGGCGGCGGCAGTGTGGGCGCCGCCTGTTTCCTCAGGGCCGCCGCCGGCACCTGGGACCTCCTTGGTCTCTGCCATGGCCCCGGCCCGGTGCGCGGCCTTCTCCGCGGCGCCTGTCACTGCCCGCGGGCCTCACTGCGCAGCTGCAGGGCCATCCCGCTCCCCGACCGCGTACGCCGGATATATAACATATATCTGCGTGACAGGCCGAGCGTAACTTTCGCGGCGCCGGCTGCGTAGCTCTGACGTCACTGGCGGAGGCGGGGCTGAGAGAGAGAGACGGCCCAGAGGCACGGTTTGGAGCGTACCACTGCCTCTTCACGACCCTACGTGAGATGGTATCGCCCAGCTGTGCCGCTCGGTGTTTCTGGCGCTGGGCTTGCGCCCCGCCCGCAGCAGAAAAAAGAGGAGTACGATAAGGAAAAGAGGCAGGGCGGCCCCGGTTTCCCATCATCCCGAACCCATGCAGTCTGCAGGTGGGAATCAGAAGGCGCCGAGCTGCCCAGGATCACCAGTGCACTTAGAATAGCAACGTGTTTGACCTGTGAGCTTTGACCAGGCGTCCTTGCAACTTACACATCCTCTTTTTTATCTCCTTCAAGTTCTCTAGAAGAGGGGACTAAAGGTTTTCAGCGAAAGCAACAGGCAGTTGTACAGCGTATGGGTGCTGCTGACCATGCCAGACTTATGTTTTGAAGACTCGCCCAGATTATCTGAAGCAAACAAGGATCCTTTGGAAGCAACCTGTCCCCAGCTCCCTGACCCTCTGGGGATCCTTTATCCTCTCTTGCCTGGCAGCCAACGAGATAAACAAATGCCTTGTGTTGGGATAAGTTGGCACAGCTCTTGGCTGTAAGGCCAAATCTATTTTGTAACATCCTTTGTCCGTGTGTTTAGCTGGCTTCAGCTGCTTGACCTCATTTCTAAGTATTTTTGGATCAGACTTTGAGTGAAGTATTGTAAGAGTTTTTGCTACAAGTTTGGGCTGCTTCAGAAAATCAGTGTAGAAAGCAAATGTGTTATCATTCTAAGAATCTAGTCCCCAATAATATAGTAACATAGGAAGATCCCTGCTGGGTGAGAACATAGGCTTATCTAGCCTGGCTTTCCATTCTTGCAGTAACTAACAAGAAGTCTCAGGGGAGCCTACAAACAGGATATGAGCACAGCATCTTCCTGCCATTCCTGATCCCCAGCAGCTCTTACTCAGAGGTAAACTACCTCTGGTACTAGAAGTAATATACAACCATTGTGACTACCAGCCTTATCCTCCACGAATAATGGGTGGATATCCCTTTTTTAAGTCAATGTGTTTAGGTTTGAGTTCAAACTGTAGTTCGGGTTGAGCATAGAAGTCTTACTGCCTAGTCCTATCAGTATTTACTCTGAGTTCAGTGAGGCTTACTCCCAAGTAAATGTGCATATTTGCAGTCTTAGAACTTAGCTGCAGTCCTATGTGCAACTGGGAATACCTCTGGCTGAATTTTCAGTGGGATTAATTAACATGCAAACACTGAAGAAGAAAGTCTGCTGGAACAGTATATTGCCACTGCAGTAGGTAAAAGTAAGGTAAAGGACCCCTGGACGGTTAAGTCCATTCAAAGGTGACTGCAGCATAACATTAAGACAGATACATTATTTTAATTCAATTGCACACCAGTGTAACCTGCATGCTAGAGATGAACAGCAGCAACCTGCCATTCTCTTATAGGATCAGCAACTTTTTTATTCCTTATTCATATGTACTCCTTGGTGCTTAACTCTAACTTGATTGTGAGTATTCACATATATGCGAATAATTAGACATGAGACCTGAGTGATTGTTTTCCCTATCTCTGCCTGTATTTGAATGATTGCCCTTAGAATTCTAAAATAGTTTCAGGTTTTAAAAATATAAATGTCACAGCCCACTTCAAGATAAAATTAACAGTATCATTTGTTCTTTTTTAATTTAACAAACATATTTTCAAAACTGCAGCTCTTCCCATTTTTTCTGAGGAGTGTTTGAAAATCGTTTACATTCTAGTGCTTATTCTGCCACCTGGTGGCTATGCAGAGTCAGTATCTCAACAAAGGTTGATAAGTAAAAGTCAGGAATACTGTATTTGCTTTTTTGCTTTATTTTCACAGTCATATTTGTAGATTCTGCTTTTAATTGCAAAGTGAGAACACAAATTGATTCACATTTAAACACATAATTTCCCCAAGCATATGTTCTTTAAAGCCTTTTCTTATTGAGTTCAGTTACAGATAGGTAGCCGTGTTGGTCTGCCATAGTCAAAATAAAAATAAAAATAAATCCTTAAGGTGCTACTGGAAGGAATTTTTTAATTTTTTCTTATTGAGTATTTGCTGAAGGTGGTGAAAGCTACTGAGCCTCTTGGGCAGGGGTCGGCAAGGTTTATTTTGCCTGGGCCGGATCGTTCCTGCGGAGATCCCTCCGTGGGCCAGATTGTGTGCGTGCATGAGTGCCCCGGTCTGCAATTTTCAGCGTCTGTGTCTGCGCAGACGCGATTTTCTGCATCTGCACGTGTGCAGATGTGATGTTCAGCGCTGTGGAAGTGAGTCCCTGCACTGTGCTGCGCCAGTTTAGTGCAGTGCGCAAGTGGGCAACTCAATTCAGGGGTGGCTCATGGGCCAGTCAAACGACCTTCATGGGCTGCTTCCAGCCCATGGGGCTTAGGTTGCTGCCCCCTGCTCTTGGGCTTGCCGATCAAAAGGTCAGCGGTTTGAATCCCCACAACGGGTGAGCTCCCGTTGTTCTGTCCCAGCTCTTGCCAACCTAGCAGTTCGAAAGCACACCAGTGCAAGTAGATAAATAGGTACTGCTGCGACTGGACGATAAATGGCGTTTCTGTGTGCTCTGGCTTCTGTCAGTGTTCCATTGCGTCAGAAGCAGTTTAGTCAT
Organism: Podarcis bocagei; assembly: GCF_964188305.1. Taxonomy (NCBI): domain Eukaryota; kingdom Metazoa; phylum Chordata; class Lepidosauria; order Squamata; family Lacertidae; genus Podarcis; species Podarcis bocagei. The sequence continues at coordinate 30,014,176 of NC_138133.1, forward strand.
GCTGGCCACACAAACCGGAAAGCTGTCTGTGGACAAACGCTGGCTAACTCGACCTGAAAGCAAGATGAGCACCGAACCCCACAGTTGCCTTTGACTGGATTTAACCATCCAGGGGTCCTTCACCCACACCTTTTTATAGGTGTCCTGTAGTTTGACAGTACCTACAATGCAATTTTCAGCTTTGACATAGTGATGGAATTATGTTCAGTACAGTATTTGAGAGTTGGTTGTAGTACCAGTTACACAATACAAATCAATACTCTACTTTGCTGAGCATTTTACCCAGCATGTTTACAAATCAAGCTCTTCATTGTGCAATTAACTCTCAGCTTATAAAGTCCCATTTAACTCGCTGCTGCATTATGTCTGACTATAGAATTTGGATGCAAAATGTTATAACCAGTATACAAATGTCAATTGCCTCTGATTAAAACGTAACATGTAGTTTCATGTTTCCCTGGGTAGTGCGTGTGTCCTCAAGGTTCTCAATTCTGCATCAGCTCAACTTAAATCCACTTAAATCACATGCTCATCATTCATTATGTAATTTGAGCAAATTTGAAGATGCATTGGATACATATATCTTTTAGCTTTCTTTTCCCTTCCTTACCCCCTTGTACATCCTGATCTGCCAAAATTCCTATTGGTAAGCTCCTTTGGTGGGGGACTGGGGTTTGTAGTATGGTGCTTTGTGCCACACACATTGGCAACATATAAGTAAATAAATCACTAAAAAATCAGATGGGCAAGGGCAGATGCTTTGTGTAGTGTCTTCCTCTCAGCCTCTCCGTCTGCTGACTCTCGGCTCATACTCTGCTTAGGATCTTTTCAGTTGTGGCTTTGCAACATTGGGACACTCACCCCAGTGCAGCTCATCTGTTGTCAAGAAGACTGATTTCTTTTTCAGTTCCAGATGTAAGTGCTTGTGAGTTAAATGCATCTTATTATATACGCAAATCTCCCATAATTTTTGAACATGAAAGGCATTTAAAAAAAAAACCAAAAACCAAACCTCTACAATGCATTATATTTAAACAAGTTACCATTTTATTTTTAGTCATGTCAGGTTTACTATTGAAAAATGACATGTACTAAACCCACAACAACATTATACATACAGATCAAACATCAGATAGCAAAATCTTATTCTGTGAGCACTATTTGTTGTAGTAGCTATACAGTACTACAGTCAAATATAATTTAAAAATGAAGGAGTTACATATCTTGTAAGGTGCAGTAGGCACGATTTAAATCCTGATCTAGCTTTGCAAGCATATTACCATTATTTCACTGTTACAAAGTAGTATAAGTAATCAAAATCAAAATGTATTGAAATCATACAACATGTACTGCACATCACATTAGTGTTACAAATTAAAAATATGGACCGTGTAAGTCAAGCCCATCTCCCAAAATACAATCCTTTTAGTCTGAGTTCAAAATTTATTCAGAAATAGTCTATGGCTTTTCTTAACGTACATTTTTGAATAAATGCATGCATACCTTACAAATGGAAATAGAAGCAGAAATACACCCTTGCCCAACACACAAAATAAGATATATAACTAGGATAACCAACTTCTGTATTATTAGGAGCCACTCTAATCTCCAGACAGTGGTCTGGAAGTGTATTTTATTGCAAAAGCTGGCACTCTCACAGATGGCGGCCAGGATGTATAATAAAAATGGTGCTATTCAGCAACACAGCCTTCACAATGATAGAGTGGATGTATGCAGGCAGAGGGGGGTACTACATACAAAACAGCAAGAGACATATAACATCCAAGTGTGGAATAGTTCTTAGCATTTCTGAAGCAAAATCCTATTCCTTGAATGGAAAACAGGGCAGTATCTAACTCAGAGTGCACCTATTGAAATCAGTGCACTAACGTTACAATGTACAGTGGTACCCCGCAAGACGGAAAACCCGCTAGACGAAAGGGTTTTCCATTTTTGAGCTGCTTCACAAGACGATTTCCCCTATGGGCTTGCTTTGCAAGAGAAAAACGTCTTGCGAGTGTTCCGATTTTTTTTTGCTCCCCCCCCTTTTTCTAAGCCGCTAAGCCGCTAATAGCCTTTTAGCCGCTAATCCGCTAAGCCTTTAATAGCCGCTAAACCACTAATAGAGCTAAGCCGCTAATAGGGTTGCTTCGCAAGACGAAAAAACCGCTAGACGAAGAGACTCGCGGAACGGATTAATTTCGTCTTGCGAGGCAACACTGTAATAGCAAGTATATTGATTTCAGTGGGTCTATCTCAGATTGTGACTTAAGTCTGATACTTTTTACCATGTCTTCATTAATGTTTGGTAGGGTGGCAAGTAGTAAGCTTTGGCCTTACCCCAGAAGACACTGTATTTTATTGTCTTCTTGTTCCTTCCAGACATAGGAATAATTAGCATTTGTGAGATCCAGGAGAAACGATGCTTAACATTCAGCTCAGACCCTTTATGTTATCAATTCCCCCCCCCCCCCACGATTAGGTTGTTAAATACTGTTTGACCCAAGTAAACAGTAAAGCCTACAAACAAGGAAATGTTATAATGGACAGGGGAGAAGGGGGGGGGGACACTCAGTAGAATGCAGATTTACTTAAGTTTAAAATATCTTTTTCTATAAATTATCTCTGAGCTAACGTCAACAAAATTGAACAGAAACAAAGATAACAGCAAACTCTCCTTGTTAAAAATAGATGGTTAAGGGAAATAAGAAATTGAAAAAATATAGCTTTTCTTTTCCATTAGCAGCTGTATTGCTGAGAGTTCTACCTTTTCAACTTTCAGAAGCACAAAGACATATAAGAACTACAGACTTGTTGGGCTCCAGGTTTATTAGGTGATACATGAATGAACTGAAATCTAAAATGAACATCTTAACCTCCTACGGTTTTTTTAAACCGGTCAAAACATTAAAAAAGGAATGCACTGAAACATGACAAAAGTGTATCATGCAGACATTTGGCTTCCTGTATGCAGTGAAATAGCCAGTAACCTGAATAGCTAATTTAAAAAATATTTATACATTCACATGACATTGTGTATGACCTATTTGCAAACAAAGTCAAATTGTGGACATGTTGAGAATATCAGGATGCCTACAAAAAGTGAACAGGGGCTGTGCAGTGGTTTCAAAGTGTGTCATGGCAAAATAAACGTTCATGCCTCCCTCAAACATAGTTGTGTACATCAGTATACTTTTTTCCTCCGCAGAGATAGTTTCAGTGGAGGAAAAATACTATGTAATACAGCGTATGGTTTCCAGAACACGAAGTAGCTGATGGAAGGCTTATCACTCATTTCAAACCAGTGCTACTTTCTTCATGCTGCTGTTTAAAGATGAATTTCTTTGGAGATTGTGGTCATTGGTTTCTAGGAAGTTAACCCACAATCTCTGTAGGATCAGTGACCAACTTGGATCCATCCCACGATGTCTTGAACTGTTCAGGAACAGGAAATTCTTTCTATATGGACACAAGATTGACAATGTCAGTTGGTCAAACAAGTGGCTGTTATGAAAACTGATGCACTCACTGTTAGTGGCACATGACTGAGAAGGCTTTTATAAGTCAGTCATGCTATAAAGGACCTTCTTGATTACATTCAGGGGGGGAAAACAAGTGTGGCATTTTTTCATTTTTTGTTGCACTAGCAGATTTGTGATTTCTCCTCTTGATGTAATTTGATGACAACCATCCCAATCTTTTATGTGTAGGGTTAGAACATAAGGTTAGGATAGCATAAATGCCAAAAAGTAAGAAAATGCTATCACTGAAATTCTGCTCAATATTGATCCAGAGCAGACTCCAATGTATAGTTAGCAGAGTTAAAACTTAAACATGTTGCAGGATTCCCAAAAAATAGACCAGGGGCAATTAATATTTCATCCAGCAGAGCTTTACTGCTACTGAAGGCAAATGAGCATAATGTTCACAAATCCAATACATTCAGGATTGGTGCTGTCCAAAAGAAATTCAGTTGCAGCAGACTCAACTTAAACTTAACAATAACTTATAATAAGTCTAAACCTTAACACTATACACAGAACACCACACCAGAACAAAAAGAGAAAGAGAATGAGTATATATTAATTATACTGTATATATTCCAGAAACGATTTACTTTAATCCAAAAAACTGTTTTCCTCAAAGCAACTTGCTGCCAGTATACAATTCAGTGTGTATTTCAGAAATTTGTATCAGAAAGTTTTAAAATATTACACTTACATAATCACCATCCTTTGGGATAAGGATGTTCATTTCAGATGACTTAGCACTCACAATCTCACAATCTAATGATTCCTCACTGAGGTATATATGACAGCCTTCAGTCTTGTTAATTGAAATGGTTGGCACTTTCCCTATTACCTGCAGAACAATCAAAGGACTTTATAACAAATCAAAATAGTAAAGAAAAAGATGTTAACACCAACAGAGAAGTGTGGTTTTTTTTACACCAGGCCAGGCAGAGCTTAATTAAAACCAGCAAAATTTCAATGGTAATTCAATACACAAGTCAGCCCCCATAGTCCGTTGCCACCATGTTATAAACAACTGTGAATGGTTGCATAAAAAATTCGCCAAGCATTGCTCTCATGTTACCCACTTTAATTTCAACAGACCTTCCATTGAAACAGAATCAGGTGACATTCAGCTCTCTGGCAAAAAAAATTTTTTTCCTGGCATTGAAAATATAATCAGAATAGGTGCCAGGCAATCAGCTAAGGGGAGCAAGATCCATCTGAGGAAAACCTAAACAATCAAGGAGGTTTGCAGGCAGTTCTTCAGATACCTAGATTGTAAAATATTATCATCCATCAACAACCTATCTCCATCTCACCTGTGCACAGAATGACCTTTGCATGCCCCCTAAAGGAGAGGAGAAAGTGGATCAGAGGACCTCCCTAAGCAGGATATTCCATAGAATAAGCATGTTTCTTTGAAGGCGGGTACAGGGAACTAAGCAGATGGCTATTAGCCAGCTCTTACTGAAAGTTTAACAGATGTAAAGGACACCACAGATTGATGGGCTGAGTCACTGCTTGTCAAGAGCAATGCCTGGTGATATTTCTCCCCTCCCTCCTCCTTTCTCTATAAAAGAGCAAAGGTTGCCTGAGGTCACAAAGAGCACATTTCTAGGTGCATATATAAAATGGAGAGAATTAATAGTCACACCATGTTATAAATATAGTGTAAATGTTGCTGAAGCTCACAAGTAGAGCATGAAAGCAACAGTGAGATATAACTTAAAGGCCCAACTAGACACGGTGTTAAATGCATCTTTGCATCTAACATGCATGTTTTTAAAAAATACAAAGAGGAGCTGTTGGTGGAAGCTGATGATCAGTGGAACCTCAGCAGGTGGAGTAGGAGAGTCTATCTTTCTTGTTTTTGGTTCCCTGTATTAGTGTTATGAATGGTTGTTTACCTGTATCTGAATATCCTTGGAATTGATCACTTCAACAATACCCACAACGTTGTCAAACACAAGGCCAAACTTTTTGCAATTGTCTGGAAAAAAGGGGAGAAATAAAAAGGTCACAAAATGTATTCAGTGCTTTTTGTTGTTGAACATATGAGAGCGCATTTAACTGCTACAACTTGCAAATGTTTGCGGGTTGTAGCTAATTAAGATTTACACAGAGTAGATCCACTGAAATTAACAGACTTATGTTAATCATGTCCATTAATTTTAATGGATGAGTATTACTAACATTGGAATTAACTCAGAGAGCCTAGCTAATTTTATTCACATTCTTATCCCCACAGATTTCAAAAGGAGTAACAATTGTGTCCTAAAGTGCTATCACCTATAAAAGCTTTGCAGGACATTCATTACAATCCTATGCATATCCCCCCCCCCCCCGCCCCAAGTAAGTCTCACTATATTCAACAGGGCTTATTCCAGGTATATGTGCATAGGATTACAGCCTTAGTCTTCACTCTAGAAATAAGCACACGTACCAACTGTAATGGAATTAATTTTTCCTTTCATCTGTAATGTAGATTTGTTGCACTTGAAAATGTAAGCTACTTGCTTGAGTTCAGTGTCAGAAATTAAAAGGTCATTCTTGTCTTCTTGGTATTCCTGCATTAAAAAGAAAGAAAAGAAGGAACAAACCACAGATTAGCTTTAACATTTGCACTTTTCTCCCAATCACTATTATCTCACAAAAAGTGGGTGAGAATCTAACCTGCAACTACATTCTTTTGGTGTATCACCTGCTTTTCCACCAAGCTGCAAGTCCCACAGTTGATTTTGAGAATCAACACAGGAATACATGGTATCAGTAATTTGTGTATTTCTTTGGGCTAGACGAGGTTATCTAGAATGATTTCAAAGTTTAATTATTTAAGATTTTAACAAATGAAATTAATCCAATTTTGGGTGAAGTTTCCAAACATTTTGGGTGAAATTTAAATAAGCACATTTTTAAAGAAAAAACTACCTGCAGTGATAAGACGTCAAACATGCCCGTCATCAAGGGAACGGCACTGAAAGTGCAGCCTTTGTTTGACTTTTAGATGGAAGCAATATTTGTTCTGCAAATTTGTTAATACCATACCCAACTTTCTAACAATATTTGCAAATAAGCAATTCTGAGGATTCTTCCCAAAGACTGCATAATTATTTTCACCGTCATGCACCAATCATTCCAGGTCATGTTCTTAAGTGGGGCTCCACCTCCTCACAATTTACTTATGTCTGTGGAAATATGGCAGTATGCTATTTCATGCAGAGCACAGTTACACCAACATCTTATGGCATTTACTTAAAGGGAAACATTGAGATGCTTGAATGTGCTGTTTCATACAGTACGTTACTACAGTCGTACCTTGAATCCCGAACGCCTTCGTACTCGGACGTTTTGGCTCCCGAACGCCACAAACCTGGTAGTGAGTGTTTTGGTTTGCGAACCTTCTTTGGAACCCGAACATCTGACGGGGCTTCCACAGCTTCTGATTGGCTGCAGGAGCTTCGTGTAGCCAATCAGAAGCCACGCTTTGGTTTCTGAACGTTTTGGAAGTTGAATGGACGTTTTGGAAGTCGAAGGTACGACTGTACACCTTTTGCACACTGTTTACTCCAGAGAAAGTTCAGTAAACCAGGTCAGTTTACTCTAGTAAAGGTCATTTATAGGTGAGCTGAACTTACCACTCTCCATTTCTTTCCTTCCAGTTCCAACACAGGACAGTGGCTCTGCTGGGGAGGCTTGGGAGTAGTAAGATTTGGTGCATGGCTTTTTGTAGGAGATCGAATCGGTGTCCCCTGAGCCCGAAGACTGGGATTCTTATGAGTCTTCAGGTCATCAGAGACATGGCGAAGCCCTAAGAAAACCACAAGCAGCTGTACAAAAATAGCACCTTCGTACACCTAAAAGCATCGCCTTCATCAGATTGGTTGATATGGTGGCCCAACTTTTGCTATTGTGTTGTGTTTGATAAATCAACAGGCACTTGCATTTTAATGCAACTTTGCCTGCAGAAAAGCATTATGCCTGATTCTATTTATAGAGTATCATGGCGTCACAGAGCTGGAAGGGACCACAAGTCATATAGCCCAGCCCCCTCAATGCAGGAAACCTTTGCCCAATGTGGGGCTTGAACCCACAACCCTGAAATGGAGCGCCTCGTGCTCTACCAACTGAGAGCTTTATGTCTGATTAAGAGCACAACACTTAATGTTTCTCAAAATGCAAAGGCGTGCAACATCAAAAGAGACTCCGGAATCAACTGACAGCAAATTAATGTTACAAGAGTGGCATCAGGTTTCTAATTGATGTACTTTTGTGTACACAGGGTCCTGAAAGCAATCAGGATGTCATTTTGCGCTTCCTTGACCAGTGGCTCTATGCCCTAGAGAAAGACGCATGGCAGTTAATGAAAGCTTGCTTGGTGTTTTGTTTCTTGAAGGAACAAAAAGATAATGACTATCAAATTTCAAATGTATTATTTTCTTGGCACCTTTGGTAATTGTTTCTCCCTGGTTCAGCTGGGCAAATAAGGCTGAGCGGGTTGCAGTTGCATCATCTTTTGCATTTTCTGTATCAAAGACAGGAGGAGGTCCTGGTGGTGGTGGAGGAGGAGGTGGAGGTGGTGGAGGAGGACCCTGGTTGCTTGCTAGAGTAGACAGCCCAGATGCTGCTGATGCGATTGGACCCTATAAGGAAAATTTTTAAAAAGGCGTCTGGAACTATATAAACAAATGGTGCCACAAATCACAAGAAACTCTTCTGCACTATACTTTTTGTATGATGGAATATGCACTGATCCCATAATTTCATTGTGGACTGCATGATTAAAAAACAACAACAACCTAGAATTAAGTGATTATATTAAAGGTTCAAGGTGGTCACAGTTAGAAAACAAATAATAGGTTTGGATGCCTGTAAAAAAACAAACTGTTTAGATTTATGAAATTTTGGAATTCTGTCTCCTTTGGCCTTCACAAAATAGTTGGCCATCACAAAATAGTTTCAGGAAAAACCATTGGCCATCACAAAATAGTTTCAGGAAAAACCATTGGCCATCACAAAATAGTTTCAGGAAAAACCATTGGCCATCACAAAATAGTTTCAGGAAAAAATAAACATAAAGACAAGCTACAACCTGTATTACATAAAATAATATACAATATATAAATGAATAAAAAAGATTATTCCAGGGAACCAAATTGTATTATTCATATTCCTAAACTGATTAGTCGTCTTTACAATTAACAACTCTGATATGGAATTTTCTATTTATCTTCCAAGGCTTGTTCCAGGACATGCACTTTCAGCTAAACCATGCATGATATGTGAACTTACACCAAATGTTATGGAAAGAAAGATTAGTGGTAAAAAAAATATCAACCTGATAATAGTGGTCACTTATTATACCATCCCAAGGACTGACAAGATGTAATGTAATATTAGAATACAAAAAGTTAGGTACAACCCTACGCATTCTTATTTAAAAGTATGTATCACTGAAGTCTGTGGAGTTTAAACAAACACCATCAGGCTGTTAATCAGCAATGTAACTTGAAGCACCTCCTGTTAATATTGTGTGCTTTTTCTCTTGTATTTTTCTTGTACAGTTGTACCTTGGAAGCCAAATGGAATCTGTTCAACTTCCAAAACGTTCGGAAACCAAAGCACAGCTTCCGATTCGCTGCAGGAAGCTCCTGCAGCCAATTGGAAGTCGTGGAAGCCCCGTTGGACATTTGGGTTCCAAAGAACGTTCACAAACTGGAAAATACACTTCCGGGTTTGCGGCGTTCGGGAGCCAAAACGTCCAAGTACCAAGGCATTGGGGATTCAAGGTATGACTGTAGTTCGTTTTACTGCCTGTTGGCTTTTGCCTGCCAGTGAAATAGTTGTAAGTTACCTCCATTAGCATGGGTCCTGTTGAGGAGCCGCACTCACAGAGATTGACAAAACCCTATGCAAATCTGGTCCATACAGCATCAAAATTCATGCTCAAAATGACTCCTGAGCTATCACATCTTCCCAGTATGTTAAATTGCTATACAGTAGGACTGCCACTTATGCAAGGATTCAATTCCAGGGGTACGCGTACCTCCTTCCCGAAGCCCGGTGCCTTGGTCACCCCGCTTTGGGAAGGCAGCGAGGGGCCTCTGGCAGTGTTCCAGAGTCCTTGTGCCGCCTTCCCAAAGTCTGTCAAGCAAGGAAAATCTGCTGGGTGCTCAGGAAATAAATAAATGGAGAGCCGAGAATGGTGGGTTTCCCTGGCTCTCCATTTACTTATTTATCCTGCCTGTATACGGTTGCGCTTACATAAGTAAAGCCTGTGCAAATTGTGGGCTTCCTCTATATAGGGAGCTTTGACATGGGTGCTTTCAAACCACCACCCCACATGTGCAGTCTGGGCCCATTTGTGGAGGCTAGTCTAAAACAGAAGACCTGGAAGGTGAGGCAATGAGGGACTTAAAAACCCTTTCATATCCAGGTTTGCTCTTTCTTCTCTGCTTTGAAAACCAGCCCATCTACTTTTCGTCCTCCCAGCAATGGGGTAATGGCAGCAGCAGATGGCTGAGTGAGGTGGCAGTGCTCCTTCAGCCAGTTGCATCACTGCTGCTTACCAGGAGGAGCAAGGAAGCAGGGCGGCTGGCACAGTGCAAATACACCGATAGAGCCAAACTAGTGTGTTTGCTTTATGCTGACCTTATCACTGCCTCAGCCTTCCCTCTCTACCTCCTGGTTCTGGAAGGAGCACTGTCTCTGAAGGAGCAGTTATGCCCAAGTAACCTCTTTGGCCACAGTGGCTCATGCTGGGGCTTAATAACTGTCCCAGCCCATCCGTTTCCTCACAAAATCTCGTCTATCTGAGCACTGCCTGCATGAGGGAGCTGCAGGACTGCGAATTCACAGACTTCAGTTTAGGACCTTGTACAAGAAAGATGTGTTACAGTTTCTCAAAAGTCCACCCTTCTCTTAATCCAGCAGGTGCTTGCTGTTCCAAACCATTCTTTAGATTAAGTGTGAGCAGATGTTAATAACAATGTATCCTTATAAAAAGGCATTTAAACAGCTATTTAACTAGCACAAATGGTCACGACGTCTGTCTTCTAGGTTTATGTCAGCTGCCTTCCTTAGCAACAGCTGCTCTCTCATTGCTGCCCCTTATAGCATATAGTTTGGGCAAGTAACATACGAAAGTATTTGTGCCAAAGTATCTGTTGGGGGTTGATCTCATTCGCAAATAAGATCCATTTGTTGCCAACCGTGGAATTGTTTGAAAGTAATTCCAAAAAACATAAAGGGAATCAGGATTATGGATTATAAATGCATGCAACAAAGACTTGCTTTTGAAGGGAAGCACATTGTATTTTAATGTCAAGTGTATCATTAGTTTTCTGAGGAGTATTTATGTAGAAAAATACTAGATTAGCCTTACTGCAATTGGTAATAAATCCTGCGTTGATGAGGTGTGGGAGCTACCAGCTCCTGCCCTGGGAATGAAGTTGGCCAAGTTCCTAATGTTGACAGGAGATACAAAATGAAGTTTCTAAGGATTAAGGTTTTGCTCCTCAACTTCCATCTCCTTCCACTGGAGATCAACATAACATGGGGGAGAGATATCCCTGCAGGAACTCTGATCAATGATGGCTACACATACTTACCTTGCCCTCTGGCAAGTGGGAGTTGTGAGTGTCCACACTTGGACAGAAACCACCTGGGTTTTGTGCAGGTACAGAAACCACACTGGTGTCATTCCACTGGCAGGTGCTTTAGACTCCACACAATGGAGGCCAAGGTAAGTGTGTGTTGGGGACAGGGAAGATGTTGATCAGAGGCCCTGCAATAGCTTTTATTGAACTTAGACAAACATAGGAAGCTGCCTTATGCCAAGTCAGACCACTGGCTCATTTAGTATGGTCTACACCATTGTTTCCCAAACTTGGGTCTCCAGCTGTCTTTGGACTACAACACCCATCTTCCCTAGCTGGCAGGACCAGTGGTCAGAGATGATGGGAACTGTAGTTCAAAAACAGCAGAGACCCGAGTTTGGGAAATACTGGTCTACACAAACTGGTGGAACTCTACAGCCACAGCAGCTGCTGAACCTGTCCAACGGTTTGACTTCACCCCCAAAGGCACACTCCTCCTTTGTCTCCCAAGATGGACGGATGCCAACAACACAAACTGGCAGTGGCTCTCCTGAGTTTCAAACTGGGCCTCTCCCAGGCAGCTGGAGATGCCAAGGATTCAACCTGGGGTCATCCGCATGCAAAGCAGATGCTGTACCACCAAACTATGGCCCGTCCTTGTCAACTCCTTTGATATCAAGATCTAGCAATAAATAATAGTAATAGTAACAACAACAACAATTTATTATTTATACCCTGCACATCTGGCTGGGTTTCCCCAGTCACTCTGGGCGGGCTCCCAACAGAATTAAAAGCACAATAGAACATTAAACATTAAAAACTTCCCTAAACAGGGCTGCCTTCAGATGTCGTCTAAAAGTCAGATAGTTGTTTATTTCCTTGACATCTGATGGAAGGGCGTTCCACAGGGTGGGTGCCACTACCGAGAAGGCCTTCTGCCTGGTTCCCTGTAACCTCACTTCTTGCAGTGAGGAAACCACCAGAAGGCCCTCGGCGCTGGACTTCAGTGTCCGGGCAGAATGATAGGGGTGCAGATGCTCCTTCAGGTATACTGGGCCGAGGCTGTTTAGGGCTTTAAAGGTCAGCACCAACACTTTGAATTGTGCTCGGAAACGTACTGGGAGCCAATGTAGGTCTTTCAGGACCGGTGTTATATGGTCTCGGCAGCCATTCCCAGTCACCAGCCTAGCTGCTGCATTCTGGATTAGTTGCAGTTTCTGGGTCACCTTCAAAGGTAGCCCCACGTCAAGTGCATTGCAGTAGTTCAAGTGGGAAATAACTAGAGCATGCAGCACTCTGGCAAGACAGTCTGTGGGCAGGTAGGGTCTCAGCCTGTGTACCAGATGGAGCTGGTAGACAGCTGCCCTGGACACATAAAATTTGGGGTGGCTCCTGCATACATATTTCTACTGCTATTGACTCCCCCTGGTAGTTGAAGTAAAATGCACATTCACTTTCTTTGCTTCTCAGTTGTTTGACCTCCTAATTTTCATCTTCAGTCAGTGGCATTTGAAGAACCAAGCTCGGAAATGGGATATAGGTGTTAGAAAGAAGAGTCCATATACCACTACTGTTTACCTCACTCAATTGTAAAAAAGTTCCTTATGCCTACATTCATGTCTCCACCTTTCAACCAATCAGTCTGTGGTCCAGTAGATAATAACTGGACTTCAGCTCAAGTTCAGATCCCAGGTTAGGCATGGAGTAATTCTGGGTGGCCAAGTCAGCTAACACTGACTATGAGATTCAGTTTCCTTCTGTAAAACAAGGTATCAAAGACCTACCGCATAGCAGAAAACTGTACATTGCTGCTGCTATTCAATAATACATATAACAACACCTTATTCTTTCCCATTAATATTTATCTTTTAAAAGACAGTCTGAACAAAAATGGAGCATTTGAACTTTAAAACATAACACTGGCAAGCACAAGTCAAATTTCACTATTATGTTTCATATGCTAACGATAGTTAAATTAATTTTGTGGATGTGTGCCTAATCAGCCTACAGACATTTGAGTTGTGAACGAGGGGGACAGGTGGTGTGAGCAATGACATAAATGAATTGAAAATCCACCCCCCTCCAGGAAACCAATTACTGGGAGTCTCAAAGGGGAAATTTTCATTCTCCTAATAAAAAGCTACAAGCACTACAAACTCTTATAATCCTAGTTACATGCTTAATATGATTACAGAGCTCCATATTGTCCTCTTCACACGTATACACACAGACAAAGATGAGGATTGTGAAGCTCAAAATATCATGTAACAGCCCAGAGGAACAGGTGGACTATGACAAGGAGACATAAATCTTTTGTTAAGGTGTTTCTTCTGTAAATGTATACTAGCGTTGTCCCTGCTAACTACAACATTTAGGCCACCTGTCTGCCAGCATTCCTGCTGCCCAATGATATGCTAGTTACAAGGTGAAACAGCTGATGATTGCTGCCTCTATAGAAAAATCTAATCCACTTTGGCTGTTTATCTGAAGCCATCTTAAAAGAAAAAAAAAGATTAGTGCCATTTATCACCTGTTGTGGATTTGCCATGCTGTCTGTACATCAGTGTGGGTTACATTTAGCCACACTATTTAGTTTAGCGAGCCAATTTTTGGTCTGGTGATTAACTCTACCACCCATGACAGTTTCTATAGCACAGGAGGGACGAATATAGTGCTGTTTTCACATGCTGACTTTCTCATTATAATAAATATAATTATTGAGATACATTTCCTTCCCATTTTCTAAAAGAGTTCTTTCATTACAATTTTTTGCCTGTTAGTGGTGAGCTGATATGGCTAAAAAGCTGTAAGTCTTGGCATCTTTCATTTAGAAGGCAAGTTATGATGATGAGTAAATTGCACTGAACTAAACACCTCAGATATGCAGATGACACAACCTTGATGGCAGAAAGTGAAGAGGAATTAAAGAACCTTTTAATGAGGGTGAAAGAGCAGAGCGCAAAATATGGCCTGAAGCTCAACATCAAAAAAACGAAGATCATGGCCACTGGGCCCATCACCTCCTGGCAAATAGAAGGGGAAGAAATGGAGGCAGTGAGAGATTTTACTTTCTTGGGCTCCATGATCAGTGCAGATGGTGAAAGCAGTCACGAAATTAAAAGACACCTGCTCCTTGGGAGAAAGGCGATGGCAAACCTAGACAACATCTTAAAAAGCAGAGACATCACCTTGCAGACAAAGGTCCGTATAGTAAAAGCCATGGTTTTCCCAGTAGTGATGTATGGAAGTGAGAGCTGGACCATAAAGAAGGCTGATCGCCGAAGAATTGATGCTTTTGAATTATGGTGCTGGAGGAGACTCTTGAGAGTCCCATGGACTGCAAGGAGATCAAACCTCTCCATTCTGAAGGAAATCAGCCCTGAGCGCTCACTGGAAGGACAGATCGTGAAGCTGAGGCTCCAATACTTTGGCCACCTCATGAGAAGAGAAGACTCCCTGGAAAAGACCCTGATGTTGGGAAAGATGGAGGGCACAAGGAGAAGGGGACGACAGAGAATGAGATGGTTGGATGGTGTTCTTGAAGCTACCAGCATGAGTTTGATCAAACTGCGGGAGGCAGTGGAGGACAGGAGTGCCTGGCGTGCTCTGGTCCATGGGGTCACGAAGAGTCGGACACGACTAAACGACTAAACAACAACAAAACACCTGGCATTTCTTACAGCTCTAGATGGTGAACCTGCTTCTTGCTAAATGCTAAATACACACCACAATTAGACACCACGCAGAAGACAAGAAGAAAGCAAAGGATCTGGATGAGGCCACATAGAACTAACCAAGTTCCTGAAAACTAACTCTTGAAATGTTTTCAACCTACCACACCAAGTCACTTTGCTTACATCTGGATGTCTTATGCCAGGAACTGCCACACACCTGACCTGGAAGCAGAGTCACTTACGGGGGAGGTGGAGAGCTGAGGGGGCAGCGATGTCAGAGCTGTGCAGGAACACTGTGGAGCCAATCTGCTGCTCTTACTGGTGTGATTACTCAGCACTAACATCCCCTTGCCTTCACCCCTCCCAGTAAGCGACTCCACTGCCAGGAAGTCAGGCACGCGGCCATTACTCCTTGCCAGCCATTACAATCAAACATCAGCTCCCGAATGCCTCCGTTTTGGAACTTTTCGGTTCCCGAACGTAAGTAAATGCTCCAGTTTTCAGCTTCCGCTTGAGTGCAACCAATTGGAAGCCACACCTTGGTTGTCAAACATTTCGGAAGCTGAACGGGCTTCCAGAATGGATTACATTCAACAACCGAGATTTGACTGTACTGTCTTACGCCTCAGGGGCCAAACTGCATGCGACAATAATCGCGTCGTCTGTCCTTCAATGCAAACTTTCTATTTCATTAAACATGTCTGCATTCTACAGCAGCATGTAGAGAGCCCTTGACTTTAACAAGTGTGACATGAATGTGGTCTTTATCACTGAGCTTAGGGTTGACACAGATTCCTGAATTCAGCTGCTAGCATTATCAGGTCTTACATTACCCATTTAAGAGAGAGGGCAAGTAATGGTACATTCACTCGGAGCTTCTTTTTCCTCACAGTAAATTTCTGTAATATAATATCCTCAATTATCCATTTCCAAGGATCAGAGGGAACACTGAATCCAGGTCAAAATAAAAAAATTCCTTCCAGTAGCACCTTAAAGACCAACTAAGTTAGTTCTTGGTATGAGCTTTCGTGTGCATGCACACTTCTTCAGATACCACACGAAAGCTCATACCAAGAACTAACTTAGTTGGTCTTTAAGGTGCTACTGGAAGGAATTTTTTTATTTTGACTATGGCAGACCAACACGGCTACCTATCTGTAACTGAATCCAGGGTAAGAGAGAATAAGTATTACTTGACTTTTCTTGCATAGGAAGGAAATTCTAAGAAATGAAGCACTTACAGTTTTACTCCATGTGAGCCCAGTGGTGTGATATTCTTTGATGTATGCTTGAAGTTCTGCCCAGATATTCAAGAATGACTTCACCCAATCAACATGGCGCAAATCACTGTAACATAATGGAAAATACTTGTGCATGCATTAAACATTTTTTTGGGGGGGAGGGCAACCCTTCGATCCCTGGGATCACAGGCCCAACAGAATATTGCAGATGCTGCAAAGAAGGAGGTATTCCAGCAGAAAAGGAGGTCCACCATCAGATGTCTCCTCGCTGCAGCTGTGGAAAGCTCAACAGCCACCAGTTCCCTACCATCAGTTCTTCAACAGTGGTGAAGGGAGAGTTTGGGAGGCAGGTTGAGCGAGCCTGTTCCCCATACATATTCCTGACAAGGGAAGGAAAATACACTAGTTGTGGAACTGGCATATTTATTTTTCCTCCAGCCTCCTCACTCTTCCTGGCTGGAATGTGGCTGCATTAGTTTCACAGGTACATGTAACATTACTAGTGGTGAGTTAAAACAGAGACTGTGGCATCTGCTTGGAACACGTCCCCATCATCATGCATAAATCCTTGTCATTGGCTTTTTCTCCTTCGGCTTTTGTGCTGGGTGAATATACCAATCTAACATAGCTAGAGCGTAAGGGAATCTGCCAGCGTAGCTAGGACCAAAGGAGGGTCCAGCCATTGAAAAAAGGCCTGGAGGCTATGAAATCTTCAGCTGACTTAGGATAGTAAAATAATACAGAATTACTGTATAAGCATCTCTCTGAAGATTTGTAATACACCTTAGGTCAGGCTTTCTCAGCCTCGACCCTCCAGATATCTTTGGCCTACAACTCCCATGATCCCTAGCTAGCAGGAACAGTGGTCAGGAATGCTGGGAACTGTAGTCTCAAAACATCTGGAGGGCCGAGGTTGAGGAAGCCTGCCTTAGGTAGCAGCTTGCTTGTTATGCACTGTTCTGCTCTTTTACAGCTCCTTAGAGCAGAATTGACATTTGTGAAATGATGTGAATAAATACAATTTTTAAAGTGGCTCTATCTGAAGTTATTGCATTGCTAAATTTAGAACACAATATTGGTTATATTGTACACAACACATCTTTCTTTCTTTCTTTAACATAAATATAGTTTTATTGATTTCCAGTATATTAACAATTACCAAAAAGAAAAGAAAAAAGATACAAAAACGAAATCCCAACCCACCTACCCACCCCACCTCCAGGATGGACAAATCTAGTTAAGTCTGCCAAAATCCAATCTGTGATTTTGGGAGACAACACATATTTCTCAAATAATTTTTGTAGTAGATACAAAATAATATGGTATTCTTTAGGGCTTGATAAAACTGGTTCTGAAATATCACCAGAGAAATGTAGCAAAAAAGTTTTTTTAGTAACTTACCTATGCTTGTAGTCTTTTAGTACCCTGTTTGTATAAAAGGTAGCAGCATCATTCATCTCCTTGACATAAGGTCCTGGTTTAGGAGACTAAGGAAAGGTAGAGGACCATTATGTAAATGATGAAAGAGTGGAGAAAGAGAAAGACAAAGAGTGAGAGGATGTAAAATCAAAAGGCAAAACTTCCTTGCATTTTAGAATATAACCATGAAGATTCTGAAACATAGGGAGGGGGAGAAGACGCAACTTGAATTTGACATTAGCTGGGCAAAAATAAGGATTTTTTTTTAAAAAAAGAAAAACATAAAATTCAAAACTCACCACAGTTATCCACCCAAGAGCTGGAATGCTTTCACTGACTGCTGACAGATGATTAAACATTTTACTTCCTCGGTTTCTCTCCCTGAATGTCTGAATTTCTTGGATCTTTTCTGATATTGGTTTTAAAAGAATGGTCACTTCACTCTGCAATATTAAAAAGAAATAGTAGTGTTATTACTGCTGACAGAACAGGAGCACACTGGACCTGCAGAGAGGAGGAGTCAGAAAGTTGTACAGCCAGCCCAAGTTGACAAGGTGGGTCACTGGCGAACGGTCTCTGGGTTCAGAGGTTCCACTATTGCCTGTGGCTTGGCAATTTCTCAGACACTTCTTGGCTCCTGCTGTTCTGCTGCTTTCTAATAAAGATTTAAGTGCCATTGCTGCTGCACTTAGGCTTGCTTCAGATTCATGGAGGAGCATCCAGACAACCCTAGTCCAATGTTTCCAGCCATGGTGGAGCCTTCCACTTTGGGGGAGACAAAGGAGAACAAGTCTGGTGCTAACCCAGCTCTGACGCCACCCCCATCTCCAAGAATGTGATGGTGACAGCAGCTATGCAAACGAACCTTGTGTAGCCAGCCTGTTCAAAGGAAGGTCCAGTCCTAGGGTGCAGGACACTCGCTGTGCAAATAGTGGTGCCACCCCTTACTTCAAAAGGAAGGTACAGGCAAGATGTCATTTGCTGGGTCAACAGTTTAGCTAGTGCTTAACCATGTATTCTTGCCTCTTGTGTACCTGTTGAAACTTGTTTTGTTTAGTTTGCCTTATGTTTCACTCAGATTTGAGCACTGAAGCCTTGGACAAACCTGGAGTAGGGAGTATCTAGCAGTGAGGGTCAGGACACAGAATAAATATCAGAGGAAATTCCATAGCAGAAAATAACCTTGCACTTACACATTGTTGAGTGAGAAGTTTTCATCCTGAATCACACAGAGCAAATCTAGATCATATTTTTTTTACTGAGATTTATTTCCAATCACATGGCTGATTGCATAAGTCTATGGCAGACTTTGGGGACGTGGGTGGCGCTGTGGGTTAAACCACAGAGCCTAGGACTTGCCGATCAGAAGGTTGGCAGTTCGAATCCCCGCGACGGGGTGAGCTCCCGTTGCTCGGTCCCTGCTCCTGCCCACCTAGCAGTTCGAAAGCACCTCAAAGTGCAAGTAGATAAATAGGTACCACTCCAGCTGGAAGGTAAACGGCGTTTCCATGCACTGCTCTGGTTCGCCAGAAGCAGCTTAGTCATGCTGGCCACATGACCTGGAAGTTGTACACCGGCTCCCTCGGCCAATAAAGCGAGATGAGCGCCGCAACCCCAGAGTCAGTCACGACTGGACCTAATGGTCAGGGGTCCCTTTACCTTTACCTTTTTACGGCAGACTTTAAACCATGGAACTCCCTGCACCTGCAGCCTTCATTATACAGGATTCCTGGATAGCTCAGTCAGTAGAGCATGGGACTCCTAATCTCAGGGTTGTGGGTTTGGGCCCCATGTTGGACAAAAGATTCCTGCGTTGAGGGGGTTTGACTAGATGACCTTCATGGTCCCTTACAACTCTACAGTTATATGATCTCCTGGCAAATGCTGCTCTTTACCCTGGCTTGAGGTATGTATATATTGGGACCTACCTTATTTTGGTGATTTTAATTGTTTTTAATTGTTTTTAATATTATGCTTTTGTAACTCACCCTTTGGGTGAAGGGCAGGTAATTAATAATAACAACAATAATAATAATTCATAACATATAGTTTAAAGTAGGAGAATTTGTTCTTATTCCCCCCCTTTTTTGCAGTGTGCCACTTCTATGGACTATGAACACAACAAACACACTTCATTGTGATTTAGGTTTGTTCTGTATTGAGAATCCTGAGTTTTGAATATAGAATCTGTGTATTAATGACAGGTATGTCCATCTACAGAATTTCAGCATCAGACCAGCTGGGCTATTGACAGCTATGAACAACACGTTTTTAAATGAGGGGTTTTTAAAACACCATTTGTATTTTCAGCAGCATCTGTTACTAATCTCACTATCTGTAGTTGCACTGCTTGGCAAGGAGCCAACTTCTCCCTGTGCAGATACTTCTAGAAGCTAGTTTTAGGATTTGCATTTGCGTTTTTAAAAATAATATGATAATAGGAATTGATCAGAGGTTGCTTATAATGCTCTATAGTCTATATATCACAATTCAACAGACTTGTATAGGATTATTGGAAGCCACAATACTGTAATTGGGGAGGCAGGAGGAAAGGGGCTCCCTCAACCCTTACGTTCTTCTTCTTCTACTCTAGCGTAGACCATGCTGGCTTGGGATTATGAGAGTGGTAGTCCACAACATCCAAGAGGCATCACATAGGTTACCTTTCTTATAAACTTATTACATCTGACCAGTTTTCAAGCTACCAGTGCTCTATTAGGGTTAGTGCAATAGAAAACAGTAAAAGGGAAGTTAGGTATGCAGTAAAATTTCTCAAGCTACATTTTTATAATATGTGCTGTGATGAATATAACATTAATCTGCTTTGAATCCAATTAGGCAACTTGAACCAGAGTTCTTACTGCTTGCCACTTGAAACTGGCACAACACTCCTGTATATGAAAAATCAGATTCTGCAGTGGTGGGGAGGGAAAACATGTCTGGGTGCAGCTTCATGGTATTATTCTCAACATATTGTACATATTTCTACTACTGTTTCGAAAAATAATATTTTGGGTTCCAAAGGTAAGTTTCAAGGGTCAGAATTAAAACAGCTGCATTGACAGATTTTAAGAAAATTGGAATCAGTGGCAAATCTGGAATCCCCGCATGTACAACTATGTTACAAAATGCTTTAACTTGTAGAGGAGTCTGGATTCTAGCAGTAATCTCGCATTATCTTAATTAGTAAGAAAAGCTCCCAAATGCTTTATATATATATAGCTCTCCACTCTTATTTCCTGACTTTAAAGTACAGCTTACAGTACTTTGCCATAGTTGATATGAAGAAATCAGAAATGAATTCTAAATAACTGAAATGAGTTTCAGAAACAATCACGGCTTTCTAAAAGGTGATTCTGCAGGCAACAGCCACTAGCTGGTATACATAAGCTCTAATATCAGAGGGTGCTTTTGTCATGTGATCATTTCCACTTCACATACAAATATAGAACATGACCATAAAAAGTAACATAACATTCACCCTGCTAAGTAATTTATTGTAGTTGATGTAGGATTGGCATGCCAGCTGGAATGATCTTCTCCGCTCTTGCTATTTTTGCATATACAGAAAGAAAAGTGCTTCAAGAAGGAATAAAATGTAAACTTAACTGCTGAAAGCAAATCTAAACTGCACTGGAGGGACACTTGGTTGTGATTTGCTAGGTACAGATACTGAAGAAATCCCTAAAATTTGTGACCCAATGAAATAAGTGGAGGAAATCCCAGATACCATATTTTTTGCTTGCCCTTTTGCGTTCATCATAGTATAAAGAAGTTTCAGCAACACCCTTTCCATTTTGTTCCTGAGTTCACTTGCTTCTTAAAGCAGAGGACAGACATCCCCCCACCAGTATTTCCTCTTTTAAAATAAGACATCCCTGTATCCAACCCGGCAGGAACTCGGCAAATCCCCTCAGTCTCTACAATGCTGTTTCTGAATATCTGCAAAGCTACTATGCTGTGATCACAGCTAGCCAGCTCATTCACAGCTTTACATTACTAAAGCAAGCCGTCTAGACAGCAGAATGACACAATTACTCACTTTTCTGCAGCACTGAGATGCTGTCACCTTCATTCGCTTTTCTCTGCTCTGTGAGTTCTAGTAAACTAATGGTTGGCTTTCCTGTTTGGATTTCACACTGACTGCATAGTTTTAGGTTTTAAGCAGAGGCAAACACAGATGACATCGCAAACAAAGTTATAGGGGAGCCTCTTCTCTTCTCTCTTCTGGACCATTCCGTGCACATCAGGTTATTGTAACACCCAGGGCCTTTTTTCAGCCAAAACTCGCTGGAACTCAGAGCTGGCACCTCTCAGGTGGGCGCCATTGCCATAAAAAGAGAACAAGGGAGGTTTTCATGGTGAGTTCCAGCACCTCTTTCTCTGGAAAAATAGCAATGGTAATACTGTAGGAAGCTAGGGCTACCATATGAACGCTACAGTTGACAACTATACTGATATATTTGTATAAGACCCCTAACAACCTTTGCTCTATGTCCTTGAGTTCAGGATATGTCAAAGCAAACACATTCTGGTGGTTTGCCTATTTTGTGTTAATTACAAACAGGTCACATGCCCATGACATGCACAGGACTCATAAATGATTGGTGTGAACGATCAGAAGTGACTTCATTGGCTCAGAAAGTTTGGAAAGGTCAACAAGGCATTTATTCAGTGCCATCCAACTAAAAAAAGCCACCTCTCCCACATCTCTCTTACCTCCTGAGGTTCTTGATACTGCGAGGTCAACAGTAGATATGCCCTCTGTGCTTGGAAAGCTGCGCGGATCATTTCTGCCTGGAAAAAACGGCGACAAACCGAGTTACAAGTATTTAAAATATGTAAACACTAAACACTTTCACTTGTGATTATTATTTTTTTAGGAAATTAATGGCTTCAAAACTAAAGCTATCCTAATCCACATTGATCTGTTAATTCCAGTTATCTAAATCCATATTATTTATTATTATTTTACTCTAATTTCACATTGTTCATTTTTATAATTTTGTTTGCAGCTCTTCACATAGATTAGTCAGTCTTACAGCAGCATGTAAGGCAGGCTAGTATGAGCCTCACAATGGATGGAGGTACAGATTTAACATTTCAGGAGTACCAGGTGACTGCAATGAGTAAGACCGGCTGAAATAGCAGAACTATGTTTCAGAGAATGATGGCTTCTTCCATGCCATCTGTACCATCCCAGTTCTCGGCTTCTTGGGTCATGCTGTATTCGCAATTAAGGAAACACAGAGTAATAATGGACAGAATGCGGAAAAGTGAAAGAGGCATTTTGGAGACTATATTTTACCCTCTGTTGTGGCACATGCCTGTATATGTGGTGATGCATTTACACTGCAGATTCTGCCTGACAACCCCGTAGGCTTGAGTAGCGATCGCAGTGGGTTACTCTATATAATGCAGGCTCATCTGATGCCACTCAAGCGACAGAAAACAAGGTGTGTAAATAAGGACACTGCCATTATTTCCCATACAGTCTCAAAGGACAAGGTTTTTTGTTCTATCCTATTTTGTACCTGGGACGTGGGTGGCGCAGTGGGTTAAACCACAGAGCCTAGGACTTGCAGATCAGAAGGTCGGCGGTTCAAATCCCTGTGACAGGGTGAGCTCCCACTGCTTGGTCCCTGCTCCTGCCAACCTAGCAGTTCGAAAGCACGTCAAAGTGCAAGTAGATAAATAGGTACCGCTCCAGCGGGAAGGTAAACGGCGTTTCCGTGCGCTGCTCTGGTTCGCCAGAAGCAGTTTAGTCATGCTGGCCACATGACCTGGAAGCTGAACGCCAGCTCCCTCGGCCAATAAAGTGAGATGAGCGCCGCAACCCCAGAGTAGGCCACAACTTGACCTAATGGTCAGGGGTCCCTTTACCTATTTTGTACCTGGAGCAGGAATTATTTTCTTTTAACAGTGGTTCATGGAGACTATCATAGGAGACTGTAAAACATAGAAATTTAAAAACTATTCCCTTAGAGCATATGGGGGAACCTTTGGGCCTCCAGGAGTCACTGAACAAAAACTCCCATCAACCCTGGCCATTGGCCATGGACAAAAACTCCCACCATGCTTGTTAGAACTAGTAGTCATTGTAGTTCCACAACATCTGCCTTAGAATATTCAATGTGGTCCATTGAAGCATCACTTGAACAACACCAAGCCCCAAGAATTAGCTATTTTTCTTCTCAATCACAACATTTTGCTTCACATTATGTTCTTTTGTGGGCTTTCAAAAGACCTTCTGCATCATTATTTCCCCCCTCATTGTATACAGCCCTACAATGGAAACTGCACTCTCTAACGGTTACTTTCAAACACCAGAAAATGCTCCTCACAAAAGTGCAGATACAAAGTCCTTTCTCTTCTGGGATAATGACATCATGCCCTGACTCAACTGTTAGCAATGCGTCCAGCCTTTGGATGCAGCCAGATCAACATGGGCACACGTGTGAGCAGAGTGCTTTGCTGATGGATCACGAAGTTGCCAAATAATGGCAGCAACAGTGAAGCAAGATCAATTGTGACAATGTTCACATTAGCAGCTTCGTTACTAATTTAGAACTGTGGATTTTTATTGATTTTACTCTTTATAAAAACAATAAACAATTGCATTGATCTTGCTATTTGTAGAATTGTTTATGAAAACAGCAGTCACGGTAAATCATCAAAGCCAGCCGCGATTATGCCTAAGAACTGGCCTTACAATGGAGGTAAGCAGACCACATACAGTGAATTGCGTTTCAACTGTGTGGATAGCCCAGTTGGTTAGAGCGTCGTAATGCCAAGGTTGTAGGTTCAATCCCCGTATGGGACAGCTGCGTATTCCTGCATTGGAAAGGGTTGGACTAGATGATCCTCAGGGTCCCTTCCAACTCTACAATTCTATGATCGAAGGGACATTCAATGAAGCTGAATGTTGGAAGATTTAGAAGAGGCAAAAGAAAGGACTTATTCACACACTGCATAGTTAAACTATGGAATTTGCTCCCGCAGCAGTGATGGCCACCAACTTGGATGGTTCATTAGACAAATTCATTGAGGATAAATAAGGCTTTCAGTGGCTTTGAACTCTGATGGCTATGCTCTGCATCCACAGATGGAGGCAGTATGCTTCTGAATACTACTGTTCTTCTTATGCTCATGGCACAGCAGCAGACATTTCTCATAGATATTTGTCTTTCTTAACAAAAACATATACACAGCATTCTTGCAAAAGCCTCCCAAAAATTAGTCCACATGTAGCACTTGCTTACTTCTATTTGTGCTGATACTCTAGCATTAACGCAGTGAAGAAATCTAAATGTGTTCCTTGACAACGCATAATTTAAGGATTTCTTGCGAGTTTCACACATATTACTATCCTAGTCACTCAGGTATGCGAGGGTTTTCTAGGCAACAGGTGTCTTCTGAAACCAAATACAACCTTCTTTCCAACTCTCTCTGTGTGAACAAGGCAGCAGCTGCAATCATAATGTACAGGACACATGGTCTATAAGATGTGTAGAAGAAAAACATTCATTGTCCGACTTGTTAAAGCACAGATGTTGGAGCAGCACCAAATCTTGTAGCCTCTATTTCACAATGCAGATTACGACAGTAAACTCTCAGAAAAAGTTAACTAAGTCAAATGTACACAGTATGACACTTGGAAACTATCTATTATAATTATCTTTTATAAATAATAAACATTTTATCATTAGTATAAACATTTTAATAAACATTTTATCATTATCATTTTGTTTTGTTTAAATGAATTATTATTTTCCCCTTAATAACAAACATTAGCAAACATGCACAGATATAAAGGTAAAGGGACCCCTGACCATTAGGTCCAGTCGTGGCCGACTCTGGGGTTGCGGCGTTCATCTCGCTTTATTGGCCAAGGGAGCAGGCATACAGCTTCCAAGTCATGTGGCCAGCATGACTAAGCCGCTTCTGGCGAACCAGAGCAGCGCACGGAAACACCATTTACCTTCCCGCTGGAGTGGTACCTATTTATCTACTTGCACTTTGATGTGCTTTCGAACTGCTAGGTTGGCAGGAGCAGGGACCGAGCAACGGGAGCTCACCCCATCACGGGGATTCGAACCACCGACCTTCTGATCGGCAAGTCCTAGGCTCAGTGGCTTAACCCACAGCGCCACCCGTGTCCCATATGCACAGATATACTTTATATTAATACTCATCAACAGAGACCTGGATTCTAGTATTCTAGTCCCTATTCAACAACAAAGCTTACTGAGTGACCTTGGACTAATCAACTTTTCTAAACCACTTCACAGGGTTGTTGCTAGGATAAAAGGGTTGAAGAAATGTTAAACTGCCCCATGTTCATTAGAGGAAGGTTGAGAGATAAAAAAAATGTTAACAACAATAATTAATACGTAGTAACTGAGGTACTCTCTTGTAATGAATACAACAGTAAATCTATATATATATATATATATATATATATATATATATTCATAAGGATCGTCACCCATGCTGAACTAAGGTATTCAATTACTTTGCCAATGAATTGTAAATGAGGAAGCTACATTCCAGAGGCATAATTCAACTAAAATTATTCACTTTTAGGTGTCACTGTTTTCAATTAGAGTGTTAAGTATGTGTCATTGAAATCCCTGAAAGTTAAAAGTGCTTTATGTTGATATGCTCACACCCCAATTGTTTCTAACAGCCAAAATGAGCCATTCATTGTTTGCCTTTCTCTATTAACTTTCTTACCCTAGACATGGTTCAAATCTGGATATCATAAACCTATTTCTATTTTACAGAATGTCAGCTATGCCTATACAATAATGAGGATACTAGAATGAAAGTAAGAAAAACTGCATTCTCCAGCGGCTAGATTTGTACTGAAATTATAACAACAGCAAGCCATTCATTATAGTTCAACCTTAAATCTACAGCAGTTCTCACAATTTCCTAAGGGAAGCTTTATATTGCAAGTGGATTCACACTATCTGTGCAAACACAGATAAATTGTTTCTGAATAAAGTTCCCTCCCAGTCAACATGAGATGTGCTGCAACCACATCATAGATGCAACTATAAATTTAATAAATAATAACAACAACAGCCTAATAATCTGAAAAAAAGATAAACTTGTTTTCAGTCATCATGGAGAAAGACTTTTCATCATATATAAATAGTACCTGTGTACTACCTGTGAGATGTGTAAATCTGTACTGATGTGTACTGGGGGTGGAGAGAGAAACATTGTAGGTCCTTGAATGTCAGTGTGGTATGGAGAGAAACCTCCCTTTTTCTGCTGCTTCTTTCCTCCACAAGCCCTAAGCCCCAGGATGCTGTTTCCACCTTGGCTGTAAATCCTGAAGGACCTGCTCCCTGCTCTATAGGCCTTTTTCTGCCTGGCCTGGGAGGGTGGGACCCTGACTGACTCCAACTACAAAAGCTGAGGCTGTGAAGAGGCCAGAGATTATCTTGGCTGTGAGTTCTGGAAAACCAGCTCTGGCTCAGGCAAGCTGGAAAGGCGCAGGGGGTGTCTTGTTCAGCTGCTCAGCTAATGCCTTCTCTTGTCTCATGTGAGCAGCCTCAACAAGTCTCTGGCTGGTGAGGAGACCCCCCCCCCAACCTGAATATATCCTCTTTGGGCTCTGGGGTGGGTCTTCTGAGGGATGTATGTTCTGGCCCCTTTTTTTTCTGGAAAAAGCACTGGTTATTTCAAAATTTACAACTATGCATTTACATTAGTGTAAACAAATTCTGTATATTTTTATTCCTTTTTTGGCAATGTGTCAGTGGCTAACCAACAAAGGTCAGCGATCAAACTTTAGAATCTTTCTGGGATGCTAGGTTGTTTTTATTTCTTTTAAGTGAGGATGATTTTCCCCCTCCCCATGCAAGAGCACTAACAAATAGCATTCCCCACCTGTAGCGTGAATGGCTGCAGCACAGTCTACCATCTCTGGCTCCTACCACCTCATTATTCTGCCTGTGTAGAGCAGATCTAATGCTACCTACATTACCCAGTGTGTTGAGGAACTGCCTGCTTTGTAGTAACTTTTTCTCCAATGTAACCTTTACAGAAGCGTGGGAGGAAGTAAGATCCATCGCAGATGCTGGCATCAGAATGCATGCTGGGGGAGTTGAAATGGAAAAGATCTCTATTTCAAGTTTCATATCAGTTAACTGTTTATTTCTTAACTTACGCATTATTTTATTATCATCTTTTAATCCTGCCTTTCCTTCAAGGAGTTCACAGCGGCACACATGCTTCTCCCCTGCCCTAATTTATCCTTACAGCCCCTTGTGTAAAGTTGGCAAGGCTGAGAGATGCTGGCTTGCTTTATGGCAGAGTGGGAATTTGAACCCGGGTCTTTCCGATGAAAAGAACAAACTAAAGTCTAAGCTTTGTACAATAAACATGACTGTAAATTATTATTGTTCCCGCTAACAGCAAACTCAGGTAGCTGAGTGTTGACAAGATTGGAGCCAAAACAGGGCCAGCCGAAACCAACCAAGAGGGAGCAGCTGTTCTGGTGATCCCTGAAGTATGCACAAGTACAAACCTCCATAGGAGGCAAAACCCACAAAAAATAACAGCCAGATGAGGAAGGCATGCTCTGTGCCCTTGAAGGAACATAGAATGTTGAGGATCAGTTGCTAGGGGCATGCGAAAAACCATGAAAGGCAAGGAATGACCTGCTTAAGTCCCTTGCAACTTATAGTATCCTGGGTTGCTGGATATAGCTGGGTTGCTGAACAGCAGCTCTCCTGTTGGGTGAGGAAATATTGCAACCTTTCATTTCTCTGAAATCCACTCGGGGCCCTAGTGCCTGAACTGTTGGCATCCGTAGCTGTCTCAAGAAACAATGGGGGTGGCTCATTAAGCTGCTCAGCTGAGGTGAGGAAAGAGCATGATGTGTCCCTCAGCAGAGGTTCTACCCCTTCCCTGAGACCTCCAACACCTCAGTGCATGAGTACCTATATAGAATTGTCAAGTATTTTCTTCGTGGTTTTCAGTTTGGTAACATGATGCAATGGCTTTCTTCCGATGGGAAATCGCTCAGATTCAGAAGGAGGTAGACTCCACCATGGGAGCAGGGCCTGGGCGGGAGAGTGCTAGAGTTCTGTCTGGTCCTGTTACATGGGATCAATTCCAATCTGTTACCTCCGAGGATGTGGACAGGCTGCTTGGACAAGTGAAACCGACCACTGTCTCCTTGATCCTTGCCCATCCTGGCTGATAAAAGCGAGCCGAGAAGGGCTGGGCGATGGGCTCTGCGGGGTGGTGAATGCTTCCCTCTGTGAGGGAGCCTTCCCAGACCTGCTGAAAGAGGCGGTCATTAAACCGCTTCTTAAAAAAACATCTTTAGACCCGGCCAATTTGGCCAACTATCGCCCAGTCTCAAATCTGCCATTCTTGGGCAAGGTGATTGAGCAGGTGGTTGCTGAACAACTCCAAGCACGCCTGGAGGAAACGGACCATTTGGATCCCTTCCAATCGGGATTCAGGCCTCACCACGGGACTGAAACTGCCTTGGTCGCGCTGGTTGATGATCTCCGGCGGGCTAGGGACAAAGGTGAGAGCTGTTTCCTAGTTCTGCTGGATCTCTCAGCGGCCTTTGACACCATCGACCATAACATCCTTCTGGACCGTCTAGAGGGGCTGGGAGCTGGGGGCACTGTCATACAGTGGTTCCGCTCCTTCCTCCTGGGCCGTGTCCAGAAAGTGGTGGTGGGGGATGAGTGTTCAGACCCCTGGGCTCTCACTTGTGGGGTGCCTCAGGGTTCTGTCCTCTCCCCCATGCTTTTTAATATCTATATGAAGCCGCTGGGAGAGATCATCAGGGGGTTTAGACTTTGGACTGGGTGTTCATCAGTATGCAGATGACACCCAGCTCTACCTCTCCTTTAAATCAGAACCAGTGAAGGTCCTGTGTGAGTGCCTGGAGGCGGTTGGAGGATGGATGGCGGCTAACAGATTGAGGTTGAATCCTGACAAGACAGAAGTACTGTTTTTGGGGGACAGGGAGCGGGTTGGTGTGGGGGATTCCCTGGTCTTGAATGGGGTAACTGTGCCCCTGAAGGACCAGGTGCGCAGCCTGGGAGTCATTTTGGACTCACAGCTGTCCATGGAGGCACAGGTTAACTCTGTGTCCAGGGCAGCTGTCTACTAGCTCCACCTGGTACGCAGGCTAAGACCCTATCTGACCGCGAACTGCCTCGCCAGAGTGGTGCATGCTCTAGTTATCTCACGCTTGGACTACTGCAATGCGCTCTATGTGGGGCTACCTTTGAAGGTGACCCGGAAACTGCAATTAATCCAGAATGCGGCAGCTAGACTGGTGACTGGGAGTGGCCGCCGGGACCACATAACACCGGTTCTGAGAGATCTGCATTGGCTCCCAGTACGTTTCCGAGCACGATTCAAAGTGTTGGGGCTGACCTTTAAAGCCCTAAACGGCCTCGGTCCTGTATACCTGAAGGAGCGTCTCCACCCCCATCGTTTTCAGCCCGGACACTGAGATCCAGCGCCGAGGGCCTTCTGGCGGTTCCCTCATTGCGAGAAGTGAGGCTACAGGGAACCAGACAGAGGGCCTTCTTGGTAGTGGCGCCCGCCCTGTGGAACGCCCTCCCATCAGATGTCAAAGAGATAAATAATTACCTGACATTCAGAAGACATCTTAAGGCAGCCCTGTTCAGGGAAGTTTTTAATATGTAACGCTGTACTGTTTTTAACACTGATTGGGAGCCACCCAGAGTGGCTGAGGAAACTCAGCCGGATGGGCGGGGTATAAATAATAATAAATAATAAATAATAAATAATAAATAATAAATAATAAATAATAAATAATAAATAATAAATAATAAATAATAAATAATAAATAATAAATAATAAATAATAAATAATTATTATTATTTACATAAACCTCTTAGAGATGTGTGTGTGTGTGTGTGTGTGTGTGTGTGTGTGTGTATACATACATTAAGTTGTATATAATCATTATAAATAAAGTTATTAATGTTTTATCATTCCCTTTATGTCTGACATTTGGGTGTCAGGCTGAATATTTAAGTAGCAAAAACAGTAGCAGGAGGAGGAGGTATCAATGAGCAAGCCAGATGAGAAGTCACAGAAAGACAAAGACGTGCTCATATTTTCAGGCTAGGGGTTTCATCCTTTGGAAACCAGAGTCTTCAGACTGGGGGTGGGGTGCAGCTTACGAGAGGGGGGTCTAAGGAACAGACTCATAAGGCTTCAGTTCACCTGCAACCACTAAATTGGACCAGACAACAATCGGGTTGTTCACAGGTTGCTGGATGCTCCGATTCAGGGGTAAAGGGCGGAAAGCTGTGGGACTAACACAAAACACCTCAGATCTGTGCCTAGAAAGAACGATACAAGCAGAAAACTGCTTGGACTCAGGCAAAGTGAGGGAGAGCCCATAGCTGCTAATCATGGTGCTATCCATGGTGCTGAAGCTACTGGCTTCCCTCGACCCCATGAGTTTCTGATATGTAAGGGTCAGAGCAGCATGGCTTGCTGAACTGAACAATGAACAGGAGTGCAGCTCCAACTTATTCAACCCTAACCTCTAACTTTCTATGCATTGTTCAGCCAAGTTCTCTATTTTTGTCATTTTCTATAATAACACATTCCTAAAAGGTAAAGGTACCCCTGACCGTTAGGTCCAGTTGCGGACGACTCTGGGGTTGCATGCTCATCTCGCTCTATAGGCCGAAGGAGCCAGCATTTGTCCGTAGACAGCTTCCGGGTCATGTGGCCAGCATTACTAAGCCGCTTCTGGCAAACCAGAGCAGCGCACGGAAACGCCGTTTACCTTCCCTCCGGAGTGGTACCTATTTATCTACTTGCACTTTGGCGTGCTTTCGAACTGCTAGGTGGGCAGGAGCTGAGACCGAACAACGGAGCTCTCGCCGTTGTAGGGATTCGAACTGCCGACCTTCTGATCGGCATGCCCTAGGCTCTGTGGTTTAGATCACAGCGCCACCTACGTCCCTTACATTCTTACCTATGGTTTATTCCTACATTGTGAACTTTTATTCATGTGTTTTTTATATTACAGTATTTTTTTAAAACAAACAAATGTGGACTATACTTCTGACTTAGCAAAACAATGATCCCAAGTTACTTTTTAAAAAAGAGGACCTTAAGTCCAAACAACCTTTTGGTTCTAAATGTATGTTCAATGATAAGAATAAGGGTTGCATCAAACTACGGAAGACAAGACTCATTTAAATTAATGTGCCTAAGTTAGTTATGCTTCAGTGGATCTATTAGCATTGGCTACAGCCCTATGTTTCTGACAGCAATTAGCAGCGTGAGAGAAATAGTAAGATTTTGGGCTCAGCCATTGCCATAAGAATAAATGTATAAACGATAAACACTACAATTTGCTTATGGAGCCAGACCTGTATTTATTTTTTATTTTTTGAGAAAATCACAGTTGCCGTATTCAATCAGATGGTAAAAAGAGAAATACTTACATGTGTCTTCACATCACCATCAAGGATCTTGCTATTTCTCAGAAACTCAGCTACACTCCCCTTTAGGATTCTATCAAAGGCTTCGACATACGGTGCTACATCTGCGGGAGAACAGAACTTCACTAGATCTGGCTGAGAAGGTTCATACATTTTGAATGCTTTGACATCTAAGATTAAAATCCAACACAACTGGAAGATGTTTCATAGAAGCATTTCTACATCAGAAACCAAAATAGCAGCATGTGATTTGAGTGCTGGCCTGTGGCATTTATTTATTTATTTAGTCATTCATTTTATCAAATTTATGTATGTATTAACTTTATTTCCTGCCCTTTCTCCCAAAGGAGCTTAGGGTGGAGAACAGAAAGCAATAAAAATAAAATAAAAACGTATTTAAAACAATTCCAATACAGATGCAGACTAGGAAAGATCAACTACTTAGGCCTTTTGCCCCTGAACTGTTTCTATGCCAGCTGATCATTATAAGAACTACTATTTAAGAACCGGCGCCCGAGTTTGCTTTATTCCTCTTCCCCACACGGCCCCTTTCCATTGTGTGTCATTTTTTAGATAGTAAGTCTGTAGGCAGGGCCTGTCTTGTTTTAACTGACTGTATGTAAGCCACTATGGGAGTCTCTTTGGCTGTGAAGAGCAGGGTACAAATGTGCTAAACAAACATAATGTGCAGGAAATTAGACAGGTGTCCTTCTGGGCTTTTCTCATAATGGAGTCTTAGATTAATAACCATGAGTACTGTCTTGAGTGAACTGTATTTGAATGCTAACGTGTGTGATCCAGTGTAAAACAGAAAGTATTTTGAGAGGGTAAAATGTTTGTTTGTTTGTTTAAATTTATATACCACCCTATATCTGCAGGTCTTAGGGCAGTTCACAGAATAAAATCAGAATATAAAACCACAAAATACACAATCAAAATAACAACAACAACCCAACAACCCCCAACACATTTTTAAAGGAAATAGGATGCCAATTATTATTATTATTTTCATCTGAAGATTACAGGGTGGCTTACAATATAAAAACACAAATGACAATAACCAATGGCTTCCCATTCTTTTCACTTGCAGACTCTCAATATTACCTGTGAACAGGCTGTCTGTTTTGTATCATTCTTTTCTCTCTCCCTCCTTTAAGCTTAAAGAATTTCTGGGCTTCCATGCATTTGACAAATGCATGTTCTCGCATAGCCTTTCCTTGCATCATCTACCTCTATAGGTACCGTATTTCATGTTGAACAAAACAATTTCCATTTTGTGTGTGTTTTGTTTCTTTCTTTTAAAGCAAGTGGCAGGCTTCACGGTGAGTTCAAATGGTAGCTACCAACTCTGCTTCCCACTTTCAGGACTAACTTCTTGATTTATGACAGCATGTTTTAGATTCTGATAAACCACTCTGTGGTTCTGCAATTAAATCCAGTTTTAACTCAAGTAAGAGAGGGAAGACGCTGTATTTCATCAAATCCTTGGGAAACAGAATGAGGTAAACCAAAGAGGGTAATTCGGTGGTTGGAGCTGTATGCCGGTTTGTGAAAAATGACCACACATATATGAGGCAAGGTCACAGAAAACAAGGATACTGAGCAGTTCCAAAAATGTCATAAACATTTCTCCTTCTTGACCTTCTTTCTCGCTGCTGATCACATTCTCTTTTCCCCTCTTTGCTTTCTCCTCTTTCTTAACAGATTCTGCCACTTTTTCTTCTCCTCTTCGTTCTTTTGCTTCTTTGACATTCTTCTGTCATTAATTCCTACTTCTACTTTAGCACAGCTGAGTGTCTTTGGCATAAGTCCAGCAAGTTGGATGCCTGAATGCACTAGATATAATAAGCTTAGGCTCAATATCTTGAGAAAGGGGTTAACCGGGTGGTTTTATTAATTATCAGTTACAACAAGTTTTCCACTGAAGGTTCTTCAGCTAGTCAGGCTCCACCCCTCACCCCCTTTTCCCAGGATTATCTCTAAACTCCCATCCCAATGCTTCTTGTGAGGAAATGTCTCTAAATTACTACAGTCGCTATACTGTGTAGACTTATGTTTTCTTTTCTTCTGTTTTTCCTTTTACTTGCTGAGCAGAACTCCTTTTCCTCTTTGACTTTTCATGCCTCTTCTTGTCAGTCTGTTTTTCACTGGTTCCAGTTTCCCTATCATCTCAGTCATCTCCTTATTTTTGTTATAATTTCATTTCCATCTCTTCTTCCTTTTTTGGGTAGAGTGACTGAAGAAGAAATGTACTTTTGTACAGCTAAATTATTATTATTATTATTATTATTATTATTATTATTGAATTTACATACTTGGAGGTCTCAGGGCAGTTCACAGAACAAAATCATAATATGAAACCAAATGAACTAAGGTAGAATTTTAATATATTTTGGGGAAAGACTGATAAGCCAGATCCTTGACATTTGGAGATGCCTGGTAGAATATGAAGTTACCCAAACCTCCACAAGTTTGTGGCACTGGTGGGTTAAAAACAACACAGTTCCAGTGGAGAATCCCCTAACCACCAAATTCTGGCTTCATAAGAGGGATTTGCCTCAGGATGGGAACAGGGAAGGAAAAGGTTAAATTCTACCACTCCATGCCTGCTGTGATTCTAGTAATGATCAACCCCTCCAGCTATGTGCATGTAATGATGCCAGTGCATTATTTAAAGGCTATGTGTTAAATAAACATATGCTAATAGATCTAGATTGGTTTTGAGAGGTAGGAGTGCTGGATTGCAGCAGTGAGACTGTGACTTGTGCAATTTAAGGGGAGCTGCATGGGTAACAGTCAGAGCAGGAGGTCTGTTAGGAAATGCTAAAAACTCTCAGGCCTGGCTCTAAGCCCAGGGTTACTTCCAGGTTATTTCTTGTGTCTCCCCTTTAAAAAGCGAACAAAGACATTTTGAAACATTTATCTGTGCATTCACAAACTGTTATGATAAGGCAAATGAATGAATGCTGTGAAAATTGCACTAAAATATTGCTTACAGCATCATATCAATGCATGTGGAGATAGTTATAATAACTTTTGAACCAATGTATTGCTGTGGTAAGTCAGAATAAGCAAAACAAATAAAAGTAAATAATAACGAGGCTTACATTTGTATGCAACATTAAACACAAACAGAACACACTGTACAGAACAAATCTCAGGAAGTTAGAAAATAGAACCAGTATCTCTTCTGCTAATTTCTATCTGATTCAGCAGTTATTCATTATAAAAAACAACAACAATCGAAACAGTAACACTGAAAGATCAATAGACACTTGAAACACTGGGTTGTATCGAATGGTGTACCTCATGGTGACAGAAGACTCTTTGATCTAGTGGAGACTTCTGTCAATGGACTGGGGAGGCCAGTTTTCCCAATTCCCTCTCCCATCCTACAGTCCCCATGGTGATCCAATGGGTTCCCCCCTGAAGATGATTTTGGAGCTGGCTGGAGACCACTGGAGGAGAGGCTACCATCAAAAATTGCCTGCCTTTCTATTCCACTGATGGATGTCTCTGCTAACTCAAAGAGCCTTCTGTTAGTATAAGGGACACTGCTAAATGCAATCCATCGACAACACATTTAATAGAAAAATCTTTTCTGTGGTCCATTAAATTATAATTATAATTAAAGCTGACATCGGCCATTTTCTGTCTGAGCCCACAAAATATTCCTTATTGCTAATTTAAGAGCTGGGTGGGGGCGGTTGGGAATCATCCAGCTTCTTTTAGAACAAATGCTACCAGCACATGGCATTTAGTAGTTCAGTTCCTAACATTCGAAATTATGAATACGGCTTCTTGAAAGACGGAACCATACCTCCATTGACGCCATTGACAGTTCCACATTCCATCCCAGCAAGCCTGTGTGAATCTGATAGCAGAGATTCAAGCCGAACCACAGCATTCTCCAACCTCTCAATCAAAGCCATTTCTGCCATTCTGGAAAAGCTAAAGACAGACACAAATAATATTAGCTGTTTCATTTCATGTGTGAATTTCAGAGAACTGTATCTCCTTCATGCAGTTAACAGGTACTATCATAAAAGCTTCTGTGGTTTTTTTTATATCATGTTACAAATATATTTGGCTGTTGTTGCTTTTTTTTAAAAAAGGATTTCAACAGTTAACATTTGATTTCTCTTATATAACATAGAAACAATCAAATATCCCGCCTTGACCAAGTACTATAACCTCTGTAACTTATTTCACACATTTCACATTTTTTTATGTAAGGTGGTGAACACTTTAGCCTACTAAGTGAAGGATCCCACCTAGACATGTTAGTCTCTAAGCATCGTCAAATATGCAATACTAGAACTCTTACTTTTTTTAAAAAAATTACAAAATAAGACAATCATACTGAGATGTCATCATAGCACTAAGTAGATTGTTCCATCAGTGCAGTGCAAGCAGTTCTGCTTATCTAACATTCCCCTCTCTCCTCCAGAGCAGGTTTGAGGAGTGGGGGGGGGGGAAGAGTCCCATTGCAATAGTAGGAATCCTTGTACAGGCTTCCACTACTGCAATGGGTTAGTTGGATACAGCCCTTAAGTCTTTTCAGCTGAAGAAGTGGCACAGCAAGAATTAAGCCCTAAGGCTGCCACCCTAAACACATTAACAGGGAAATGCTATTGTGAGAGTGTATGTGGGGAGAACCCATAGCAGAGCAACCGCCACGTCCAAAACCTGGCCAAGTAACTGCTGTTGCTTCTTCTTTTCTTCTTTCCACCCCTCCACCCATTAACTGCAATGGGAGGAAATGAGTTATGCCATTTCCAGGGCTGATGTAGTTTCAAGGGTTGTTTGGGTAGGGGGAAAGAAGAGGCTTAGCGTCCTCTGGTTCCATGGACTCCCACAACGTGCACACACCCCAAATGCCACATTTTAGGATCTGCCACTGGCAGAACACCTTCACCAGGATATTTATGCCCAGAGTGTTTTCCATGAGTGTACCAAGGACCCCCAGTGGAATACATGCCATCCCACCATAGGGTCTTCCGCTCAGAAAATGGAACAGCACTTCTGCCCCTGACCTGGCTGCATGTTGGCTATGGTTACTCTTCCATCTCTGTTTAGGAAGGATGCTGGATTAATCTTTAAACCAGAAATGGGAGAGTTGAGGCACAGTGGCCCATAGTTCATAGTTATTTTAGGAATCAAATTAAATTCAAATCAATTGTATTTTTAAAAACTCTTTTCCAACTCTCTTGTTTTCAAGAGAGCATAATTTTTCTACAGTACTGACTCGCTGAAACAGTGCTTCCAAGGGATGCCCCATCAGCAAAGATAGCAGGGAAATAGGAAGTCCAGCTCTGTTAAAGGTGACCAACCCTGTCATCGCTGTTTTAGTGTGACAGGAGTTGTTTTCATTTTCTTGCTAGTCCCATTAGTCTTCGTGAATGAACAGCCACTAAACGGAAATCTCCATCCACCTGTGCATGCATGAGTGCGCCCACACACTGCAAACCACGTGGTTTGCCGCAGGTGATGGGCACTTCTGTTTTTGAACAGCAATTCCTTGTAAATGCATTCATATGGAAGTGCTTGCTTTTTTACACTTAGGAATAATAACTTCTCGTACTGTAGCAACCAGATTGTCAGTCTCTGTTAGAATGATTGACTTAAAGTTTCCAAGGCAACCAACTTTGCTAGTCCATGCACCTGATGTATAATGCTGCTTTTTATTTTCTCTTTGCAACCAACGAAGTGTAACATTTTAAGTATCTTCTCCACCAATGGCCATGCAGAGTTTAGCGTACCCTTTCCCTCCCATGCATTAAGCTCAGACCTTTTCTTGTAATTAAGCATTCTGAAAGGCTTGTAATCCATTTAATTACATGCCACTAGTCCAATTACTGGAAGCAAGCAAATTGCCCTGCTGAACTCTAATAATGGGAACATATACATGTATATGTTATACCATGGATACTAAACTTAAGTGACCAGATCAAAGAAGAACGACTGGTAAATCTAATGTCCATTTGAAAATCTAATTGAATTGAAGACAATTAAGAATTTTAAAAAAGATTTTGAATAGTATTCCAGCAATGATTAATTATTATAATTATTTTTCATCATATATGGAAAAACGGGCTAATGATCTTTTGTCTAAAAACATCAGCAGAACACCTGTTCCAGCTTAAAACTGCTTCTTTCAAGCATTGAGACACCTCTCCTATATATACACAATTTGCCACCAAATAATGATATTTATCTTCTACATATACATCTTACATTACTTCTAGGACTACCACAATTACTTGTCCCTAGTCCTGTAGATTTCACAGTTCATTCCATATTGCTGGACAATCCAACAAGTTATTCCAGAATCCCAGAACAACTAGTGTAAAGAGGCAGAGTACATTTCATGGCAACTGCATCTTTCTCCTTGAAGAGAAACAGACTAAAATATCCTGTTCAAATCCAGCAACCTCCACACTCACTACTATTTCCAAGGAAAGTGGGATGGCTAGATTTTGCTCAGCACAAAGTAAACAATAGTGACGAATCAGGTTGGGGGAAAAGTAGTCAGATCTCAATTAAAATGTGTGTCAATAGAAGAGGCACTCAAAATAATTACCTCAGTATAACTAATTGTATACATAAGGAAATAAACGAAAAGCAAGTTGCCGATGGCCTTGAACTGAGACAGTTGTACATCCAGGAAGAGAACGAGGGTATCCTATGTTCCAGGAGCCTATTGCAAAAGAATGAAGAATATTCCAAAGAGCAACAAAGGAAGCCATAGTGGGCACTTGCAGACTGCCAGTATTTTCAGGTGGGTTTCAATCACCAAGACTATATTACACTGGTCCTTAAAGACCTATACTGGCTCCCAGTACGCTTCCGAGCACAATTCTAAGTGTTGGCGCTGACCTTTAAAGCCCTAAACGGCCTCGGTCCTGTATACCTTAGGCGTATCTCCACCCTCATTGTTCTACCCAAACACTGAGGTTCAGCGCCGAGGGCCTTGTGGTGGTTCCCTCACTGCGAGAAGTGAGGTTACAGGGAACCAGGCAGAGGGCCTTCTCAGTAGTGGTGCCCACCCTGCGGAACGCCTTCCCACCAGATGTCAAGGAAATAAACAACTATCTGACTTTTAGAAGACATCTGAAGGCAGCCCTGTTTAGGGAAGTTTTTAATATTTGTAGTTTTATTCTGTTTTTTGTGTTCTGCTGGGAGCCGCCCAGAGTGGCTGGGATATAAATAATAAAAGTATTATTATTATTATTATTATTATTATTATTATTATTATTATTATTATTAAATTTTAGTTGATTGGGAGGTTTTGCATAACCCATTTCCCTCAGACTTTTTAAGAAGAGGAATGCGATGGGTGATATGCCTTGGAAATTGTAAGATAACACTTGCTTTGTCCTATGGTCATCTAAGCTTCCCACGAACGAACTACAGCAAATGCTCATTGCCTGGAAATAACCTGTGTTTGTCAATTCTCCCATCATGTCAAGGCTTCCCCACTTCAGCTTCTTATCCATTCCAAACTAATGATGCCTTTGCACCAATCTATGGTGCATCCAGACTCAGAATACTGTGTGCGGTTCTGGACACTGAACTTCAGAAAGGCCTTTGCAGATGGAGAAGGTGAAGAAAAAGGCAGCCAGAGTGATGCAACTCCCCCATGAGCTAAGGTTACAAACCTTGAGACTTTGTAGCTTAGGAAAGAAAAGATGAGAAAGGGGGAACACGGCAGAGGTACGGAAAATTATGCACTGTATGTAAAAACTGAACAGACCATTTCCCTCCCTCTCCCTCATTATTCTAGAACGCAGGGCCATTTAATGAAGGTAAGTGCTGGTAAAAGGAAGCGATTCCTCACTCAGTGCACAGGTGAGCTGTGGAAGTTGCTACCACAAGATGTAGTGATGGAAAAGCCTGGAAAGCTTTAAAAGGGAATTAAGACACAATCACAGAGGCCGAGGCTGTCAATGGCTACTAGTCATGATGGCAATAGTCAAGTGTCAAGGGCACGCGCCTCAGTTGCTGGGGATCATGACAGAAGTACTATTGAGCTCAGGACCTCCTTGAGGGCTTCTCACATGGCTGGCCACTGTGAGAACAGGATTAGATATGCTGTAAACCAGTGGCGTAGCGTGGGGGGTGCAGGGGGGGCCGCCGCACCGGGCGCATCATCTGGGGGTTAGGGTTAGGGGCGCAAATCCACGGGTTAGGGGGCGCAAATCCACGGGTTAGGGGGCGCAAATTACTTGCCTTGCCCCGGGTGCTGACAACCCACGCTACGCCACTGCTGTAAACTGCCCAGAGTGGCCAAGGAAACTCAACCAGATAGGCAGGGTATAAATAATAAAATTATTATTATTATGTCTTTGGTCTGATGCAGCTGGCCTATTATTATGTTCTTATATTACCTAATCTGCTCCTATCATTCACAATTATTTTCCAAATGGCACAACACCTTCAGTACCTAATAATCAGGGCTTTGAATCTTCCGTTATGCTCTATTACAAAAGCTTGATTTGAACCAGCAATCAACTAAGACTACTCC
This sequence comes from Podarcis bocagei, assembly GCF_964188305.1. NCBI lineage: Eukaryota > Metazoa > Chordata > Lepidosauria > Squamata > Lacertidae > Podarcis > Podarcis bocagei. Next base: position 30,054,630 of record NC_138133.1, read on the forward strand.
AATTGGCTATATATAATATATATGGAATGGTGTTGTCCCTTAGGTATATCCTTTCACTGCTGCTAGAACCACGGTCCACGCTAGACACCCAAGGCCAGTAATGCATTAGCCTTAGTGCCGTAGTGAATAATGCACAGCCCCTTTTCATTTTTATTTAATTAAGAGAACATCTTTTATTCATGTGCCAGCATTGACAACACATCCTTTAGAGAAGCACTCAAGGAAGGAGTGAATGAACCACAAGTCCTCTGATGACCATTCTACAGACATTGGAACGAACTTTATTTTGTTTACTTCTATAAGGAAAATACTTACATTTCAAAAGTATATACTATCCTATTCTATTAAATCTTTACTTTAAAGTTCTGAAGCAAATATTTAAAAGTACAATTTAATTTAGTTTCCCTTTATTGATTAAAAAACATGTTTGCAAGCGAAGTCCATGTGGTTATATGTGATATTAAGCAGTTTTATAAGGAGCTGAATTAACTCAGTGTTCTCCACAATTTGGATGATTGGCTTTATATTAGGGAGAAAAAATGGATGCAAGTACAGTAAATAAATTCTTGTAATTTAATAGAAAAATGAATCACATCACCTAGCACTCCTGCTTTTTCTTGTGGTGACTTAAACAAAGCTTTATTTATAACTGTGTGTCGTTTTTCCTCTAACAAAGGCTTTCCTGTAATATACTATCATGTTAATAGAAGTCACTACAGAAATTCTTTCTCCAAAACTGAATCTAATTTGCAAACAAATGAACCTGACTCACTATCCTATTCCTGCAAACAATCCCTGCAGCTCATAAAATTACATTTTAAAAATTATCTATATTTGCACTCTTGGGATTATTCTGGACACTCCACAGAAAATCATATATATTTCCCCTAAAACACCCAGCTGTAAACCTTCCCCAAATCATCACCCACGCTGTGGTTAGGCTGGGGGGGGCGAGCCATCCAGTGGTTAAAAGAGGTTTTCTTTCAGCAGGGGAGAAGCGAAGGATGACACCTTGCGGGAATCTGCCACGCCCACAAGTGCCCCATTGCCACCCTGTGCCCTAGATGATTCACAGCTTATTGAGAGCCCAGTGTTGTCCCTAAACAGAATTAGGCGAAGTGAGCCATTACGAGCATCCCTTAACAGAAACCTAAGCACTGCAAACAGCCAGGTGGTTGCCTTAAAAGGCGTGAAATAAGACACGGAGGCAGGCACGCATCAGTCACAGACCTAGCAATGCCGCGGTCAGGTTGCCACCCTGCACCAACCCCGGGTGTCCAAAAGGCGAAGCCCAACGACTCAAAGGCCAACAGAAGCCCACGCGTTTTCTCTCCCCGCTGCTGTGCGCGGCTATGGAAACAAAATCACAGCAGCGCGCAAGAAACAAGCCACGTCCCTGAGGCCTGAGCTGCAGAACCAGCGCAGGTCAAAGCCCACGATGGGGAAACAATCGTCCTCCCCCGCCACCCCCCTCCGGGAGGCATGCCAGGTGCCCATTGACAACACGGTTAAGAGCTGTGGCGTTTTGCCCTGAATAAAGAGCCGGCCGCTAGTCACACCCACACCGAGATGCGATCCTGGAGAAGGGGGGGCGCAAAACCTCCAGGTTGGTTCCTTAGAGTCGACCGGGCCCCTCGAAGCTGCAGGCCACGGCTCTCCACGGGTGGGGGGAGGAGGGAAACGAGGGAGAGAGACGGTGACCCAGATTAGCCCTTCAACACACACACACACACACACACACACACACACACACGAGAGCGCGCCAAATCAATCCCCCTCAGTAGCTCGCTCCGGATTCCCGCCCCCTCCGGCCTCCCACGCCCAAGCAGAGGGGCTGCGGCAAGGCCGCTCTCTGCGGGGGTCTGTCACACGCCCAGCCAGCCCCTTCCCCGCATCTCCCTCCAAACCCCCCCCTGCTCCCCTCCCCTCCGCCCTGCCCACCCCTTGCCTGCGACGGGGGCAACCCGCCTCCCCACAGACGGCTGGCTCGCTTCGCCCCTCCCCGCCCCTCGCCAGCTGCTCTGGAATTACCTGTTCGGATGAGCCGGGGAGCCTCTCGTTCTCCTCTCTCTTTGCGCGCGGAGGAAAATCCGTGGCGGCTCACTCGCGCTCCTGCCGGGCCCCCTCCGCGCTCTTTCTTCTTGCCTTCCCCTCCTCCTCCTCCTCGATGTGAGCTGGTGTCACTCACAAAAGCCGCGCGGGAGGGGGAGGGCGGGAAAGAGAAAGAGAGAGAGGGAGAGAGATGCAGCCCCCGCAGGCGGTTTCCGGGCGCGCCAAATATAGGCAAGTCCGAAAGGAAAGGGCGAAGAGAGAGAGAGAGAGAGAGAGAGACGCTGGCGAAGAAGGAGAAAGAAAGCGAAAGGGGTGGGGTGTGGGGGAGGGGGGGAGAGAGAAAGGTGCCTCTCAGCAATATCAGCTCTCCGCTCACGCAGCCCCGATGTGTGTGAAAGGAATAGGGACTGGGGGGGGGGGCGGTTGTCACGTAGCGCTTAGGAACAGGCGCCGGTGGGGAAACCGAGGCTGGGGAGGGGCTGGTTGCGAGGAGAGGGGAGGTGCGATTCTCAGGGGAAAGGGGGCCAAGGCAAAGTTTGCCCACGCGCCTATGGCTCCCCGTCGAATCTGGAACCCCCATTCCTTAGTTTCGTGCTCTCTCTGTCCCTCCCGAGTCCGGACCAAACACGTATCTCGCCAATGCAATGGATGCATCACAAGGGCATGTTTCCATCGCCGGCGATTCTGCAACCAGAGACGGCCCTGATGCTCGGTGTTTTGTTACCAGATTCGGGGTATCCTCTAGAATTAAAAGGTATCATTGCATAATTACCAGGAAGCCTAAGCTTGGGCGGAGTCAGTGGCACACACACACACTGCCGTTTTGCCTCGCCTTTTGTACCCGCGCTCCCCTATTACTTTGGCTGAACTCCCATATGCTCAGCTTTGCTCAGTCCTGCCAGTAGATATACCGGTATTTTTCTATTAGACGCAAGGATTTCACATTTTGAGGAAAGTGAAGAGAAGCAACAGGGATAATGCAGGAGAAGCAGCGCGCAAGGCTGCAATCCTACACCTGCTTACTTGGGAGTAAGTCCAGTTGAGCACAGTGGTGCTTCTGAGTAGACATGCTTGGCTGTCAATTTATTAACATTACACTAGAAAAATAAGCTGTCAATCAATACAGTACTTTCCATACTTTAAGTACAGTATCTTGAACAATTTAAGATCAATGGCACATGGACAGGTTTGGGGAAACATAAGACCTGCCTATAGGACAAAATCCTAGGGGAAACATAACAAAATAAATATTCCAGATTAATCCCATTCACACAATTATTGTCATGTCTACTTTGACCCAATTTGTGTTTCTTTTTTATCATTGATATCCTGCATTCTTTCTCAAAAGGTTTACTCAAGCTGGCTTCCATCCTTCAACAAATGCCAAGCATCCCTAAAGAAACATGATGTATTTATAGGTCAGGTAGAACACGATTTCCGTTCCCTTTAAAACAAAGCCTTCGACAGGTAGGATCTCTCTATAATAATAGTGCCTAGACCCACTGTGGGAGAGATAGTTATAGCAGACATCTAAATCTGGAATGCTGTAGCACAGAATGTCCTAGTGATAGAATTATCAGTCCAAATACAATGGTTTAACAGCACTGAATACAGAACTGAAGCAAGTTTATGCTAGAGCACATATTATCTTATGCCACCAGTGTACGCTGTATCAATCCAAAATAATAATGAGCTTGCATTTCTGTATTCATTAACACAAGTTAGAATCCATGTTTCACCAGTAAGCATGCTTTAAGAGGATGAGTTATTTTCGAAGCCTGAGGATCTGATATTATCTCATTACTTAAGCAAAGGTTTCCCAATGTGTACATGTTAAAAGGTACACACTGGGACATAGGAAATAGAAAGAAGCTGAGGGAGGCGTTGAATACTATTTGTAATCCTGCCTTCTCCTTTGCCCCTCCATCATCCGTGGCACACAGGAGAAGGAGGAGGATCGTAAAGGGCTTTCCTTTGCACCTCCAAAGAAAGTGGGAGAATTGCAAGCCCTTTCCTGCACTCCCCCTTTCAACTCCTGATTTTGCATGTTGGAAGGGAGAGCAGAGTAAATGAAGGCTGCTGTCACTGCTAGTGGTGGAAGCAAGAAATACCGTATTTTTCGCTCTATAGGATGCACTTTTTCCCCTTCAAAAATGAAGGGGAAATGCGTGTGCGTCCTAGGGAGCGAAGACGCCATAGCCCCGCGACCCTCTCCCGGCTGGAGAGGTGACGCACGGCTATGGCAGGAGCCTCTCCGCTGCGCTTTTCCACTGCTCCCTGACCTGCTCTTTGGGGCTGGTGGTGGGCTTCCCCCCGCCTGCCCCAAAGAGCAGGTCGAAAGGAACCTGAAGCCTGGAGAGCGAGAGGGGTCAGTGCACACCGACCCCTCTCGCTCTCCAGGCTTCCAAGGTAGCCGCCTGAACGGCACCTTGTTTTAGAGCGGGAAAACAAGAGGGGGAAAGTTCTCCCCCTCTCTGTGCAGCGCCTCCTGCTGCTTCACTGAAGGGGCGCTGGGCAGAGAGGGGGAGATTTTTTTTTTCTTGTTCTCCCCCCTCTAAAACAAAGTGCATCCTATTGTCCGGTGCGTCCTATGGTGCGAAAAATACGGTAAGTTGAATTTTAAAATGAAGGTAATAAAGTGTTCCCATATGAACCTCTCTTTGAAGTTGGTTAAACAGCCATTCACTGCAATTATGGTGGTTAGTTTGTCATATACAGTGGTACCTCGGGTTATAGATGCTTCAGGTTATGCATTTTCAGATTGCGCACCATGCCGAACCCGGAAGTGCTGGAACGGGTTGCTTCCAGGTTTCGGCACTCACACATGCATAGAAATGGTAAATCGCGCTTTGCACATGCATAGAAGCACCGAATCACAACCCGCGCATGCGCAGATGCGGCGCTACAGGTTGCAAACGCTGCAGGTTGCGAACATGCCTCCCACACAGATGACGTTCACATCCCAAGGTTCCACTGTATATATTTATCCAATTACTGTTCTTCACCAGCACTTGCTTTAAGAAACCCCATTCTACCCTGTCAAAAGCCTTTTCAGCATCTAAAAGTATAGTATGATGAGCCTCTTATTAGAGTTTATACTTTGTACCACATTAGTCTTTATAAATCCATTTTTGTCTTCTGTACTAGCATAATTTTAAAAAAATACTTGATCTAGCTGTCAAAAGAGAGTCTAGAGCATTATAATCTGTCATTATCAATGATATTGGTCTTTAAGATTCTGATCATTCTAGAATTTCATCAGGTTTTGGTATCAATACTATATTTACATACTTTGTTTCAGGTGCTAAGCATCTTACCAGTCTGCCTGATATAATTAAGCAAAACAGGCATAACTATTTATTCAAAGGTTTGATGTAAATCTGCCAATAATCCATCTGGTCATTATGACCTTTTTGTCTTATTTAAAATTTATATTGTTCTCTTGATACCTTAATAGTACTGATGGAGGTTGTACTAAATGACCTTCAGGGTCCCTTCCAACTCAGTGATTTTATTATCATAAGGTTGGAGTCTGGAAAAGAGTCTACTAAAGTGGTCAAACCACTTGGACAGGAGATGACTAAAAAGTAGCCATCAACTATTCTGGAAAGGAAAAGCATGTCTTTCTCTCGCACATACTCTTAGTGGAGATTATGTAAGCCAGTGCACATAAAGCACTGACTGAAGTTAGAGTTAAAATGCTGTGTTTTGAGCTCTGGAAAAGCTAACAGCATCTTTGGGTGCTGACTGTCTCCTGGAGATCTGAGAAGCAGATTTTGACTGTGTTGATATTTTAAAGACATATGTCTACTTGTGCACAGCTTGAAAAATATCAATCAATCAATCATTTATTTATTGTAGTTGACTAAAAGCCATTACAAATCCAGTTGCAAAACCAGCAAAACAAATAAAACCTATTAAGAATGATCCAGAAATAAACAACCATTTACAGTAAATCAAATAAATGCAGATATTAAATTCTGTAAGTCTCCTGTGAAATATGTGCTATACCAGTTCGTGTGAAATTCTGAGCAAATGTATAAACATTAAAGTATTGGCATTTGGTAGTTCAGAAAAAGAATCACTTATCAATAGAAGGAGGTATATTGGAGGAACTAACATGTTTAATAATAGAAAAAGAGAAAATTAATTTATCTTTAGCATAATATACACATTGCTCTGAAGGTGCAACTTTTATTGTTGCATTTCTTTATATCTGGTGCTTAATAAATATAACATAAATACAACACAGTAAGTATTATTATTATTATTATTATTACTCAGAAACACTCCAAACAGCACCTACTGGAGTGCACAGAACTGCAGTCTTAAGGATGTGGCACCTTAGGCACAAGGGGTGCAGTGAGGGATGGTTGTAAAAGCCCCTCTGTGTAAGTGACCTTCTGCACAAGCCAAACCTAAGCAACTGAAAGTCTCATTGGTTTCAGTTGAAAATATGTAACCAACTCACCTACTGTAATTAATTAAGAGGCATATCTTTGGCAGGATTATGCTCACAGCAATGATAAATGCAACTCTTAGTACTGCCATTAGTAATAGTGTCCTAGCCTCCTCATCAAGAATAAATGTGGCTAAATATGCACTGACCCCCAGATGAAGGTTTTTATGTCCTGATGTGTTTTTTTTGAGAAAATAATAATAATGCTAAATTCATAGCTATAATTAGATGTTAGCTTTCTCACGCAATAACCCAGAACCCTAACAATCTAATATCATTTTTAACCCAATACCACCACCACCATCTGATCTAAATATTGGACTTCTTCAGAAGCCTGCTTGCCAACAGTTTGCCATTGAATAAAATGGAACATTCCTTCCCAGTGTGGGCTTGTAGCCAGGTCACCATCTACCCATAAATAGCTATCGCCTACAGAGAGAGTGACTAATCTTAAATAGCAGCAAACAAAAAGCTACCACTCTTTGATTTCTCATTTATGTGTAGTTTTATTTTGTTACACCTTCTTCCTGATTACCTGAGGACACATTTTTAGTTGATGATAGGCGTTTTCCAATAAATTAATCTAACCAATTAAGAAACTAAATGTTCAGCCTTGCTGAACATACAAAACCAGTGTAAGAATGCAATCTCTCTACAGTGGTGGGGCCACAGGGACAGTTGTCCCGGGCGCAAAATTATTAGGGGCACAAAATTTAAATGGAAAAAAAAATAGAATGTAGTAATAATAAATAATAAATAGTGCACCCTCCCTATCACACAGAATATATCCCAGTGTTCAAATGGGCAGACTGAGGAAGGGATTTGGGTAACAGCTGGTTGTACATGGACTTTAGAAATATACCCATTCCCGACCAATCCCCCTTCTCACTCTCTACCATGCTCAACACTCATTGGGCACTGCAGCTGGCACTCAGGTAGGTCACCAAGCTACTACCCCTTCATTCCAGCCTATCAGTGGGTGGTGCCAAGGATACTTGCCTTGCCCTGGGCACTGGCAACCCACAATATGCCACTGGCTCTCTGTGACCTCCTTCTTTCCTGTCATTCTCTTTAAAAAGCCAAGATGGTCCTTCCTCAGAGCGGAAAATCCTGGGCAAGATGGTTTACTGCAGCAGTAAGAAATGCTGTTTAAATTTAGCAAATAGGAAAGATTATTTGATAACCTAAGCCATTCCCCTAAATTTATAGCGGCTGCAGCAAACCATAACTGCAACACAGGCATACTTCCAGCCACGTCATCCAGGATGCCTTGCTCTGAGAAAGGACGCCCTTGGCCCTTCCTAAAATGAGGCAGACAGGAGGTAGAGGGAGTGATGGACAGCCTTGCTGGGTGAGTGGAAGCAGCTGGTGGGCAGTGATGGAAGCAGGGCTGGGCAGACAATGAAGCAAGGAAGTTCAGGGGGCTGGGAGGGCACCACCAGAGACCAATGTATCAGTATGGCTAAAGAAAAGGACCGGCCTTGTGCGAGAGAATCATTTCTGCCTGTCTCCTGCTTGTGGGCTCCTCATAGGCATCAGTGAGAACAGAATGTGGTGAGAACGGAATAGTGGACTAATGGGCCTTTGGCCTGATCCAGCAAGGCTGATTTCTACAGGAAACAGTGTAGCTGGTCCCTAAAATGAAGTGATGGCCTGGGGAGCATAGCTTAATATGTTCCTTTCAGTACTGTGGTAAAGATAAATGCCCTAAAAACACCATCAAAAACTACAGTTTGCAAAACATGTAATAGCAGCAAGATAAAGAACATCCTGAAGATGCAGCCACAATTCAACACACCTACTTAGATTCCTATAAGTATATTGTGATTTTTAGAAAATGAAATATGGGTTATATACAATATTCCCTCACAACCCCTTGGTGGGATGCCAGTATAACACTTTAATAATGAAGATTAACTGTAGTTAATATTTATATACTAAAAGGGAGTTCAAGGCTTCCTTTCACCCCTAGTGATTTATCATGGAAAGGGAAAGTTTTCCACTCAGCAACACTCAATCTTACTTTCACTCCCTCTACAGAGGGTGGAAAAGGGGTTGGTTGCCTTCCCTTTCTGTGCATCATTTTATTGGCATTATAGCTGGATTAACTATTGTGCTGAGAAAGCTGGAAACTAAGTGAATCCGCAGTTAAACAGAGGCCCTGGCAGCAGAGAAAGGTTTGTATCACAGTATTGTTCAGCAGATAGTAAGCTTTCTGTCAGCAGAGCAAGGAGAGAAGCAAGTTCCAGTTATTCCCCTCTCCCCTGTAGCCGCCCACCACCATGTTCCCCTCAATCTGTCCTAGAGCACCCCCCAACTCTCAAGCAGATTTAGAGTAGATGCGGGGGGGGGGGTCACAACAAAATGCTTCCCTCCCCATTCCGCTGATGAAGGCATTACTATCAGCTGAGCAAAGTACCCAAAGTGTCCAGGTATTTCCCACCAGGAAAAATCTCGGTTTGCCTCCTGCACTGAGCTCTTTTTAAATCCCCTGCACGTTAGGACTACTATCCTCCATGAAAGTTTTGGTCCTCCCCGTGCAAGAATCAGAATACCCTTGAACAGAAAAGATTGTACAGCTAATGCAGGAGTACCCAGACCGGGCAAAAGTGAGGGTTCTGTGATCCTATTTTCTATGTGAATTAATACTGCTAGATCAGAAAGCAGAGCTTAGGGGGACCACTTTCTTTAATCCAGTCCTGAGCAACCCAATATGACATGCTTTCCAGTGAGAAATTGCAGGTTTTAAATTTATTTATTTATTTTGGTAAATAATTGTTTTGAAGCTCTGTATCAAAGCTCCCAATGTTGAATTGGCTATAGAAGCACAGGCTCTGAACCTCATACATGCTGCGTAGGAATAATAGGGCATTATATGAGGTGTTAGCTGTCAGCAAATTGTCTGTTGTCAACAAAAACTCTACATTTGAAGCTTTAGGTTCATTCAGATATGGGCTCTTTTGTACCTTTTGTCGGATACACAATGCATTGTCTCTATGAGGATTGTACTTAGCTGATCCCCTCAAAAAATACTGAGCAGCACAGGACATGTGTAGACTTCTTGTTTTGCTACTGCACTTGGTAGGCTAGAGTGGAGTAAAAAACAAAGAGTTGGTCAAACCTTTGACTTCTCGTTTTTGTTTGAGGAGATAGCTGCACTTCATGCACTTGAAGTGACACATGGAGTTACAGAAGGGAAACTGAGAGCTCCAGTGCCAAGAGCTGTGGTCTGGGGAAAATGTCCCCCTTTCCTCTACATCAGAAGTTCTTAAATATCTGTACTTGGCCCTGCACTTCAAGGTTGTTGTTGTTTTTCCAATGGAGATTGATAATCTGGCCTGGATTAAGGAACAGGCTAAGAATGCCTGGTGCAGTTGTGGAGGATGAGGTGGCATTCAGACTGGGGAAGTGGGAAAGAGCCCACCCACTTGTCTCCATAGCAACGGGACAGATTCTTTGGACATGTAAATGGTATACTTAACTGCTAGCTAAGGCCATTTTATTACAAAGAAACTATTCTGACCAGTTCAGCGGCCTCTCCTGCTAGTTTCTAAGCCTGCTTGATACAAAATCACTGGCCTAGAGGGACCATGGATATATTCTAGACCAGGCATAGGCAAACTCGGCCCTCCAGATGTTTTGGGACTACAACTCCCATCATCCTTGACCTCTTGTCCTGTTAGCTAGGGATGATGGGAGTTGTAGTCCCAAAACATCTGGAGGGCCAAGTTTGCCTATGCCTGGTCTAGACTGATTCCCCACCACCATCTATAACATGTCAGTGCAAAGGACACCATTGGATACAGCCCACTGGCTAAAGGGAATTTGGTGGTTTAATATTTCACAGAACACAACTTACCCTCTTCCACCACAAATTGTAATGTATGCACAGACTGTTTCTATGTAGTGATGGGTACAATTTTTGCTGTGTGTGCCATGCCTTTTAATGATTAAAAACAAATTATTTTATCAGTGTATTCTGGAAATATGCTTTTAATGCATACAATAATATGGAAGTGAGCGGTCATACAAGACATCAGCTACAGGTTGATTTAAGGTGTTTCCTTTTAAGTGTCATCAGTTTTGAAAATGACCGACTTATGTGAGTATTCTACTCTTTTCACAGAATAAAGCCAGCTATTAGGAGAACATAGATTTGAATTGGACAGTGGATAGTCCATCAGGTTCATAAGAGATGAGCTATATAGCTACATTTCTCATTGCAAACTGAATGGTAAGGATATGTTCCATGAGCTCAAAGTATTTTTTAAAATGTAAATTGCTATGCAATATATAATCCATGAAAATAGAACCCCTATTGCTATAATAACTGAAAGAATATTGGATTTTTCCACTATGTTCCTCTAATTGAACTTGTTGCAAATTTTTATCAATTTGATGTAAAACTAATGCACATCTTACCTGTTCAGCACAATGTAGGACTGAGTCATAATCTTTTTTAGCCTTTTCTCATATGAAATCGCACTCTTCTGATTGTTATGCATGTCTGTACTCTTTTTCCTTCCATGGTTATAATAGGCAATTTTCATTCTAGCATTCTGGAAATAGAACCAGAATTATACTTTAAATTGTATTATTTTTGTGCATCACTGCTTCCCTACAATTTCCTGTGTCCTGATTGATCCTCGAAATGTTATGAACGGTTTTTAAAATGTGGTTACTTATATTTTATATCTTGGGGAATGTATTGCTCGTGTCTGTTTAGACCACCTTCCAGAATTTGACTAGTATGACCATGCCACGTTATAATTCCTCTGTGTCAAATATATTGGATGATCTAATATGGGAAGGTATAAGATGCTGTGTCACAGTGAGTATTCAGTTCCTTTGGAACTAGGACACCACACCAGCTTCGCCTTTTCCACATAACAGCATTTCTTATTAATAGAGTTCTACATGTCGTCATGGATTATTGATAGCACTTGATAGTTATGCAGAGCTGCAAGTTATCCTTAATCCAAAAAGCAAATCTACCTCTCTCTTTTTCAGTTTTCGTAACAGGATTATGAACACATTTCCCCACATGAAGTTATTGGCAAAGGTTGAATAGATAGTATGAAACCTGATGTGTTGGGGGATATTGCAGGCTTGACCCAGCGAGTCCCTTAAATGTGCTGTTAAATGCACACAGCTGTCCTACAAACACTGCTTTTAATTTGTGAAAAGGCTACATACACGGATAGGGGCTTGAGGCCACTAGGAGAGGATGCAAAATAACAACTGGATTGTGCCCTGCCTAAGACATTCAGAGATCAAGGGAAATGAGCAGCCTTTAAACACATTGGGGCAGTAAGTGTGATGTTTAAAACATGCTACGTGGTACAGGTTAACATGTCCAGTCTGCTAACAAAATGTGTTTCAATGCTTGAGCAATACATACATAGGCGCCAGTTCCTAGGGGCCGAGTTCCCTTTGTTCCCCACTCATAAAATATTTGAGGGGGCGGGGGTCCCCCCAAGTTGATGGGTATTGCCATTCAAAGTCAATATGTGTATATGTACGTAAAGATTAGGGACGCGGGCGGTGCTGTGGGTAAAACCTCAGCGCCTAGGGCTTGCCGATCGCATGGTCGGCGGTTCGAATCCCCATAGCGGGGTGAGCTCCCATTGTTCAGTCCCAGCTCCTGCCCACCTAGCAGTTCGAAAGCACCCTTAAGTGCAAGTAGATGAATAGGTACCGCTTTATAGCGGGAAGGTAAACGGCATTTCTGTGTGCTGTGCTGGCTCGCCAGAGCAGCTTCATCACGCTGGCCACGTGACCCGGAAGTGTCACTGGCCCCCAGCGCTGGCCCCCGGCCTCTTAAGCGAGATGGGCGCGCAACCCCAGAGTCGGTCACGACTGGCCCGTACGGGCAGGGGTACCTTTACCTTTACCTTAACGTAAAGATTATTATGACGGCAAGGCTTTCTTTGTAGTTGTTTTTTTCCTTTTTTTGGATTTTATGTAATTTTTGTTGTAATTTTGCATTGAAATAAATAAATAAATAAATAATGAATCAATCAAATGGTATGTGCATGCCACATCTTGTGATCGATTATGTGAGGCGGGGCTTACCTGGCCCCCCCACATTATTTTATTCAAGTTGGCACACCTTGCTGAATTCAAAATACTTTTATATTAGGGACTTAGAAGTTATGAAATATAAATTTGTTTCCAAAGGGCATACCACATTAACTTCTTTATTAATCAAGTAAGCTTAGTGCAGTAAGCAATGGTAAATTACTTGAAGCATTGCAGTGAATGTCTATTTAAAGTAAGAGATAAAATGGATTTAAATATCTGATGGGGGGCACGCTTTGAAACAGGCCCAGAAATAATATGTGTTTGTTTATTACCCATGAAAAGTCAATCAATCAATATGTTTATTATTCTAGCCATAGGCTATGACAAACCCACAGCAACAGTACCAATAAAAGAATACAGATCATACACCCATAATATGAGCCAACATCCATGATGTAAGAAAATGCCAAAGACACCAAATTCAAATCCAGCTTGATTTCTTGGGTCTCTATATAAGAGGCAGGCTAACAGATAATGTGTGATGTCTTCCACCTGGGGTTGACCACAAATACAAAGTCTGTCTGCATAAGGGACCTTGTTGTAGCAGCCATCCCAAACTGCAGTGGGGATCACTTGGAAACACAATTCAATAAAGACATTATTATTTATTAAGGAAACTGGTGAGAGTTTGGTCAAATAACTTAGCTTTAATATACTCTGTTCTCAAGAGTGGGTGCCAAGCGGAAATTTTGGTGTTTCTAATTATTTGCAGGTCCCTTTTTGCTTCTACTTAGAAGAGCCAATGCCTTAGGTGACACTTATTCAGAGTCAAAGTAGAACGCAGTTCAGGGAAATAAAAATCTAAAACATCTTGACAAGCTGTTTTCCAGAGTTTGTGACAGGAGCAAGCCAGCAGTAAATCACACCATTGAAGTTAACTCTTTATTAGCAAAAACTGTATCTGCACAGGAGTGTCAGGCCTAATGAGCACAGCAGCTTATCTCTGTAGTTAGTCTTGCCCCCATGAAGTATTTACTGAGACTGAATGCTCCCACCTCCCCACAGCTGCCGAAGTCCCCTCCTCTCTAGGGTTTTCCCCAAGCAATCTGAAACTACGCCTGTGTAAAATTAACTTCTCCCTTCTCATGCTTCTCCTGGTTCTGGGAGACGAGTGGGAGGGGAGCTTGTTGCAGCAGGAGGGGGAGACACCTGTGACTCTTCACCTGCCTCTTGGTCTCTCTCCTGTTTTATAGTATACTAAATGAGTTGTAGTTTCCTTAAAATCATTATATGTGGTACACGTGTATTACTAACTATTCTGTCTCAATATACAGCACCAGTATTAGTTTCTGCAGTTTGTGGAATTAATTACATATTCAGTGGGGCAGGTAACAGGGGATTGACTCCTTCAGAAATAAAGACTGCACCTTCTTTCTGATCTAGCACAAGCATAGGCAAACTCGGCCCTCCAGATGTTTTGGGACTACAACTCCCATCATCCCTGACCACTGGTCCTGTTAGCTAGGGATGATGAGAGTTGTAGTCCCAAAACATCTGGAGGGCCAAGTTTGCCTATGCCTGATCTAGCACTACAGTTAAAAAAAAGAAGAGGATGTAGTGTTAATACCCCTGAAAACAATTACAAGTGAGAAAACTGCTGATAAGTTACATCTTACTGAAGACTGAAAAGCACAATTGCTTTCACACTTCACAGCTGCTTCCTGTAAATCTCAAATTCTCATTTTCATTTATTTTAGTGCCTTTCCAGATGTTGGCACAGAAAAACTATTTACTATAATATTCCTAGAAACATCACTCCCTCAGAGCAGTATACTATTCCCATAGTTTTTTTAACTTTCTGCCAACATGTTGTTCAATAAATGTTGCTTCTGGTGTTTTGTAGTGGTCCCCCTTCCTGCCCCCCAGGATGAAGTTGCATCATTGATATTCCAGTCTCCCAACCTTATTTTATTTGCTTAAATATACCATAGTAGCATTAAAAAATATATATCTCCGCATTATCTTCTGAAAACCTTGAGCTTCTTTTGCCTATATGGAGCTGATGGTTCAATAATCCAATAATGAAGGGAGCAGGGAGAGAGCTCAGTGTTTCCCCCTTCATTGCCAGTAGGACTCAGAATGGGGCATTCAGGGCCTGGATAAAAGTGGCTTTGGAGCCAGAGCCCTCAACTGCACTTTAAGCTGGTCCAATTCTGGCTCCCCAAGAAACCAAATTATGTGTTGCTGTTAAGAAAATCAGAACTTCCTGCCCTGCCTGGTGTCAGTAATATGACTTTGGAAGGGGTGGGCAATCCACTACTTCACTCCCTGCCACTGCCATTCCTTTTAAGATTACTTTGTCAATCATCATGGGTATCTGCTACTAAGCCAGAAAGCATCATTGTATTTACAGCCTGCTACCGTGTGGTGCAGTGGGACGCAGGTGGCGCTGTGGTGTAAACCACTGAGCCTAGGGCTTGCCAATCAGAAGGTTGGTGGTTTGAATCCCAGCGATGAGGTGAGCTCCCATTGTTCGGTCCCTGCTCCTGCCAACCTAGCAGCTCAAAAGCATGAAGTGCAAGTAGATAAATAGGTATCGCTCTGGCGGGAAGGTAAACGGCGTTTCCGTACGCTGCTCTGGTTTTGCCAGAAGTGGCTTGTCATGGAGCCACATGACCCGGAAAACCTGTCTGCGGACAAACATCGGCCCCCTCGGCCTATAGAGTGAGATGAGCGCTGCAACCCCAGAGTCGTTCGCGACTGGACTTAACTGTCAGGGGTCCTTTACCTTTAGCGTGTCGTGCAACTGCATAATAAATTCCACAAGTTAATTATGTATTGTATGAAGCAGTACTCGCTTGAGCCTTAAAGCTTAAGATTCACAGTATTGTACAGTACTGAACAAGCCAGGCAATGCTTCAGTTGTCTTTTGATGTGCATCTTTGAAATCACTGAACTTGCTCTTCTCACAACTGAGGAACTTTAGAAAACACATAGAGGCATCTTGATATGGAAAGAAACTTTTTTTTTTTTTTTTTGCAAGACTAAATAGGTTGGATTCAACAATATTTTAATTTTTTTTAATACAAGTGTATAGATTAGAAGATTTGAAACATTATAAAGCAATATACATAATAAATAACATGCACATGAGAGTCATGTTATCTACCTTATATAACACTGGCTAGTACTCAAAATACTTAAAATAAATCCAGTGACATTGGATAAAGTCCATAAAAATGCTATCCTGTCTTCCCTTGTACGAAATTGTTCAAGTATAAAAAGATTTCCAATACAGTGTAAAATATTAAATTCCTTTTTTAGGTCAAGAATAAAAATTGCAAGTTATTGCAGTTTCACAGGACAATGTAAAGCAGCGTTTCCTAGCAAAGGAATAAAAGTTGTTCTACAAAGAGATGAAAAGTGGAAAAAACCTACCCCTTTTTTGATAGGAGGAAATTCTGACAACCTACCCACAACACACTATGTGGATAATTTCATGGGAGTTTATTTCCACATAGCACATCTAAAAATGGAGCTTCAGATTCAGTATTCCATTTATCTAGTTCGAACTAAGTCTCATTAAGTTCAGAGGAAAGGGACTTAGTCCCATTTACATATTACCCCTGTGACACGGGAGTTGTTTCTGTGTTGCCCAGTCCTGTGTGTTACCAACACTTTCTATAATTAGGAACCCATCACATTGTAACAGTCACATGGTCAATTCCCACATCACTCACCTGATCTACATGGTTCCCATTTGCAGGCATTATTGGTGAGGTGCGTGGCCAGACCACAGAAACAGTTCCTATCAGCACAACAGTAATGCATTATTTGGGCCTTACTCCTGAGCAAGTGTGTAGAGTATTATAGCTTTATAACCCAATCCTTTGCCAAACAAAGGATTTCTTGATTTCTTGGGGGAAAGTTCCACTGAAATCAAGAGCTTTCTTCCAATAAAAAAGGTTTATGGTTAAAGGTGATCGTGGGAAAAGCATGAAACTAGCATTTTTAAGATCAAAACCTTAAAAAGTATTGAAACTACCCTTATAAAAAGAGTACTAACAGAATTTAAATAAACCCATGTCAGCATTTTAGTTGATTAGGTTAATATTTCGTATACTATAGCTAAACCTACTAAATAACTTATACCATGAGATGAATACATAATTTTACAGTTTCACATCTAAAGTTGTTTTCTTTAGAGTGCAGCATAGTACAACTTTCAAAATAAATATATCTTTAAATAGCATTACAATTAAGGCACAATATAACCCACTTAGCATTAACCCTTGAAGAACTGCAATCTCAACAAGCAGTCTCATGAGAGACCTATGCTTTTTTCCCAATAAATATTTTAAATAGGTATTAAATTGTATATAAATCATTTCCAAGAAATAAAATAAAAATTCCCTTAACACAGTTCTTAAAGGTTTAAATTCAGCAAATTTCTTCCTGCCTTTATTCGCAAGCCATGAATAGATACAATAAATAAAAGGAGAAGGCTGTTGTAGTAAAGAGCTGATCCTATTTCAGAATCAGAATAGCTGACACCAGCAGTCAAAGTTTCCTAAAAGTGAAACAGGATGGAGAGAGGGATTAGAATGTGACAAGCTCATCAAACGAGGACAAGTGATGTGTTCTTTCCAGATCGGTCTGTGTTATTGATTGTCTGTACAGCTGTTGCGCCCATTAATTCCACATCACTTGCTCCATAGTCCCATTCACACAGAGGACAGATGAGAAAATAACTTTGGTGCCTGTCCACCTTTTCCCCCCAACCCCCCGCCAAAGGCCACGTTCCCTAGTTTGTTCGATGCCCATTAAGAGATAGTCAGAAAGCATTTTTCTTACTCATTCAAACAAAGTTCTGTAGGCCATAATGAAAAGTAGTAATGACAGTCAGTGCTTTCAACATTTAAATAATAGTCATCTTCAACTTGATACAGGCTACATATTGCTCACCTGGACTTTTTCCCCTGATAATGTAAAATGCATCTTTTACTGGTTTTTTTTGTTTTAAATATAAGCTTCTTTTTGTTACTTCTGCCATCCTTTCATGATAGGGATGATGCTTGGACTGATATTACGATACCCA
The DNA here is from genome assembly GCF_964188305.1 of Podarcis bocagei. NCBI lineage: Eukaryota > Metazoa > Chordata > Lepidosauria > Squamata > Lacertidae > Podarcis > Podarcis bocagei. The sequence continues at coordinate 30,072,263 of NC_138133.1, forward strand.
CCCCACAATACCACCCATGATATGGATGCATGCTGTACAAAGACAGCGGAATCTGTTTTTGTAGTAATACACTATTGCATTGCAGCTTTCCTTAAAGCTGGATTGGTTAAGGTTAATTGCCTCTTTTTGTAACTATTTCTACTGGAAGGCTTGAAGGTAAAAAGATAAGAAGAGTAAGAAACAGAACTTTCTTCACAAGTCCATCCGCTATTGCATACGGTCTGTTTGCAGCTGTTGTGGCTGGTATTGGCCGAAAGCAGCAGCAGCTGCTGCAGCTGTCCCAGGTGCCGCTGCAGTGATTGGTTGCTGGACTGCATAGCCATAACCCCCGGCTGTGACATATCCGGCAGCAGCTGGGGATGCTGCGTAGGGATACTGGTCATAGGCTGCAGCGGCAGCAGCTGCTGCTGCAGCTGAATATTGAGCATATGCGGCTCCAGTGTAGTCAAGGTAAGGTGTGGTGGAGGCAGCAGCTGCTGTAGGCTGGACATGTGGAATGACTACTCCTGGCTGCACAAAAGCTTGTGGATATACATAATGAGCAGGGATCCTGTTGAAAGACAGAAGACGAAAGTTAGATCTCACAAGTAAATCTTACTTCCAGTTTCAGAACTTAAAAACAAACTCAAATTTAGTTGTTGTTATACGCATAGGGTTGCCACAATAACCAATTTCGATGGACAAATTGATCGTCTAAGCAAGAGCCGAAAGGGAAAGGTCTTACTAAAATCAGAACATAATCACCACCATAGTGTCACAGTGTTAGTGCCGATTTAACAGCAGCTGATATTAAGTACTATGAAACATGTTACTAATAATTTTAAATACTTAGAGGGACCTTGAGATGTGTAGGACATCTATTAAAAGAAGGAATAAATGAGATTTCTAGCTATGAGACTGGAGAACACAGGGTTTTAAATTCAATGGGAAGTGACAGGTTCCCCCCACCCCCACCCCAATACTTGCTAAGCAAAGCTAGTGAGCATTTATAAAATTCTTAGCTCCATGAACTGTATTATCAGGTGTGTGTTTTTTTTGTAGTTATGTTACGTATTTAGTTTTACATTGCACGTTTCCTGTAGTCATTTACATGGATCTGAGGAAATAATCATTTTGTATCGTGGCAACCCTACTTGAATTGCTATGCAGACTCAGCACACATTAATTTCTCTGCAACCTCAGTCACCCTTATTAAAACAAAAAACAAAACAAAAAAACCAACAACACAGGCGACAAAGGAGTTTAAATAGAAGTTCACAAGTGTGGTAAACACAGCAAGAATCACACTTTTCAAACGGAACTATAGTGCAATTCACTCCGTCACAAGAGGCCATTGAGGGGAAGCTACATAGATGCCATTAAAATATACAACAGTGGTCCCTAGGCAAATGTGCACCACACTTTGGAGAGGTTAAGGCCATGAGAGTCAAACCTGTTGTGACAAATCTGGCCACTGGTGTTCTGCTTTGTGCCAGCTTGTTTATTTCTATACAAGGCAATGCTTTGGAATGGGTAGGGGCAGGATTATATTCAGGAAGATCTAGTGTTTAACAAAAGCAGAAAAAAATAATATTGTGAGGAACAACCTCACCGTTTTAAAATACATTATTTATTATCCTCCATATTGTGAAGTGTTACTTCTTGTGTGCGCGCGTGCTCAGTAGTACAGTCAGGGGGTTGGACTGGATGACCCTCAGAGTCTCTTCCATAATTCTATAATGTTGATATTTTTAGCAATGCTGCCACACTAAAAAATACAGCATTTACATAGCATACTGAGTACGCAACATGCTTCATGTATCATCTCAGTAATGCTTACAAGACCACTGCAAGGCAGATCAATGTTATTGTGGACGTATGGCTGAAACTGAAGCAATTATTTCCCTAAGACTCCAAAGGAAATATATCGCTGAGATTTGAAAGATGGACTCTTCAATTCACATTCCTTAGTCACTAGCAACCCAGCTCTCAGTTCTCCACCTGTTATAAAAAATAGACACAGGGATCCTTCATATCACAGGAAACCCAAAATGTATTATTTTTACATTAATAGTACCACCTTCAAAGTTTTGACCTGTAACTGAAACTGTATGGGGGTGGGGGAACCCTTCTATCCACATGAAGTGCAACTCTAAGGAGATCCAGCAGACACACACACACACACACACACACACACACACACACACAGCTCTAGATGCAGAATAAAAGCTTTCAATGTCTCATGCAATGTCAAAAGATTTCCTTTCCAGCTGTTGCACAAGTCAGCTCCACCTGGTCACCCTATATAAATATAGTTAAGATTAATGAGAATATGTTTAAATAAAAATTACTTTCATTTAAAGTTGCCAAGAAAGAAAATATTTTCAGTTGAAGAATGTGGCCAACTTTGAAAAGTGTTTTTCCCCACTATCTTAAAAGCGAAAATTTGCCTGTTTAGCAACTAATCACTCCCCCTTCAATGCCTGCACCTCAAGCATTGAAATGTTAAAAGTTTAACTAAGAAAAAAATATATTTACATCATCAATCTCCCACTGTCCGTGATGGGAGAACTGCAAAGTGTTAGTGATACATGGAGAAACAGATGAGAACAGAGCAACAAAACTGAATCTTAATCAATGACCTTTAGAGATTTATTTATTTTTTAATGGTGATAGCGATTCATCAGTTTTTACGTTGAATCCACTTGCCTGAACCTTCTGTGTATCTAAGGCCCATCTAAATAATAACTTTGTATTCTTGTTGCAATGTTTTTAAGCTACACAAAAAGATGATTTGCTTATACTGTTTGCTTAAACACAGATTATTCCTGAGGTTTGCTTCTGTCAAATCTAACAGAGAAGACGGTCTTTAGCAATCATGTGAAGTTCAGTTTATAATATTGGTTGAAAAGAGAACAAAACTAAAACTAACTAACAAACCACCCTCTATCTTTCTCTCCATGTCAACAGAAGCACAGTCATCATGGCTCCTGTATCCTTGTTAAAGAAGGGAGATGCATAAATGAATGTACTCCTACTTAAGCTCTTGTGATTTGTTTCTTTTAAAGCCAAGCAACTAACAGGTGGAGAATTATGAAACACTATCCCTTTAGAACCTCTTGGTTTACAATATGCATGACCTCCTTGCAGGCGCCCCACTATTATGCCATTTTGCACGTGGTGATTGACAGGACAAGCTGCAGTGGGTCTATTTTTGATCATCTGTCATGCGACAAGGGCTTCCAGCTGAGCAAAATGACTTTATAAGGCCAAAGTAAACTTCCATCTGTTGGAAAGGCCAGCATGCAGAGATTGTCATGATACTGAAACGCTAGCTCCTTTTATGCTCAGCAAGGTCAAAAGGTTAAAGAGCAGTTCCCCATTATGCTGCAGAGGCATCTTTATTCAGTGGCTTTAGGAGTGCTATTTTGAACTTATTGTTTGGCATATATTGGTAGGAACAACTGAAACTGTTCTAGATTTCTTCATTGAAAGGAGATAGTTTTACTCTGATGTACTAGAAACAAGCGTTAATACCACAAACCTCTTCCTATGACTGTAATATGCTTGCTTAGGAGGAGTAAGCCTTGCTGAATACAGTAAGACTAGCTTTTGAGGAAATATGCATAGGATCGGGCCACAAACCCAGAAACTTTTTCCAGTGGTTTGCTTTTAAGCAAGCGTGCTTTGGGTTCCCTATGACTTGTCTGAGTCTATGCAGATTTACTCAGAAGTAACTGCTGCTGAATAAACTTGGTAACCAATCGAAGCAATAATTTTGTGGTAAATATTAACCTAATAACTTGTATCATATAATATTGTGGACAAGTCTGTACAGAGCATACAAGACACTGAAAATGGAAATATAATTTAGAAAACAAATACATCTGCCACAAAACAGTTTTTATCAAAATTTAATAGCCTACATTTTTGTTTTGTACCCAGATTATTAATGAGGTAGCTAACATGTTTCATAAAGAAGGCTGATCCCCAAAGAATTGATGCTTTTGAATTATGGTGCTGGAGGAGACTCTTGAGAGTCCCATGGACTGCAAGAAGATCAAATGTATCCATTCTTAAGGAAATCAGCCCTGAGTGCTCACTGGAAGGACAGATCCTGAAGCTGAGGCTCCAGTACTTTGGCCACCTCATGAGAAGAGAAGACTCCCTGGAAAAGACCCTGATGTTGGGAAAGACTGAGGGCACAAGGAGATGGGGACGACAAAGGACGAGATGGTTGGACAGTGTTCTCGAAGCTACCAGCATGACAGGAGTGCCTGGCATGCTCTGGTCCACGGGGTCATGAAGAGTCGGACATGACTAAATGACTAAACAACAACAAGTTTCATTCAGGGCTGAAGCAGGAATAGCCTTATTATATCACCTTCCCTTAAACCTTCAAAATAGTCCTTTGAATCTAACCCTCTAATCACAAACTTTAATTACTGCGAAAGATATTGTATAACTTGCACAATATTTTTGAATGGTTTCATTCAACAATTCATAGGTGCCCATTAAATCAGACGTTTTACTCACAATACTATATTTGATCACATGTTATTCATTCCAAGCCCCCAACTGCACTCAGTATAATTGCTTAAAACTGGTAAAGGAAGCTTTGTGGAAACTCAAAACTTTTTTAAAAAGTTAGCTTATATTAAGCCCTATTTTGTCCCTATTGATCACAATGGAAGCATTTTCAATAGAAGCACATAAAGCCTTAGACAAATGTATATAAAAAACAAAAGAATGAGAGTTTTCTGGTAAGTCACTGATAGTCATTCATAAAAGCACAAACATTTCACCACCGATATCAAGCCTTGAATTCAAAAGCATTTCATTACTGATAAAAACATACATACATGTATGTTTTTATAAGCTGCACACCTTCACACATTTACCTGGGAGTAAACTAAACTGAACTAAACAGGGCTTACTTCTGAGTAGACCTGCATAGGACTGCACACCAGGTAAAACATAGGTAAGAAAAACAGGCCCTTTCCCCAGCAGCTGCATGTAACACAGAAGCACGAATTGTTATGTTACCCTTACAGACATTCCAGGAAATAATAAAACATAAATTGGTTGGCCCAGTGTCCTTTCCACCTTTTAAATTGAAGATAGCACAAGTATTCAGAAAGTTAGAAAAAGGACCAGCAGCATTAAACAGAGACTTCCAGATCTTAACTTGCAAAATATATTAGCTCTGGCAAATGGGATTTGCTTACCACTATATCTTTTAAGTCTAAGGCCAGCTATTTCGCAACATTAAATATTCCAAGATACAGGAAATCATTTTCAATGGGTGGGTTCAATGCTTTGCTATCAGCTATTACGGAAGATTGATTTACTAGGTTACTTTGGCATTTGAAAGTTTGCCCTTGCAAAAGCGTTTCAGTCAAAAAGTTACCCATATTCTCCTATCCACACTGCAATTTTTATAAGGACCCATGGAGTGGGGGGGGGGGCGTCCTGCTGCACAAGTGGAAATCCTTGTGCTGATAGGATGGTTACAAGCAACGTGATGGATACAAGTCTCACCAATATTTTCTCTATACTTGGGGAATAAAGTTTAATTTTATGTTTCAATTTTAATGGCAGACTCCAACTCCAATATTTTAGATAATATAGCCAAGTTCCTCACTGTATCCAGAGTCAAAATTGCTTTTTAAAAGTATTTCTGATTGTTCAGGTATTCTGTTAAACGTTTATACAGTAGTACCTCAGTTTTTGAATGTCTCTGTTGACGAACATTTTGGTTTTCAAACGCTGTAAAACTGGAAGTAAACACTCTGGTTTTCTAACTTGCTTCGGAAGTTGAACATGAAACACGGCTTCTGTACTGAGCTTTTCATTTTGAGGATTCCGTACTGAGTTTTCTGTTTTTGAACGTTTCGGAACTCGAACGGTCTTCCGGAACAGATTACGTTCGAAAACCGAGGTATCACGGTACAATTTGTGTCCATGTACAGTGTTTTTTCTCTGCTGTGGTTGGCTTGACACCATAGTTGTAACTATGTTTTATGGTCTGTAGACCAAATAAACTGAAAGGAATGTTTTTAGGAGGCACACAATGAGGTTTGCAGTGGGTACAATGAGCCATAGGGCCACTCTTTTCCCATAACCCAAACCTTTTGGGGTAAAATTGCACTCCTGGTACATTTTTCATTTCAATCAGTGCTTTTTTCAGTGCTTTTTTCAGGGAGTACTCAGCGGCATGCAGTACTGGAGCCACTTTTTGTTGTTAAAAAGTGTGGCACTTACAGTAACAACTTCATGGTGAGTACCGGCAACCTATTTTTCTAGAAAAAAAGCACTGCCTACAATGTAGGACATTACAACTGTGCAGGTAACAAACAATGTCCCCACAGTTCAGCCACTTTCCATTTAGAGTAGGGTTGCCTAACTTGGGAACCTCAGGTGTTGTTGGACCCCCAAGTGCCATCAGCCACAAATAGCATGGCCAATACTCAGGGAGTTGTAGTGAACAATGCCTGGAGAGCAACAGGTTAGGCATCTCCTAATTTAGCACTTTTGTTCTTTATTTTTGCCTGGGATAAAAATAAATCTCAAGAAAACCAACTGAATTTTACACACAGAGTGCTTATTTGTCGCAGCCAATGTAAGGTGTGCATAAACATTTTCTAACAAGAAATGAACCAGTGATGCAGCAACGCCTAGACAGAGGTTTATTTTTGAAAACCAAAAAGAGCCTAGGACAAAGAAAATATTCCAAGATACTTGATTTTTTTTTTAACCCTATTTTTTGTCTGGGACTATGTTCTTTTTTTGCGACACACATACAAAATGTCCTGCGGCTTTTTCAAACAAAAATTGGTCCATGGAAGCAAACCTAAGTGCTCTTTTTCTGACACAATACACATGGCTTCGCTATGGGACATTGTACTACCCAGAGAAACATTTGAATTTAGCTTGGGGTCCCAATAAAACCATTTGTGTTCTGTTTCCCAGGGGCGTGGGTTACTGTCTACAACTACTGTACTGTAAAAAAAACAACAACCCAGAAGAGGCTGCAGATATATATAAATAGCACCAACTAATTATGGTGGCAATAACAATGGATCATACGAAATACGGGCAGTAAAAACTTCAAAATGGCCATCACCAGATCATCATGTGTTATATTAAAAATGAGTTTCAAGTACCAAAATTTACGTGAACAAAATCAACACTCTAGTTATACTAAGATTTCCAAGAAATTAATTAAGCAAATGTTTTTGAACTAAACACAACCAGTTGGAGGAGAAGAAACTGACAGTCCAGAAGGCACTGAGTTCTGGCTTTTTAGGGAAGCAATGTTATGGAAGCATAACCAGGTTCTCTCACTATGCTTAAACCCTATTAAATTACACTGCATCCAACTAACAGTAACTGAGGACAAAATACAGCAGGCACTCACTTTTCTATTAGTACCAATGGCCTGCATTCTGGAAATGGCAGAATATCAGGAAAGAAAACTTTTATTACAAATTAGTAGGGACAGCCACTATGACCTTTACATAAAATGTTAAGGCATTTACCTATTAACGCAACAATGGGCAAAAAATGCTATTCAAAAACAAAGGAAGTCTGAGGTGTTTCCCCCCCTCCAAAAGTAAAATACCAAAGGGGGGGAAATATTACTATACTACTATACTATACATCCATACCAAAACAGTGGAAGGGAGCGGATGGCGCTGTGGTCTAAACCACTGAGCCTCTTTGGCTTTCTGCTCAGAAGGTCAGCAGTTCGAGTTTGTGCAATAGGGTGAGCTCCCCTTGCTCGGTCCCAGCCTCTGCCAACCTAGCTGTTCAAAAGCACACCAGTGCAAGTACTTAAATAGGTACTACTCCGGCGGGAAGGTAAACGGCGCTTCCATGCGCTCTGGCACTCGTCACTGTGTTCCGTTGTGCCAGAAGCAGTTTAGTCATGCTGGCCACATGGCCCAGAAAGCTGTTTGTGGACAAACGCTGGCTTCCTTGGCCTGAAAGCAGAGATGAGCGCTGCACCCCATAGTCACCTTTAATGGGACTTAACCATCCAGGGGTCCTTTACCTACTAAAACCTTACCTAGTAAAACAGTAAAAAGCATTTCAAAATGCCCACTTAGGGTCTGATTTCCTCACTAGTCATCACGTCTACCACCTCATATATTTGCACTGTTTTCAAATGAAAATCTATGTGACCATTGGAAGGAAGTTACTTAATGGCGACTTTTGATGAACAGCTTGGTCTTTTTAAAAACAACCCTGCAGATTTGCACACCACAGAAAAAGTGATAAAACACACAGCACACTTTTAAAAAATGAATTAAAAAGTTTAAATCAAGAGGTTTCAGTGTGGTGGCACAGGCCTACATGTGCTGAGGGAGACCTTTGTTGATGTCCGAGAGGTTCCTTTTCTCACTGAAGTTAGTTTTGAAAGAAGCATTCTATTACGGACAATATAATGGCTAGCAATGTGTCCTTCGCTAATGTGTATGTCTGGTGCCCATGGCAGTTTCTCCAGTTAGCAAAGGTGCCCATGAGCCTAAAAATGTTGGCAAACCCTGGGTTCAAATACAGTGTTGCATATTCAATCTATTTTAAAGTGTAACTCAACCATATGCACAACCTGTCAAATAAGACTCTTATTTGTTCAGTTACAATATAGCCCTACAGGCTACTTTAAAATTGTTTTAGGTACAGCACAATGCTATCCATGCATACTCACAGACCTTGATGGGACATAATATCAGCAGGATCGCAACTATCCAGATACTTCTAAGTAGCCAATCTCAGAAATTGAGTATTAGGGCATATTCCAAATACGCATTCCAGTTACATGTGTTTAAGTTTATATACTGGTCACTTTGACTGCGATTGTGATCTGATTGCTAAGTTTTTTTGTGCTGGTGAATGTCCTTGTTCATTCCAGATACTTCAGTTGAATGGGGGAGCTCTAATATTCAGAAGAAGTCTTCCCTCCAAGATACACACTACCAAGGCATCAAGTGACTCGATAAAAACAAAATGCTGTTTACATGGAATTGCTCCACCCTCTTAAGAAATGGATGGGACACAATTACATGGGAAAAAAGCATGTGCTGGCTAAACAAGCCTTATATCGGTTGATGATATTAATTGGTCTTTAATTAGGTTGCAATCAGGGGTGGAGAACCTAAGCCCTATGAGCCTAACTAGGTCCAGCACAGGTCCCTCAAAGCTTTTACCCCAAACCATACTGCATGTGCAGTCACATGCAGCATCACAGGACATGTAAGGACAGAGGTGCCTACCAAGGAACAATTGCCAGCTTGTTTGAAAAGTTCCCAGTTATTCCACTGCAAGCGGATCTCGCTGACAGCTGACTGGTGGTCATAGTAAGTCCTACCAGCATCAGCTGTGCTAAGGAGTTCGCCATTGGGATTAAAACAGCACCTGGAAATAGACTTCAGAAGGACTTGCCATAACCTCTGATCCATGAGAATATTTCAATTTTACAGGTGGGGGAATCTAAATATTTGATTCATTAGCTAGGTTCCATTCCCCACTCCTGCTACACACACTTACCTATGGGTAAGTAAGTCCCATTAAACTCAGTAGGATTCCTTTCTGAGTATGCATGTATAGGATCTGTGACGTTAGTCTCTTTAGCTGGTGTCTGCTAGCCCAACCATCTTAATAGACCAGCTAAAGAACAAACTGGGTGCTTAACATTTCCAGTTTTAAAAAATGTAAATAGCAGCTGGGGGTGATCAGGATAAGAGCATGCAGGAGGGGTGTGGGTGTGTGTTACCCTTTCCTCCCATGCTGCGTTCTTGATTAAACAACCCCACCGTTTGTGGGGAAGCTTCCACTGACGCCAATGAAGGCATCTTCTAGAGGAGGGACATTTTTATTGAGACTGCAGTGAGAGAGGAAAGGGTTAAAATCCTGCCCAGCTCTGCTCCATAAACTTGCAGGCTCTTGGGCTCTGTTCTTGGTTTAATAAAATGCCAGGAGAATGTTATATGCCACTACAGGTGCCACAAAATACTTGCTCCACTTTTGTAAGAACTCAGTCATTTAGTGTGGCAGTACCTACTCTTCGGAACTTCCTGCCTGTTGATATCAAGCAGGAAAACTTTCCCTGTATTCTTTTCATCGCCTGCCAAAAACATTCTTGTTTAGACAAGCCTACCCAGATGCTTGGAAATGCTGGTGTGAATTTTAATCTGTTTTAGCATTTTAGCATCTTATATGTTTTAATGTATTGGAACTTTTTCCTGATTTTACCTTTTTGCAACCCACTTCAGAGGTTTTTATTACAATAAAGTGGAGTATAAATTTCATTAAATAAATGTAATATATACTTTGGACTTGGTTTAGACAGTCAGTAACATGGTTGCTAATGTCTCATTTCAAGATATATAGTGTTTCAAAACTATTCTCAAATAAGCATGCGTGCTTAAAGTCTATCCCCCTTCCTTTCCTTGTTAAGTATTCAACTAACTTTTTGTCACGGGCCTTACTCAACATTAATCAAAGAGGAGACAGCGTACAAGACACTCAAGCAAGCACATGTCACCTCCAACTTTGATGCTTAATTGTAGAATAAAAATGCACAGCAACTTTAGGAATAGCATATGTTTAAGTAAATCTGCGGAAGGCTAAATATATATATGTGTATTATCTAATGGGAAAGTGCATGTGGACGCACATTGTTAATACAGGGAGCTCCAAACCCTTCCCAAGGAACAAAACCAAAACTGTAACATGCAAGCAATGTTGATTTTTCTTTTTTTTAAAAAAAGAAATCATAAAAGAAACCACACAAATTTAGCACTCACTACAAAGTACGGTTAAAAAATAAATATAAAAAAAGAAGTCACAGGCTACAGCTTGAAAGCAAGAGAGAAAAAAAACTCCCTTCGCTCCCCATGGCAAAGTCAACACTTCTCCACATAACCAAAATGAAAAGACCACCAAAAAACTTTCACTACAGCTCTCTCAATAAATAAAAGCACACAGTTTAGCTATCAACACCACTTCATTACTGTAATAAATAAATAAAAAAGCACACGGATATCTATTGACTATATAGAAAAAAAACATACATGCATCGTTAATCACCATTTTAGCTTGGTTTGTGTGTTTGAGTCTACTGGTTACAGAGTTTAATTCCAAACAGAACTATTCCACCTCTTATCATCATATCCTTCTCATCAGTTATCTTAACTGTAAACGATCCCTGTCAGATTAGAAAGAGATAAATAACATTGAGTCAACCTGAAGAAAAATACTGAATGGGGCACAGTGGCTTATTAAAAGGCACACCTTGTTTACCACATGATCTTACGAGCATAGGGGCTGCTTGAGTGCAAGGCCGGCATGCATCTAACACCACTTGACTCGGATATAGTATTTATTTAGAGAATTATCAATGAAGTGATGGCATTTTAAATCTGGAAATTTGAAAAATATAATTTTATTTCCAACGGTCACGTTAAGACGTACACGCTATATTGTTCCCACCCCCAAATATGAGCTTAAGGCAGACTTACCCAAAAGGCCTCTGTATTAATGCTGGGTGGAGCTGCTGAACGCCAAAGGCAAAACCTAACAACAAAACACATCACATTCTCTAGGTGAGCAGTGCATTTACTTCACGTGAAAATTCTAATAACCACCCTGCGATCCTTCTCAGTGAAGAGGAATATGTCACAGCATAAGCCTACTCATGTATACTCAGAAGTAAGTTTCACTGCATTCAGTGGGGCCTACTCTCAGGTCACAGTCTTAATAACTGTGCAGTATTGATTTTAGGTAAACAAATCAGACAAAAAATGTGATCTGATGCCATATGGTTTGAATACCTTGGTAAGATCAGCTTTATAGAGTACGAAAGTATTTCTCTCTCGAGCATTATAATGTAGAATTAATGAGCTATTACTTCTGGCAAACTGCTGTAACCTGGAGCAGACGTAACATCCACCATCTTCTAAACTTGGATGCATGCCCCTCTCCTGTACGAATTTCAATTTGCCATTCATGGTTTGAGTTAACCATGGTACAGGGTTATATACCTGCACTGGCACTAACCCTATGGTCAACACTAATCAAGATAATTCAAACAAGTGCTGATGCAGAGATAACGCCACACTGTTAAAACGAACCATGGAAGTGAGAGGCATTCTGGCAAGAGTGAGGGGGGAACTTGCAAGTCAGTTGCACACTCCTGATCTCCTAACCATGATTCACTGCACCAAGCTGGTTTGATCCTGGCTTGATTAGTTACAAACTAACCTGAGCCCCACCCCCTTTTTGAGTTTGGACATAACAATAAACTGAGAAGGGAGTACAGAAGCTGAGCCTCCCTTCTGCTCAAACATGACATGGAGGCTTTCAATCTCCTGCTTGTGGCCATACCAGATGAGAAGGGAGGGCAGAGGCTCATTTCTTACTATTCACACAGTACTAACGGTTGGTTTAGTGTTATATCTGAAATGGGCTGGTCTGATTAATCACTGTTTACTCAAGTATTTAAACAAATCATTTGGCTGCCTGTGTTTACCATCTTCTCAGTAATCACTTTTATAAGCTGATTCTACAGGGCAGCAGCAACTATGATATGTCAATTTATAGACTATGCCAATTCATAGTTAGTACAAATTACAGTTCACAAACCCACTTCAGATTGAGGTTTCCACCTCTGGTTTACCAGACAACTGCATGGTTTAGCATGATGTCTGAACTGAGGCACTGCAGAGAAGCAACGGAGGCTCACATACATTCCTGTTAAGAGTTATAGGATATTTCCTATGGATTCCAATGTGTAAGCAAGATACAGTAATCCAAAACAAAAAGCAGTTGCTTGGTACCTCAGATAAATAAGGAGTTACTGTAACATTACAACCATGTTGGCCACCTTGTTAACAGATTAGTTCAGAATGGTTTCTACACAATTTCACTATCAAGGACCCACTGGCGGTAATAGAATGGTTAAAATGGAGGTGTTTGGGACAATGGGATAAAACAACCCTTAATGCTTGCAGTGGAAGAGGTTTGTAAGAATAGACTGGTGGGTTTGAGGGAGCGTGAAATTCTGTTGAAGCTCAGCCATTGGATTTTAGGAACCCTGGAAGTTACTATGCCAATTGTTCACATTCCCTTAATAGCCCTAAATAAAAATCTCCAGCCTTTAACTTCTAAAATCAGAAGCATTATGCTGGAACCCGTTGCACTAATTCCACATATGGAGATGTGTGGCGGCTGACTGTAAAAAATATTATGCACACATTCGAAGGCTGAGCTCTGGTACGTACACTAAGGACAGCTTCCAAGGTTAAACTGTAGCTCAGATTCAGCCCACGTTATCCCCAACCTTTACTTAAAAAACAAAACCAAGTAGCTTTTTATCCCATGAATACCAAAACTGAGTTCAGCAAGACCATGAAGCCCATAATACAGTCTGGTTTTTCTTATCGACATGGGAAAGTATGTTTCTGTAAAGGCAAAACGGGAATCTGGCCTCACAAATAATTGGAAGCCATTCCAGGTGGTCACTTCTGCTTAGACTGGACAAAGAAGTTGGCAGCCATCTGCCAAAGATGGCAGCAAGTGATTATGTTAACTGCCAATGCGGTCACCCTGTTGCACTATGTAGCAGGTGCACATTTGCACTATTTCAAAAAAATTATTTGTTAAATTTATATATGTCCAACATTACAGGAGCACATTGTGCAAGTAAGCCTCCAGGATGTCCTCTTGGAAACAGGTTTCAGACCCAAAAAATTATATTCATATAAAATAGCAGAATTCATCTCCAATAAACAATGGTGCCACTGTTTTAATTTGCTTAAAGTTTCCAAAGGAGGACATTCATTTAAGTAATGTACCACTCAAAACAAGCAGAAAAATATCGAGTGTGTACCTAGTCCTATGTATCTACTATTTATGTGCATAAAGGCTATAATCCTACGCACATTTATTTGGGAAACAATGCATCCGTGAGACATAACTACAAGTAAGCTTACACAGGACCAAGGTGCAAGTTTTTAATATGAGGAAAATGCCAATAATGCACATTTTCAGCACATATACAAATTATACTTCAAGGCTGTGGTTTCTGAACTCATACCCCTATTTCTGGGAAACTTCTTACCAAAACATTTGTTTTGTGAGGGAATGTGTAAGGCTCCCTGTAAACACAACTGATGTGCACAATGACTTGCAGATCCAGACAAAAGGATATTAAAAAATATTTTACCAAGCAAAGCCCCCCTTTTCCATTTTTCTCTTAGTGAAGTGTGTTTGTCTGTTTTGTGTGTATACTCACAGGAGAATAAGCCCCACCACAGCACAGCTTCTGGAAGTAGTGGATTACTTCCACAGCTCCAGCATATAACCCTCATGGAAGTATCTTATGTCTCCCACCACAAACACTCATGGGAGACCCCATGGTTTTATGCTCAAAGGGCAGTACTGTCACTCTGACAAATTCAGCATTCATATTTGTGTTACTGCATCTTCTATCCTCATATCATATCAAGTTTAGTAGTTGTGCGTTAGCACAACATTTGGCACAAGCTATCTTTAACATGCCTTGGCCAGCATGAGAGGCAGACTTTAGGGCACTTTAAGAATTGTGCTCCTTCCAGGAATCGGGCCCCAATCCTCAAGCTATTCGTTCTGAAGTAGCTTCACTGAAATATGATATGGTTATAAGTTTTCATTCTCTGCTCGGCTCATAAGAAGCCAGGTAGGGAGGACAGAGACTGTTCTTACCTGGCTGCATTATCCTTGGTTTTGCTCCTAGGTACGCTAGGTTCACATTAGCCTTTCTGCCATCAATGATTGGGTTAGGATCTTTGCAGGCCCTTTCAGCAGCAGCTCTGTCAGCCATGGTTACCTTGACAATAAACAGCGCAGGATATCAGAACTCATGTATTTGACACGACTCATAGTACAGTAAGCTGGTGCAATGTGAAATGGAACACCGTTTCCAAGAGGCTCTCTCAGAACTCACCCAAATGAAAACGCTACTACTATAACAACACAGCAACTTTAGGTTTGTTGTGGGTTTTTTGTTTTTTTTGTCAAATTACTCTCGCACAAAAATCAGGCTATATTTGAAGCGTTTGCCATTTCGCAGAGCACGGAGTTGGAATTTTGCAGGCACCGAACACCCACTGACACAGTAGCATGTGCCGCAGCAGATAAAAATACGAACGTGTCATATCAGCCTGTAACCAGCTGGCTCCATCGGATGCCAAAATTTCACTAGCAACTTTTCATATGCAAGTTATGATGCAAATCTCATCTGAAGGGCACAGCACACAGCTCCCCACCCCCACCCCAGGGTTTCCTTTCCTTTCGTTACCCTCTAGAAAAGAAAGAGGTGGTCAAAATACACAATCCCGTCGACAAGGGAAAAGGAGACACCTCGTAGTTCATGTCAGTATTTATTGCGCCTATCAGCCAGCTGTTTTTCAAATCCGTTGCTCACAACAAGTTTTACTTAACTTCCAGGAAGTTCAGTTGGCTCACCTGCTCTACCCATCCCAGTCGCCTGACGATCACGCTTCCTCTCCTCCTCCACGCTTTTTAATTTTTTTTAGAGGACGTCAACACGAGATCCAAAAATATCGCCGAGTGTCTCCCTTTCCCCCTTTCCCACCCCCGCCTCCTGCCAGTTGGGTTTAGGTAGCTGCGTTAGCCGCTCTCCAGGCGCGCCCGCACATCCACACGTTACACGATCCACCCATCCCCGCACCCTTCGCACTTACAAATCCGTATCCCCGGGATTTGCCCGTCTGCCTGTCGGTGATGACCACGGCTTCCTCGATCTCCCCGAACACCTCGAAGTACTTGCGGAGGCTGGAGTCCGTGGTGTGGTAGGGGAGACCCCCGACGAAGATCTTGGTGTACGTGGTATCTTTCTGCGTCGTGTGCATCTTCCAAAAAGATGCCGCTCTCCTCTAGCTACAAGCCCCGCGCAAGCGAGGGCTGCTGGTGGCGGTGGCGGAAAAGAGAAAGGAAAAGTACAAAAAAGAAGGAGGGGAAAGACTCCGCGGCGAGTTGGGTGGGCTTTGCGCGTGCCGCTCACTTCCAGCCAACTTCTCCCACCTTCCGCAGAGGCTGCCCTGTTTTATATTTCTCTGGCTTGTCAGCTCTTTCCTTGCCCTTCAGGTAGGCAGGAGGCGTCGGGAGCTGCCTTGAGGTAGACGCTGTTCACCAGGAGGCGGAGAAGGAGGCGGCAGCGACCACAGCAGCCGGAGCACGGGAAAGCACCAGGGCCCAGCCGCAGGCGACTCTGCTGCCTCCCGCCGCCTTTGGCTTTCCTCTAAAAAGCCGCCAGGCGCGACCTCCCCAACTCCCGCTGCTCCGCCCTCCCTCCAGCAAAGCGGGGCGGGGAGCCGGGCGGGGCCGGCCCGGCTATTGGCCGCTTCCTCGGCGCGCCGCTGCCACCCGGCCGTTGGAAAGGAACAGCTGCTGCTGTGTCTGTGCGCGCTCTCGCGTCTGTGTGCGCGCCTCAAGAGAAGCGAGCCTGGAGGAGGAGGAGGGGGCGGGAGGATCCACGTGCGCGCTGGAAGGTGGCCTCGGCCTCTGCGCGCACACGCGCCTCCCTCCCTCCCTCGCCCCGCTCTGGTCAGCCGAGCGCGAGAGGCGGAGTAGAACCGAAAGCGCCTCTCAGGTGCGGACGGGGAGAAATTCCCTCAGCGCGCACTGCTGCTGACTTTGGCGCCACTGCGCACCGAAACCGAAGCTCTCCAGGCAGCCCCGCTTGCTCTTTCTTTTCCCGCTGGCGGGCTGCGTCAGGTGGTTCTAGGTTATGGTTCTAGGTTATGGGGGTAGCGAAGTAGCCCCACGGGGCGGGTTGGGGGAGAGGGTGCATCTCCTTCGCCCCTCAGAGAAAGCAGCTCGTGGCTTCCCAAGCCTCCTCCGCCCAGAGAAGGGAGAGCGAGAGCAAACGGGCAGAAGAGGCCCTTCCTAGGGGGCAGCATTCTTTATTTTCTTTGCGGGTGGAGGATGGGACTCCGTGGGGCTGCCGAGAAAGCGTGACCTGCCGCCTCTTGAGAGTTAGGACCATGGGCGTAGCCAAGGGCGGGCAGGGAGAGGCAGCTGCCCCCCTAAATCTATAGAAACACATAGCAAACTGAGGTTCTGCCCCGCAACAACGGCCTGCCCCCCCCAACAAAAATCCTGGCTGTGCCCATGGTTAAGACCATAGTGGACTCAAATCATAGGAGCCACCTCCTAGGGGCCGATGGCCTTTCAGCGACCACCCCCAGTAAAATATTTGAGGGCGTCACCCCCCTCCAAGTTGATGGTGATTGCCACTCAAATGGTGTGCGGGTGCCACGGCTTTTGATTAATTGTGTGGGGTGGGGTTTCCTGGGAATTCTCAATATTTCATTCAATTTGGCATTCAATTTGATTCAGATGTGCAGGCAAAGCCTCCATAGCCATACCCTTCATAAGATGGCAACATAAACGAATTTTTGGCCGATGCAGACATGATGCCTTTAGTACCAAGCTTGCTTTTTTCTTAGCCCTTGCTCTCCCTTCACTGGTTCACATTCATCCTCAAGAAGAATTATAGAAGACTCAATACTTCTTCCAACTGAAAGTGGCATTTAACTCTTAGGCAGGTATGCAAGTTAATCTACCTCTTCCTGACCACATTGTGTGGATTTTGCTCCATGGAGAGCTTATTTGGCATGCAGAGGATTGTAAATAGGAAGTGACATCATTTCCCCTGGTGTGCCAATATGATGACACTTTGTCCCTGCTCCACTACACCACTGGGGTGGTATAGATTTGCAAGCGGACAAAGGTCCTGGCTGTTGGTGGAAGGAGGATTCATCTCATCTGCTTGCTTTCCCAAATCCACTTTTCCTCTGGGAGCCACAGCCGCATAAATTAGGTACCGCAAGCCTAATCCTCCCTTATTGCTCCAGATGTTTGACAGAACACCAATTGCCAAGTTGCACATTAACAGAAGAGAGCTATTGCCCTTGGGTCCTGCTTGTGGGTTACTCATAGTCACCAAGCTGGCCACGGTGCGAACAGAATTTGGACTAAGTTTGTGTGATCCAGAGGAGCTCTTAATAGGTTCAGCAAAAGAGAGACAGGGTGAGCAAGCAGAGGAGGTTGGTGGCTTCTGTCCTCACAGTTACTCTGGGCAAGCATGCTGAGCTCTTTTTGTCCAAAGAAAGTATGCAAGCAGGTAGGGCTCACCCCGCCCCAGTGTGAGAGGGCAGGCAAATGATTCAAACAGCCAGACTTCTAACAAATACTGCTTTACTCAGTGCCACACAACTCGGAGATGGAGGGTGACTAAACTAGAGGAATTGCTCGCTTGAATTCCCCCAGTAAAGTAGTGCAGCAGAGATGGCTAGAGTTTGTTTTCATGTCCTTTGGGGCTCTAGATCAGTGTTTCCCAACCTTTTTTGGGCAAAGGCACACTTGTTTGATGAAAAAAATCTCGAGGCACACCACCATTACAGCCCCGTGACGTCAGCGCGCAGCGTCACGCCGGGAGGGACGCACGAAAGTGTAAGTTTCAATTTTTTTCCCTCCCCCTTACCGGGGAACCTCCAAGCTTTGGGGGTGGGGGGGAGGAGGCAGCAAAGCGAGGCAGGAAGGAGAGCGCGGCTTGGCTGGGTGAGCTTTGGCAGGGGCAGGGAATGAGAGCCGCGAGGCGGGCGCTGCGGACGGAGGCGCTGCCCGCCGAGCTCGCAGGCAGCCAGGCAGGCAGGCAGACGGCGAGAGCCCCGCGCTGGGCGGCCTCTCCTCGCCGCCGCCGCCCCGCCTCTCGCCGCCCTGCCTCTCGCCGCCCGACTCGCCCGCCTCCCTCCAGGCAACATCTCGCGGCACACCAGGCAACATCTCGCGGCACACTAGTGTGCCGCGGAACAGTGGTTGGGAAACACTGCTCTAGATGGCCTTTTAAAATTGTGCATTCATTGTGATTTGTGCTTGTGATGTTATCAGGTTGGTCACATGTGGTTCCCCTCTTTAATCCCGTTTGCGCCTGCAGAAGTTTTGGGGTGGTTACACTTCTTCATTTCCAGTCATTGCACGCCCCATAGCTTCTTGCTGAAATCTTGTAACTTTTTATACCATAAATGTTCTGGTTTATTAGTGTCTCACTTTCATTGCACTACAGCCCCTGTGGACAGCAATAATGTGGTAGCCCTGAAGAAGCATTGCAGAACAAACTAAAGCAGAATAAATCCACCATTACCATAATATTATTGTGTCAGGAACATGTTGCAGAATACACTTGCCAAAAAACCCCAAAACACCTGTCTGGATAGCTCGTAAGAGTCAGCACCTTGAATTGAGTTATAAAGATTATTCAACCAGTATAGATCAAATAACTTGACTCCCTGATTCAGGTTCAAGCCTTCCTACTTTCTTTGACATGCCAAGTCTTCCCCACTGCTAGGAACAAACAGAGTGCTTCTCCCCCTCCTTTTAACTGCACTTTAAGCTTAAGTGAAAATTCTCTCAAAATTTACCTATAGGGCTTAAAAATATTTCCCCTTTAGAACTCCAGTTTTTCTGTATGAGAAACCTAATCTTAGTTGAAGCCACTTATCTGAGAGCAAGAGCCATAAAGTTTCATGGTACTACGTGGGTGGTGCTGTGGGTTAAACCACAGAGCCTAGGACTTGCTGATCAGAAGGTCAGCGGTTCGAATCCCTGCGACGGGTGAGCTCCCGTTGCTCGGTCCCTGCTTCTGCCAACCTAGCAGTTCGAAAGCACGTCAAAGTGCAAGTAGATAAATAGGTACTGCTCCGGCGGGAAGGTAAATGGCGTTTCTGTGTGCTGCTCTGGTTCTCCAGAAGTGGCTTAGCAGTGGCGTAGCGTGGGGGGTGCAGGGGAGGGGCCGGCCGCACCGGGCGCAACATCTGGGGGGCGCGCTCGCGCTCGCACTCGCAGCTCTCTGCCCCTACCTGGCTCACTCACTCACTCTCACTGCAGTGCTGGCTGTGCGAATCCGATCTGAGCCGCCGGGTTGCCGCCCACTGTGGAGGGGGGGGTGCCAGGCGTGCGGTGCGGAGAGAGAGCGAGGGACTATCTAGGGGAGGGACAGTGCAGCGGCCGCCCAGCGCAGCGCTGAGCGCGGGAGAGAACCACATCAGACCAGCCCAGGCAGCAGCAAGAAGAAGTTGGCAGCAGCGGCAGGTTAGGGGTTAGGGGGCGCAAATTACTTGCCTTGCCCCGGGTTAGGGGGCACAAATTACTTGCCTTGCCCCGGGTGCTGACAACCCACTCTACGCCGCTGTGGCTTAGTCATGCTGGCCACATGACCCGGAAACTACGCCGGCTCCCTTGGCCAATAAAACGAAATGAGCGCCGCAGCCCCATAGTCGTCCACAACTGGACCTAATGGTCAGGGGTCCCTTTACCTTTACTCTATAAGGCATAAAGTATGGTTTAATACACCATAATGTGCACACGGTCTGAGTGCATGAACAAAAAGACAAACCACAAGGGTTTTGGATTAGCACGATGTCCAAGCCCAGGATTGTACTTTTGTTTCACCCTAACAAACCATGATTGCTAAGCAAATAAAACTGGCCAGCATTCATGATTTGTTAGGATTAACGAAACCACAATCCCAGGTTTGGATGTCACATTACGTGAAACTGTTTGTCGTTTGTTCACCCAGTGTGGCTTGCAAAACCATACTTTATGGAGTGTTACACGGGTATGCACTTGCTGAAACAAAATGTGTGTTTCACCAGCATATTTTACTTTGCTCTCAGTGTCCTAGGGGAAAACATGGTTCAGATATTTATTCTGAAGCTTTTGCTTTGCTGCATAAAATTGTTCTTTTGAAATTAAATCACCATTAAACAACACAATCACTTTGCTTTATGAGGTCAGCTTCAAGGCATCTTAGAGCAAACCTCTAGCACACAAATGTATCTATGATGGACAGATGAAAGCCGTTCCAATTTAAGAAATGCATATATATATATATATATATATTTGCTTTCGTAGATTTTCACGGGTACAGGAATGCAGGTTTTGGTGTCTTCGGGTATCTTCCCGTGTAAGAGTTGGGGTGTCTAGGCGACGTTTCGACGAGGTCTCACTCGTCATCTTCAGGCTGGTGCTTTCGGCTTCTTGTTACTAGAACAGAGCAGGATCTCCGTGTTTGAGTTCCTATAAATACTGTTGAGGGGGTGTGGTGTATAGCCTCCAACGTTCTGGGCAGAGAGGAAGTTCCCAGGTTATTGTGCCTTTTCTTCTTTTGTTCATTAATTACTTGAGGGATATCTTGAGTGATTTCTTGAGTGATATTCTGAGTACCACTTAGGAGGGTCATTAGGTGTGGATTAGTTGCTAAAGCTTTCGTGTCTTGACCTCTTGAGCTGGTGTGTGTTTTTTTCTGAGAAGATGGCTGTACTGCACTTAGTTGTGCTCTGGCTTGGCTTCGTGTATAGGGGCGAGCTGTGGTTTTGTGCCCTGTGCCAGCCAGATCTGTGTAGGGATTGCAGGGGGGTGCAGCATCCGGAGGTGCCACTATGGTTTGGCTACTGGATGGTGTCTGTAATTTATCTGTGGAGAGGGTCTGGGTTTGGGTCTGGTGTGGTTGATTGGAGATGGCGTTCTGTGTGCCTCTGGTTCTGGTGTCGGTTTTTGTGGGGAGGGCTAATTTCCAGATGTCTGGCAGGCGGGACGTGTCGTCACGCTTGTTCATGTTGTGAGGGTGTTTCTCTATCTCGATGGCTTCCATGATTATTCTCTTGTGGTGATGTTCCATGTTAAAGAGCAATTTGGAATCTGCAAAATTAATTTCGTGTCCTGTTTCTTTCATGTGTTGGTAAAGAGAGGAAGTTTTTTCTTCTTTTTTGACGGCATTCTTGTGTTCTGCGATACGTGCATTTATTCGTCTGTTTGTTTGTCCAATGTACGTGGCTGGGCAGACTTTGCAGGGTATTTCATAGACCCCTTGGTTTTCTAACTGGATTTTATCTTTTGGGTTTCTGAGGATATTGGCTATTTTTTGGTTGGTGCAAAAGGCTGTTTTGATATTGTGTTTATGGAGGATTTTGCTAATTTTATCTGTAGTGCCCTTGATATAAGGAAGGAGGGCCATGCCATTGTTTTCTTCTGTGTCTTGGTTTTTGGGGGGTGTTTCTTTTTGGATTAGCTTCGTAACCCTGTTTTGCTGGTATCCGTTGGCGATTAACACATTTGAGAGATTCTGTAACTCAGTTGTCAAGTGGTCTTTGTCAGCCAGGCGTTTGGTTCTGGAGATGAGAGTCTTGGCTACGGAGTTTATTTGTGCAGGGTGGTGGTGTGATTGTGCATGTAAGTAGCGGTTGGTGTGTGTTTTTTTCCGGTAGATAGTGTGTCCTAGGGAGCCATCAGGTTTTTTGTAGATTAGGACGTCAAGGAAGGGAAGTTGGTTGTTGGCTTCTATTTCCATAGTGAATTGTATTTTGGGGTGTAGGCTGTTGAGATGTGTGAGGAAGCTATCTAGTTTTTC